>NC_137048.1:28948406-29070906 GCF_032717465.1 Coenobita brevimanus
GTGGGATGTGGGAGGGGGAGGGGGGAGGGAAGAGTATGGGGGGAAGAGGAGATGGGGAGGGGAGAGGGTGGGGTTGGAGACAGGGGGAGGTTGAAAGATGGGATGTGATTGTGGGCTGGGGGAAGGGAAGGGAGTGGAGGAAGGGGAAGTGGGGCGTGGGATGGGGACCTGGGAGGGGGAGGGTGGGGGAGGCAGCAAGCAAGAGGAACAATAGCTGAGATCCGGACTAAGCGGATCCGTGTGTCGGTAATGAAGGGGGGGCCGGAGTGAATGCGGTTGCTATTGTCCACCGAGAGAGAGAGAGAGAGAGAGAGAGAGAGAGAGAGGGAGGGAGAGAGGAGGGATTACATGTGCATCTCCTCATACATCTCTGTTTAACGAAGGGGTCAGTGGAGAGAAAGAGAGAGAGAATTCACAGACCGACCGACAGGCAAACAGTCAAACACATGCACAAACAGATAGACATATAGAACGACAGAGAGGCAGACAAACAAACAGACATGCAGGCAGGTAGGAACTGAGAAAAGGTGGAAGGATGGATGGTTAGTGGAGGAGCATGATGCATGTGTGGGTGGATGGTTGTCTGCCCAGATTTATCTTTACCTGTCATTAGCAAGGTTGTAGGTGGAGGAAAAAAGGAGATGGAGGGAGGGATGGAGGGAGGGAGAGGCTGAGGGAGGGAGGAACTGGGGGAGGGATGGAGGGAAAGAGAAAGTTTGGTAATAATGACTCTCGACTACACGTGGGGAATTAAGTGAGATATTCTAATTTTGCTGAGTCCAATTCTTCCCCTAGTATACGATCCATACTAATCGGTGCTGGGGGAAGGAAGGAGTGAAGGAAAGGAAGGAAGGAGGAAGGGAAAAAGGAGGAGGAAAGGAAGGAAGGAAGGAGAAAGAGAGATTGGAAGGGGAGGAGACGAGAGAAGGAAGGAGAGAGAGAGAGAGAGAGAGAGAGAGTGGGGAGACAGAGATAGAAGTAGAGATAGAGATGGGAGGGGAGGGGACGGCCACGAAATACCTAGTCCTTGTCAAGCTAAAAGGTTCCTATTCCAATTTCCTGTCGCTTTTCTCTGTACCCTCCAGCCCCTGTGTCTGTCCATCTGTTTGTCTGTCTGTGTATCTGGCTCTCTGTGTGTTTTCTGTCTGTGTTTGTTGCTTTCTGTCTATAGTGGTCTGCTTGCTTGATTTTCTTTCTCTCCACTCGTCTGTCTGTGCGTATGGCTGGCTTTCTATCTGTGTTTGTCTTTATTGCTGGCTTTCTTTCTGTATTTTTTTTCTGTATGGCTGGCTTTGTTTATAGTTGTCTGTATAGCTTTTTTCTGTATGTCTGGCTTTCTGTCTATCCATCTGTCAGTTATCTTTAAGGCAGGGGTTATGTCTGTCCACCTGTCGTCTGTCTATCTCGTGTTCTGTTTCTCTGGCTCACTTTCTGTCTGTGCCTGTTTGTTTATATGGCCGTCTATCTATCTGTCTGTTTGTCTGTGTGGTTGAATGCCCTCTACCTTGTTTGTATAGTTTTTTTTTTTTTTTTTTTTGCAGTCTATCTCTCTATATCTGTCAGTTTTTCCGTCTAGCCATCTGTTTGTCTGTCACTATCCATGCATATTTTTTTTTTTTTTTTTTTTTTTTTTTTTTTACATCCACCTCTGGGTATATGCTACGAAGTCCTTTGCCGAAGTCCAGTTTTCCACGTACAACACACCAACAAATGTATGGTTCATGTGTGTGTGTGTGTGTGTGTGTGTGTGTGTGTGTGTGTGTGTGTGTGTGTGTGCTTGTCTCTGTTTGTTTTTTGTGTGTTTGTGTATACGTGAGTGTGAGTGCATGTATGTGTGTATGCTTGTTTGTGTGTGTGTGTGTGTGTGTGTGTGTGTGTGTGTGTGTGTAGGTGTGGGATGTATGAGAGAATGGGGCCACAGTGCCGTTGTCTTGTGTTGTCTCAGTAGCACCACCACCCCGGAACACACACATTACAACACTCGGCCCAGCCTGAGATGGGGGCGATTGTCTTGAAGCTGGGGTTGTCTTGAGGTGGGGGATGATTGTTGTGAAGCTGGGGTTGTCCTGAGGTGGGGGTGATTGTCTTGAGGCTGGGATTGTTTTGAGGTGAGGGTGATTGTTGTGAAGCTGGGGTTGTCTTGAGGTGAGGGTGATTGTCTTGGGATGGGACTCTCTTGGGACGAGGTGGGGTGATTGTTCTGGGATAAGGTGGGGCTGTCTTGGGATGAGATGGGGCTATTGTCTTGGAGAGGGATGAAACTGTCTTAGGATGAGGTGGGATTTGTCTTGGGACGCGGTGAGGTGATTTTCTTGGGGTTGATGTGAAGCGATTGTCATGAGGGTGAGGTGCGACTGTCTTGAGGTGGAGTAGGACCGTCATGAGGTGGGTAGAGATGCCCTGAGGTGGAATGGAGTTGTTTTGAGGTGGTGTGGGTTTGTCTTGAAATGGTGCGGAGTCGTCTTGGGATAGGGCTGGCATACTTAAGGATAGGGTAAAGATGCTTTCTGAAGTTTTTTAGGTCATTGTGCAGCCTCAATTGGGAAGGGTGAAATCTGGTAGGAGGTTGGGGGGGAGAAGAGATTTTGGGGAGAGAGAGAGAGAGAGAGAGAGAGAGAGAGAGAGAGAGAGAGAGAACGCACAAGAGGGGAAAGCTAAAAGAGGACGAGAAAGTCTGGAGAGGAAAGGGACAGAGAAAGGAGATGAATGAGAAGAATGGGAAGTGAAACAGGAAGAGGGCAAAGAGGGGAGAGAGAGAGAGAGACAGAGAGAGGATTTTGTTCAGCATGGGAAGAACCTCTCGTAGTGAAGGGGTTAATGAAGGCTGAATTTAACCCTTCCTGTCGGAAATTTGTCTCTTAAATAAAATAGTATATAAGAAGCATGAAAAAATATCAAATTACGTCATCAGGTTGAAGGGGTAAAAGCTGTCAATAAGTCACCACAGAGAAGGGGTTAAGATACAGTTTGATAAAGATTGATAAGATGGAAGAAAAAATATGGAGAAAAAAATAGACATTGGCATCCTAAACTGTGTGTGAAAAAAAATATTACCAACAAATAGAAATGGATAGATAAATAGATAGAAAAATAGATAGATAAATAAGTAGATAGACCGAGAGAGCGACCGGTGTATAGCTGGATGAAAGATATAGATAGGTAGATAGACTGATAGATAGATGGAGAGATAGACATATAGATGGAATAAAGACAGATACATAGATACACAGACTAATAGGTAAATAGATACAATGACACCTTTACAAGTACACAAAAACACCAGTAGAAAGTAGAGGAACAGAGGAAACCAGAGACAGCGAGGTAAGATAATGGAGATAAGAATACACACCTAGCGTGAAGTAGAAAGCAAAAATTATCATCAAATCTTGTGAAATGGCTCGAGATCCGGTATTAAAGACGGAACTCTCTCTCTCTCTCTCTCTCTCTCTCTCAAAAATGTCTGTAGGTCTGAAAATAAAAATAAATATGTCAGTAATATAAAAAGGCCAGGAACGCATATGAAAGTCCGGAATATTAGGAAACCACAGTGACACACAAAGGAGGTGATAAGAGTGATAAGGAGTGACCTGGAGGAAGTGTGTGTGTGTGTGTGTGTGTGTGTGTGTGTGTGTGTGTGTAGGGGTATACAGAGGGGCGTGATTTGATAAGGGAAGGAAGGACAGTGGTGAAAATTGAGAACATTAGCTCCATGGCTTTGAAGGTTTCGTAACACTTCTTCTTTAGCGATTTATTCCGAACAATACACCTCAACATCCTCCTGTATTCCTTGATCCACAACCGTCAATTTAAACCTCCGGGTCCCTCTTTTTGCTCTAGGTATTTTATAGTTTATTCTCGCTATCTCCGGATCTTTACTACTAGAACAGCCTCCTATCCTGAATATAGTCTCCTGGTCGCGTTGTTTTCACCTGAGGGAGCTGGGCAAACATTAGGCTGTGATTCCATGACATTCTTTGACCCTTTTCTTTATGAGGTAGGAATGAATCTCCTTGGTTAGTTTGTTAATGTTTTTACACCTGACGGAAATGGATCACTCTCGCAACTCAGTTTACTGCGTGGTTACCTTAAAATTGATAAGCCTTTTTTATGAGTTTGGGAAGAATCTCCTTGGTTACTAGTCAGTTCTTTTTAAAAACTGACAGAAAACTGCCTGTATCATAACTTAGTCTGCTTCTTGGTTACTTGAAATTCGATGAACCTCTGTTGTGAGGTACGAATGCATCTCCTTGGTTACTAGTCAAATTGAATCATCAGTCTGACTACACTTGGCCATCAACCGAGTGAAAAGGGGCTTGAGATGTTTTGTCAGGTTAAAGTAAATGGAATATAAATCAAGTAACAGATGGGGTGCTCGGGGTGAAGGGGTAAATGTTTGCTTTCGACGGCCTTCTGGGTTCCTGCAATTATTTCGGTTATCATCTCTTTATCGTCTCGGTTTCCTAATTTCCTCTGCTTTCACCTGGATTATTATTATTATTATTTTTTTTTGCTTGGAAAGGTTTAATTATGAGCTTGTATGTCTGGCTATCAGTTTGTTTGCCTATCTGTCTCTGTCTATATATCAATCGATCTTCCTACCGATATCTATCAGTTCATGTATGTATGTATGTATGTATGTATGTATGTATATCTGTCCAAACATCCATCCATCTGTCTATCTATCCGTCTGTCTGTCTGTCAATCTATTAATCTATCTGTCTAAAACCACACCATTTTATTAAATCTACCTCCCATATTCTCGAAAGCTGAGGAGACACACTAACACCTTATCCTTAGCTGTTTTTTTTTTTCATTTACATTTCACTTTTCTCCTATCCTGTTTATACCATGATTTTTTTTCTTTCCTCTGTTCATCTGTTTAAAAAAAAATTAAGGTGATAAGGGAGAGGTATTTGGGAACCTCCTTAACCTACGAGAATATGAGCTTTATTGATAGACTATATTAATTGTCAAAAAATTAATGTTGATTATTTTTCTGTATTTTCAGGTACGTTGGTATTTTCTCGTGAGTGCTTCGGGAAAAAAGACAGGTATTTCTCTTCCCTTGTCTTTTTTCTTTATTTTTTATTTTTATTTTTTTAGGTTAAGGTATATATTTCTTTTTCCTACTTGGTGTTCCAGAAATATCACTTAGTTGTTTGTTCTGATTCTGACTCTGGTTTAATTTCTTTTTCTTATAATTATAGTTTCCTTTAGTGTTACCGTCCTGCTCATTATAATTCTGTAATTTTCAGTCAGATTATTTCGGTTTATTGGTTAGGAAAATAATGCCTCTTTGTTACAAGTAAATTCGTCTCGTTGTCTGTGTGATTTTGATGACAATATTTTCAGCTCGTCACAAAAATAAACAAATAAATAAATAAATAAACAAATAAATAAAAAGCTTAGTCTCCTCCATACCATCACTCAAAATTCATTACAAATCTTACTGCTAAATCAATTTCCATGACAAGAAGAAAAAAAAAAAGGCCATTCTTCTTTTCAACTTTACCAAGTCATTGTCATATAAATCCTTCCTTACTCATCACCTATTATGTTATTAAGACTGAAAAAATACGTCTTCCTTTCTGTGCTTTCTCTCTCATGTGCTGCAATTTATTTTTTCACATCCGCATCATTATTTGAGGTGTAATTATCCTCTTATCGTGACACCAAATTACATGTCCTGCACTGCGCCTGTGTAAAGAGAAAGTGTATGTGGGTGTATGGTGTGTGTGTGGGGGGGAGTGTATAGGGGTAGGTGTGTGGGTGTGGGTGGTGGGAGGGGGATACGTGGATGGATAGGTGTGAGTATGGGTGGCTGAGTGCTTGTGTGTGGGAGAGGGGAGAGGGGATAGGTGTGTGTGTGTGTGTGTGTGTGTGTGTGTGTGTGTGTGTGTGTGTGTGTTTTATCGTACTCTTATTCCTTCCTGCTCCCCATCCCCTTATGTCTTCCTAGTTGTTTTGATTCAATAATGATAATGATCGTCTTCCTTTTGCACATTGAGGTTACCCGCGCTCTCTCTCTCTCTCTCTCTCTCTCTCTCTCTCTCTCTTGACCAATGAAAATATTCAGTATCTAGAAAGTACTATCAAAAGTCATCAATATGCAATTGAGGATCTGAAACAGGAAAATGCAGACCTCAAGGCAGAACTCAAAAAAGCGAAGGAAAGCCCCCTGAATACGACTCAATATCTAGAAAGCACCATTAAAAGTCATCAATATGCACTTGAGGATCTGAAACAGCAAAATGCAAACTTCAAGGCAGAGCTAAAAAAAGTGAAGGAAAGCCCCCTGAATATGACTCCAGCCGACCAGGCATTTCAAGTAGTATGTAACAAACGAAAATGTAAACAAACGCCTAAGAAAACACCCGGAATTCCTACATCCAACAGGTTTTCTGTTATTTGTGATGAAGGGGAAAATAGCAGAGTAAAACAAGTCGTCCATAAGAATGTTAAACATAGAAGCCAGGATATAAACAAAGCAAGTGGACGTTTCCTGGACACCAAATTCAGCACTAGGGAGAGCACCACACTGGTGGTTGGTGACTCCATATTAAGAGGTCAGGGCGCTGCCTTTGCATCAAATAATAAAGGCAAGAAGAGATCAGTGAAGGTTGTACCTGGCAGCAAGATTGACATGATCACCAAAGACATTGCAAGTACACCAGTCAGTCGAGATGCATGTCTTGTAGTAAATGTAGGAACAAATGATGCACACGACGGAGGTAGAGTTTCCACCAAAAATATCTTGCAGAAATATGAAGCCCTTCTAAAAGTAATGAAAAATAAGTCAGATAAGTGTGTGGTGAATGGTATATTGCCAAGGCTACGTTCCAATTCTTACTGCAGGAACAGAGTAGTAGAAATTAATGGAGCCCTTAAGGAAATATGTACCAGAGAAAACATATATTTCAATGATGTCTGGAACAGATTTGTGGAAAAGCCAAGCCTCTTTAGACAAGATGGTGTACACTTAAATGCGAAGGGAATTGCAGAGATGGGCAAATTGATAAATATGGCAGTTTTTAAACTCCACGAGAATGCAGGTGTGGCGGAAACACCTGCGCCCCCTGGGGACCTCACGGACGCTCCCACCTCACCCTTCACCCCAGCCCCGCCCCTCACCCTCACCTCGCCCCCCCCCTAATCTCACGGTCGCGCAGCCACCCTCCCCCTCCTCTCCCTCCCTATCCACCCCTCCACTGACCCAGGGAAACTAAATTATAATTCCCGGGGAGATGGTGTATCCGGATTAGCCCTACAGTCAAAGCCAACCGCAGAGCAAATTAAAGTATTATCATTCAATGCTCGCAGTCTTAGAAACAAGTTTAACGAACTCAAAATCCTTTTAAGTGTCGAAGATTTTCATATAATTGCCGTAACAGAAACGCATCTTGATATAGGTAATAAAGATTTATTAGCTGAATACCAGTTAGACTCGTATAAATTTCACTATAAATGCAGAGAAAATGGACGCTTAGGAGGTGGTGTTGGGATATTTGTAAAAAATCACTTAAACCCAACAGAGGTAACCTTAAGTGGACAGAACACCGAAATGGTCTGTGTCAAATTACGTTTAAATTATATGAATATAAATATTGTTACAGTCTACCGTCGCCCTACTCATACTCCAGAGGAAGACACAGAACTATATAGTACCTTGCAGGAAGTTCTCGATGGGGACGAAACGTTGATTACCGGCGACTTCAACCTGCCGTCAGTAAATTGGAATACAGTTACCGGTAGCAGTAATAATGACAAAAGAATGACAGATTTCATTAAGAACAACTTTTTATTTCAATGTGTCACGGAACCGACAAGACAGGGCAATATCTTAGATCTTGTTATCACTACAAATGAAGATATGGTCTCAAGCCTCACTGTGGGTGAACATCTAGCATCTAGCGATCATAATCTCATAAGATTTTCCATGAACCTCTCACATAATGAGTGCACAAGTAAAACTAAAATGCCGGACTATAAAAACGCAGATTTTAACGGCCTAAAGGACGCCCTGAGCACACTAGCTGAGCACATAGAAAGAATTAATGATGTAAACGAAATGTGGGCAGAATTTAAGCACGTATTCATGACCGCTCAAAACAAGTACGTGCCAATGAAATCCAGACAAAACAAAGGCAGAAACACACCAGCGAGGTTTAATGCCGATATTAGCAAAGCAGTTAAAGAAAGAAACCGTCTCCACACCTTGCTTAAAAGTCACACCAGTGAATTAATCACAGGGCAATATACCAGTAGTAGAAGAAAAGTTAAAAAACTCATTAGAACAGCTAAACGACAATTTGAAATTGATATAGCAAAAACAAGTTCTACGGATCCTAAGCTTTTTTATGGATACATTAACGGCAATAAGAGACTCAAGGCGGGCATTGGTCCACTTATCAGCGACGAGGGTGCTCTTATCTCGGACGATCAGGAAATTGCCTCTACTTTAAATAAGTTTTTCAGTTCAGTTTTCACAGTAGACGCCAATGACACCCTCGAAGAGCATCAAATTGCAACCCAAAACGCACTAAGTGATATACATATTAGCAGTAATGATGTGAGAGATAAACTTAATAAAATGAACGGTAATAAGACTCCCGGCCCAGACAATTTCTACCCTAAAATACTGAAAAATGTGATGGATGTAATATGCAGCCCTCTAACATCTATCTTTAACAAGTCCCTACAACAAGGAAAGGTTCCAGCAGACTGGAGACTGGCTAACGTGACCCCTATATATAAAAAGGGCAGTAGAGATCAACCAGGTAATTATAGGCCAATTAGCCTAACCTCTGTCTTGGGAAAGATCCTTGAATCATTAATTAGAGATAGGATAGTTGAGTTCCTAGAAACTGATAACGTAATTAGGAACAGCCAGCATGGCTTTAGAAAGCGGAGATCATGCGTGACAAATTTAATTGAGTTTTACGATACACTTTTTAAAATGAATGATTGTACCAGGTCACTTGATATAATCTACTTAGGCTTCCAGAAAGCCTTTGACAAAGTGCCGCATGATAAACTAATGACAAAAGTAAGATCACTCGGAATTGACGGAAATATTCATAGGTGGATACGTTGCTGGTTAAGTGAGAGAATGCAACGAGTCGTTATAAATGGAGTAGAGTCAGACTGGGCTCCAGTGACCAGTGGTGTTCCTCAGGGATCAGTGTTGGGACCAGTCCTATTTATTATAAGAACATAAGAACATACGGTAAGAAGAGAGGATAACTGCAGTAGGCCGGTTGGCCCATGCTAGGCAGCTCCTAGAAGAGTAACTGAACTACTAGAATGAGATTAGGATAGCAAAGAAGAAGGCTCTCCCCCGCCCTCCAAACCCTCCAGCGGAAGCCGGCAGGAAAAAGTCAGAAAGAACACCACGCCGTATAGAAAAACTGGCGTGGACATTTTAGAGGAAAGTGTGAAAGGAGAATAGAGACTATCATAGTGTAACCTGAAAAGAAAATTTTTTGAATTAGTATTGGTTATAAGATTTTCTTTATTCTATATCCACCCCTTACTTGTCATATGCTTATCTAGCCTATGCTTGAAACTCTCAATGGAAGAGGCAGCAACTACTTTACTAGGTAGCTTATTCCATTCGTCTACTACTCTATTACCAAACCAATTTCTACCGATATCCTTACTGAAACGGAATTTTTCTAGTTTGAAACCATTATTTCTAGTTCTATCCTGTATGCTCACTTTAAGTACCTTGCTAATATCTCCCTTATTTATACCATTCATCCACTTAAACACCTCAATTAAGTCTCCCCTTACTCTACGCCTCTCTAGCGAATGCAGACTTAGTCTTTTCAGTCTGTCTTCATATGACAGGTTCCGAACGTCATGTATCATTTTAGTCATTCTTCTCTGTACATTTTCTAACGAATTAATATCCATTCTATAGTAAGGACACCAAAATTGTACTGCGTAGTCTAAATGTGGCCTTACTAATGCTAGATAAAGTTTTAGTATTACTTTAGATAATCTATTGCTCACGCTTCTCGAAATAAATCCTAGGACCCTATTTGCTTTATTTCTCGCATTAATGCACTGTTGTCTTGGTTTTAGGTCGTTACTAATCATAACTCCTAGATCTCTCTCGCATTCCGATTTGCTAATTTCTTTGTTATCTAAGCTGTATTTAGTATCTCCAATGGTCTTGCCTACGTTAAGTACTTTACATTTTTCAACGTTAAATTCCATTTGCCAAGTTTTAGACCATTTGGAGAATGTATCGAGGTTTTTTTGTAAGTTATAGCAATCGTCAGTCGAGTTAATGATACGCCCTATTTTTGTATCGTCGGCAAATTTGCTGATGCTGCTATTGACTCCTAAGTCTAGATCATTTATATATATGATAAATAATAAGGGACCGAGTACTGAACCCTGTGGTACACCGCTAGTTACTAATCCCCAGTCCGACTTATTTCCATTTATTAATACTCTCTGCTTTCGTCCTTTCAGCCAGGATTCTATCCATTTTAAGATATCGCCGTCTATACCGTGTGCTCGAACCTTTCTAACTAACCTTTCGTGTGGGACCCTATCAAAAGCTTTACTAAAGTCCAGATAAATAACATCGTAAGCTTTATCGCTATCTACTGCCTCATAGACCTCCGAGTAGAATGACAACAAATTTGTGAGGCAGGATCGTCCTTGCCTGAATCCGTGCTGACTTTCTTTTATAAGATTTCTAAGTGTTCTCTAATCTTATTTGCCAAAATTGACTCTAACATTTTTCCTACTATTGACGTTAGACTTATCGGACGATAATTCGACGCAGCTGATTTATCACCCTTTTTAAAGATGGGCACAACGTTTGCGGTTTTCCACGCCTCTGGAACTTCTCCTGAACTTAAAAGAGTCATTAAATAACGTTAAAAGTGGCTGACATAATTCTTCTTTGGTTTCCTTTATAATTTTTGCATATATATCGTCCGGACCTGGCGATTTTTGAGGTTTTATCTTATTAATTTCTTTCAATACGTCCTCCTTACTAATGGTTATTTTACTAAGAATATTTTCCGTATTCTCATGGTAAATATTTGCTGCTTGAGGGACCAGGCTTAGATTTTCCTTGGTGAATACTGATATGAAATAATTATTTAGGATGGAGCACATTTCTTTATCTTCACTGGTAATGTCACCTGATTCTGTTCTGAGTGGTCCTATCCTATCTTTATTTTTCGTTCGGTACATTTGATAAAAACCCTTGGGGTTTTCTTTTGATTCACTGGCAACCTTAATTTCATAACTTCTCTTTGCTTTTCTTATCTCCCTCTTTACTTCTCTATTTAAAATTGTGTACCGGTTAAGTAGGTGTTCCTCTCCACGTTTTATTTTTCTATATATTCCTTTCCTTTGGCCTATGAGAGATTTTAATCTGTTGTTTAACCATCTTGGTTCTGAATTATTAGTTCTAAACGGCTTTGAAGGAATATATCTATCTTGGCCTCCGTGTATTATATTTATTAACTCGTTATACTTCTCACTGGTCGAACGTCTGCTTGGTACTGGAGCTGAGTTAATTTCCGTCACCTGGACTACATTCCTATCTACCACCTCCCCCCTCACAGACACCTGACGGACATCCCCAGGTGTTTCCTGCGCCTGACCTATGACCTGGGGTTCCCCACTGACCTGACATTCCCTCAAATAGCTAATCTCCCTGTGGAATACCGTTCGAAAATAAGCTCTTAAGCCATCGAAATCTCCTAGACGAAAATTAGGAACGGTGGAGGTATTTTCAGTGGAACAGACATCCCAATTAAATTTGAACTTAATTTCTTCATGATCGCTATTACCAAGTCGTCCACCAACCTCTATATCGCTAATGATATTTTCTTTATTAGCTAAAACCAAATCTAGTTTATTATTACCTCTGGTGGGCTCCCTGATATACTGATAAAGGAAATTATCCTGTACTACCTCTAGAAATTCCTCTGACTCTGCATCTCCTGTCTGATTTCTCCAATCTATCCTTGGCAGATTAAGGTCCCCTACAATTATTACTAAGCTGGACTGTGATGCTTTCCTAATTTCCTTCCAAAGGTATTTACTATCAGCTTTACTTAATTTAGGAGATCTGTATATTGCTCCTAAGACTAATTTCTCCCTATTGTTACTAATTTCAACCCAGACACTTTCTGTGTCCCTATTTACTTTAATGTCTGCTTTATTGTAACAGTTTAATGAATCCTTTACATAAATAGCTACCCCTCCCCCCTTTCTTCCCTGACGGTTTGACACAAAAATATTATAGCCTTTTATCTGATATTCTGCTAAAAATTCTCGAGTGTCTGTATTCATCCAAGTTTCACTAATAACGGCAATGTCTATTTTCTCTGTACAAATTAAAGCCCTCAGTTCATCCATTTTATTACGTAAACTCCGGCTGTTTGTGTAGTACACTTTCAGATTATTACTAGTAGTTATGCCTCTACCTTGGCATTTGCTGTTATTTATTTTATTACTAACTGGGAAACTCTTTACTTTACTAATATAACAATTTTTTGTACTATCGCTTATCGCCCTTCTATCATCGCTTGTTCTATCATCTATCATCGCCTGCTCAATTTGAGGTTGGCCTAAACAACTTCATTTCCAAATTTGCAGACGACACAAAAATCGGCAACACTATATTAACTGAAGAAGACAGAATTAGCCTTCAAAATGACCTTAATAAAATTATCAGCTGGTCAGAAAAATGGCAAATGCCCTTCAATGTAAGCAAATGTCAGGTACTGCAATGTGGGAAGAAAAACAAAAGGTATGGTTACGAAATGAAGGGCCAAATCATTAGCAAGTCCTCACTACAGTAGTTAAGGATCTAGGCGTACTAATTTCAGACGATCTGAAATGTTCGAACCAATGTATCTCTGCCGCCAATAAAGCCAACAGGACCCTAGGCTTCATCAAAAGACATTTTACATATAAAAGCAAAGATATTGTAATCCCCCTATACAAAAGCATAGTCAGGCCACACTTAGAGTTAGCAGTGCAGTTTTGGGCGCCTCACCTAATTAAAGATATAGAAATACTGGAAGCGGTCCAGCGTAGGGCTACCAAGTTAATCCCGTCCCTGAGGAATAAACCATACCTCGAGAGACTCAAGGAATTAACCTATTCTCTCTTAGAAAACGGAGACTCAGGGGACAACTGATTGAATGTTTTAAGATGCTAAAAGGCTTCAGTAATACTGATTCAGACAAGCTATTCACAGTAATTGCCGAGACTGTAACTCGAGGAGATGGTATGAAGTTGCAAGCAAGGAGGGCTAATCTTGATACAACCAAAAACTTCTTCACTTACTCTGTTGTAAGCGAATGGAATAAACTCCCTGGGAATGTGATTGAAAGTGGTACCATAAATATGTTTAAAAAGAGACTGGACATGTATCTCGACGCAATTGGTATCGTTTAGTTAGAATGGAGCAATTATTGCATATTCGCGTCTGCATTCATGTGTCTATTAGACACAGACAATATTGTAGAATATAAATAATAGATAAACATTCTATTCATCCTTTGATTTAAAAAAAAAAAAAAAAATTATGCATAGAGTAAGTATGTGGCTGTATGCCCAAATTTTCCTTTTCCTTATTATTCTACTTTCTGCCGATCCTATAAAATTCCTTCAGGTTTTTCATTCCTGCAAGGTATTACTTCCTCTCTTGTTTCCTGTACGGCAAATGCCGGAGGGTCTGGAGGGTGGGGGAGAGAGCCTTCTGCTGTGCTATCCTTTTCTCCTGCTCCTATGCACTATATTAGGATTAAGGCCGGACCACCTCGTAGGGACCGTAAGGTCTGTGTGGTCTGTGTATCTATGTAACTCTATGTAACTCTCTCTCTTTCTGTCTCATTTATTCACCCACCACATACACTTTTATTCATTCTCTCTTTTCTCCACCATCTTCTCTCATATTCATTCTCTCTTTCTCCTGCTCCTCACTCTCTTATTCACTGTCATTCTTCATGCATTCCACCTGACGTACCACAGAATATAATTATTTTAACCGACGTGAATGACGGGGTGGAAAGGTAGAGTGGAGGAAGACATGAGGGAGGTAACTTGGAAGGTGGGAAGGAACGGTAATGAGAGAGAGAGAGAGAGAGAGAGAGAGAGAGAGAGAGAGAGAGAGAGAGAGAGAGAGTATATTGTGCGAGTCGGATTGTGATGGAATTAACACTTCAACCCAAAAACATTTAAAGACTAATTTTGACTAACCAACAGACCACCTGACACTTATTAGGGGACACCTCTATCAGTGAAGGGGTTAATGAAGACTACATATCTAACCCCTCCAGTTTGAAAAGTCCCTCCTGAGCTGAATAAAATCGTCTGGAGATACAAGATTAAATTACAAGATAAGTTTTTGTCGCGAAGATGTTAAGTAAGCACCTCAAAGAACCACAAAATTTAATTGGTCCTGATGGTGATTTGCTGCAAGAGGTCGTGTAGTTTGGCGTGTGGGCCTGGAGCGAACAAGGGTGACTGGTGCAAGGATGAAACACTGCCCTCCAAACTGCAATCACAAATACATAGATAAATAAAACCCTTGTGAATCTTAAACCTCGCACCAGTACAAGTTAAACCAAGACTAGGGAAACTTTACTTATATATAGTGCGATTGACACTCTCAGGCTCTATGACACACACACACACACACACACACACACACACACACACACACACACACACACACACACACACACACACACACACACACACACACACACACACACACACACAAGACTGGGAAACTTCAATCCTTACTTATATATCGTGCAATTGACACTCCCAGGCTCTGTGACGAACTATTAACCAATCAATATTAACCCTCCCAGCCTCGTATGACACTCAGATGAATGAAATCGTCTGGCGTGAGTTGGAATAGAGGTATAGAGTTGTCCCCACCGTGAGAGAGTTATTTATTCCTTTGAGGTCAAAATCCATATCAGCGGAAGTATACATAGAAAAAATATCATTTTTTTTTTTTTTTTTTTTTTTTTTTTTTTACGACAACCAGGCTCTGTGACGAACTATTAACCAATCAATATTAACCCTCCCAGCCTCGTATGATAGATGAATAAAATCGTCTGGCGTGAGTTGGAATAGAGGTATAGAGTTGTCCCCACCGTGAGAGAGTTATTTATTCCTTTGAGGTCAAAATCCATATCAGCGGAAGTATACATAGAAAAAATATCATTTTTTTTTTTTTTTTTTTTTTTTTTTTTTTTACGACAACCGAGTCTCCATAAAGTGAACAGTTATCAGAAATGTTCGTATTATTTCAGCTTAGGTTTCACACTGGTTAGGCTGAGAAATGTTGGGTAATCGTGTGAATGAATGTATAAGCAATGAGTCATACACACACGTCTTGCAATTAGTGTAAGATTGTTAAATAAGCCCAAAATTTTTACTGTAAATAAAAGCAGGTAAAGAAGACAGAAGTAAACACCGGTAATTTACACATCTTCTTCATCATCATCATCATCATCATCATCATCATCATCATCATCATCCAGACCTCTTACCCACCTAATAAGACAGGCTGTAAATTCTTCCCCAGGTGTCCCTATAAATAAAGCCAGGTAAAGCCACGTGTCACTGAATAAAGAGACTGAGGGGAAGTGTAAGGTGAGAGGAGAGGGTGTAGGGAGGGTGTAGAAAGAGTGTAAGGTGTATGGAGGGTGTAGAGAAGGTGTAGGGTGTAGGGAATGGCCTGATGTAGAGGGGAGGAGGAGGAGGGGTGAGAGAAATGATACATGAGCTTGAGAATGGGAGGGAAGGGGGAAGAAACCGGTGTATGAATGGGTTGAATAGAAAGGGGCGATATAATGAGAGAGAGAGGAATGGGAGAGAGGGGAAAAGGGGGTCAGGTGTAAGAGAGAGAGAGAGAGAGGGATAAGGGGTAACCTAAATGTTCTCATATATATATATATATATATATATATATATATATATATATATATATATATATATATATATATATATATATATATATATATATATATATATATATATATATATATATAGCTCTACTCAAAAGTTTCATCCACAATCCCTCGCTCATGCTTATAGCTGAAACAAGCGTCCTAACTTTTGCGCCATGTGTCAGCCAGTATGTCAGCCAGTGTGTCAGTGCTTTGTTATGCTCAGTCCTGCTTGGCCATCAGTGACAACGTTGCCTGCAGTGTAGTGCCTTGTAAAGAATAATAAAAGTTGATAGACAGGTAGATAGATGGATCGATAGAGATAGATAAAGGCAGTAGGCTGAGCTGTAATTTTCTTTTTTACGTACACATGTTTACATATTCTCTATGCAAACACCATAGAAAAAAATATTATGTAATTCCGGTAAACATATTTTCCTTTTACTTTTTTAGTCATAGATCTGTCTCTGCCATAGACTTGGAAATACTACGACAATTTTAGTAAGCTACTTTTTTTTAACTTATAAATTTCCGTCTCTACTGTAACCCCCTCCTCCCCCCGAAAAAAAAAAGCAGACATATTAAGCCAGTTCCAGTAGACAGAAATATATTTTCTTTTTGGAGACGTAAAATGTTCCTCCTCTACCATACGCAAAAAAAAAAAAAAAAAAAAAGTTCTAGTAGACTAACTCTCTCTCTCTCTCTCTCTCTCTCTCTCTCTCTCTCTCTCTCTCTCAAATGTATCCCTGTCTACTCCCCCTGACAAAATATTTCTCCATAAATCTCAGGAAATATGCGGCCTTTTATCTAGCGTCCACGTGCGAGCTGCCGCCTCCTAAAATTGATATCGTCCCCCCATGAAAGAAAACGGAGAATAAAAAACGGGTGGCCGGGGAGCTGGGCAAATATCTACCTTGTTATGGTGGAATAAAATTGCTCTCTCTCTTTTTACTCTCTCTCTCTCTCTCTCTCTCTCTCTCTCCATTTGGCTTTCTCTACCTTCCTTTTCTTTGTTGTTCTTTTCCTTCCTTTCATCTCTGCTTTAATCCCTCGTGTCTTTTTTCTCTCCTGTCTTTCCTCTGATGTTGTCTTCTCTCTTCTGATTTCCTTTGTCCCTCCTCTTTGGTTTTCTTCCCCTCCTCTGTGTTTTTTCCTTCCCTCATCCTGGGTGCTTATTTTTACCTCCACTATCTTCTCTCTCTCTCTCCCTTTCTCCTAATTTTTTTCTTCCTTCCCCTAGTATTCTTTTCTTCTCTTCTCTTCCCCATGTTTATCTTCTCCTTCTCTTTCATGCATCTTCCTCTCCATTCCCTTTTTTTTTTTTTTTCCATTTTCTGTGTTTTGGCCTATTTCCTCTTCCTATCCACCTGTACTTTGATTTATTCTTTCTCCCTCTCCTTTAGTGTATTCTCTCTCTCTCTCTCTCTCTCTCTCTCTCTCTCTCTCTCTCTCTCTCTCTCTGAGTAGAATTAAATCGCTTGAAGTTGGCAAGAATTAAAAAAAAACTACGTCATCAGGCTGAAGAAATTAAAGTTTTTGGGTACAGGGTCACACCTCTCTCTCTCTCTCTCTCTCTCTCTCTCTCTCACACACACACACACACACACACACACACACACACACACACACACACACACACACACACATACTGTCCATAGTTTCTTTGTAGTTGAAATAGCAGACGAACGACAAACCCTCCAGGATGATGCCTGACAGACAGCACAAATATAACTCCGTTCAAATATGTAGTAGCTTGGATCGCTATCTGTCAGCGTCTGTCAGCCTGTCATTTGTCAGCTGTGGCCATCGTCGGCGCGGGAACGACATGCAAGCGTTCTACATACAAGTGGACAATCTAGTTTCTTTCTTTTTTTTTTTTTTTTTGATTTTGCAAGTTTTATTATGTATTATTATATGGAGGTGAAAAAATGCTACGCGAGAAACATACCTATTACTAACTAGACTAGATCTATCAATAATAATCTTTTTTAGCATACCAATATAAGAGGGAATATAGAAACAGTGGAATCTTTAAAATTATTGGATTATGGATAATGTTTGAATTTTCATGTTAGTAGATTAGTTTTAGTGCTACTTTCGATCCTTCCTGCAAATTTATCTTCACTGTCCGTCCTTCGAAGAGATACTTATACCTGTTTACTCTTATGGCTGATTATTAGAGGCTGGGAGTTCTTTCTGCTTTGCTTTCCTTTCCTCAGTCTGATGCAGTAAGAGTGTAAATCTTTCTGTTTATCTGTGGGCCTGACCATACAGTTTGAGTGCTCTGTGTATCTTTGTAGCTTTGTGATTCTCCGTCTCACTCCATCAACACCCATCTTCTCTCTGTTTCTTCTACCCTAAGCTCTACGTCTTTCCCTGCTTCCTTCCCTCTCTCTCTCCTCCTCTTCCTACACTCCCCTCCCCCTCCTCTCCATCCCCCACTCCTCTTCTCACGACCCAGCCTCCCAATCTCTATCCCCCACATCCCAACTTCTTCACCTCCTGTTATCCTCCCAATCCTTCCAGTCTCTCATTCGTCACTCTATCCCCCCTCCAGTTCTTCCCCACATTTCCCCCCCCCTCTCTCTCTCTTCGTATAGCCCCGTCCTTCCCTCCTCTCACCTTACTCCCCCTCCTTCCCTGTCTCTTGTTCTCCACTACATCCGTCCATTCCCCTTCCCACCCTCTTTCTCCCTCCCCTTCTCCCATTCCCTCTCACCACTCTCCCATCTTCTAGCGTCCCCCTTCCCCACCTGTCCATTTCCCTGCTCCCAATACCTCTCCCGCTTCCTCCCGCCCTCTTCACATTCCCTTACTCCCAGACTCCCATCCTCTTTCATACCCCCATTTCCCCTCCTCTCTCCTCTTCCTTTCACCCTTCTCAACCTCCCCATCCTCCTTCCTTTTCCGACAACTCCGTCCCCTCTCCCTCACCCTTCCCCCCTCCCCCTCCCTCACTTTCCCCCTCCGCTCTCCCTCCCCCCTTCTCCCTTCCACCACCCATGTTCGCAGCTGTAGGACCATCAGCCTCTCTTGTTCCCGCATGTACACAGCCCAAAAACACATGGCAAAATACTCACCGCCGAAACCCAAAGGAAAACCAAGTGAAACATAGTGCAATGCAGCCCGACCCTCGCTGTTTTAGTGTTCATTGCGGCGATGGTGAACGTTCAGGTGGATGTCCCCTTCTTTTTATGGGAAATCTGCAGGTTTTGGAAGTGCGTTTTTAACCCCCCCATCCCACTCCCTTTTTCCTCCCCCTTCTCTCCTCTGGGCGTAATTTCTCTAATGGTACATTCAGGAGGGTGTGTAGATTAGAACAGAGGTGCAGTTTTGGTAGATGAGAATAGAGGCGTTGCTTTTGTCTCTACGGAGGGGCTGTGTCTGTGGGTGAAATTTAGGGAACCATTTTCGCTCTGGTCTGATAATGTCCTGCCCATCTCATTCCAGCTCAGTCCAACCCAGCCTAACGTCACCTGTCATATCCAAATCTAATCCTGCCTCACTCACTCAAGCCTAACCTAACTTTGGTCCCACGAGAGGTCTTCTTTATGCTGAATATAAACGTGGGGGAGCAGCGAGACCCAAATATGAAAGATGGCATTGCACTGGAGGGATCAAGAAAAGAGCGTAGACCAAACGAAGCTGAAAATTAACACTTCACTCTAATTACTTTTTTGGGGAGGCTGAAGGGATTGGAGTATAATTAAACGCAGCTTAAAGTGTGACAATGCGTGACTGATGGCCATATTATTAAAACTGGGAGCGCGAAGAGGCACACACGAACTTCCCGATTCCTGATTGTCATTTTTTATTTTCTTAACGATACTAAGGTGTTCCAGGCTTCTCCACCTCGCTGCTGAACGCCCTCATTAACGTGGCATGCAGGCTAATCCCACCTAATGCTCGTAACTGTTCCATAAATTGAAAGTCCACATATTCCTGTCAGCCAGGTTTTCACACAGTTTGAATTAGCTGAGAGGTAAAATCAAGTCAAATATATTTTTTTACTTGACTGACTTCCTTTGGTATTTTATTTTGCATAATGTATGAAAAAAGAACAGGTCTCGATTTTGACTCGATATATTTTTTTTTTTAATATTTTGCTTGATAAATGAGAAAAAATGAACGGATCTTGATTTTGGCACTCTTGATGTATTTTCTTTTGTTCCCACTTTGCATGATAAACTATAAATAACTGTGACATGAGAGACTGTCCCTTCCGTCCCAGCTAGACAAAGGAAAGCCTGCAGACCAATTGATTTTGTGTGATTGTGTCTTCCTGTGATTGTGTGATTCTCTCCTCGCCCCTCTTCTCGTCCTCTTCTCTTCCCTTCTCTTCTCTTCTCTTCTCTTCTCTTCTCTTCTCTTCTCTTCTCTTCTCTTCTCTCTCTCTCTCTCTCTCTCTCTCTCTCTCTCTCTCTCTCTCTCTCTCTCTTCTCTCCTCTCCTCTCCTCTCCTCTCTCTCTCTCTCTCTCTCTCTCTCTCTCTCTCTCTCTCTCTGTCCTATATATATATATATATATATATATATATATATATATATATATATATATAAGTTCTGCTCGCCTACGTATCTACCTGCCTGTATGCTATATACAGTATCTATTTCTCTTTATATATCTGTCAATATATCTATCTCTCTATCTATCTCGTGGTCTGTCTGTCTATCGCTCTCTCTCTCTCTCTTTGTATCTATCTCCCAGCCTCCCTCTCAATTTCTCGAGCTTCATCTTGCTCCTGTCTCCTAATCCTCTCTCGTTCTTCTTCCACTCACCCCATTTATTCCCGCAGCGTCCTCCTCTTGTTCTACTCTATCTCTCTCTCGCTCCCTGGATCCCTCCTCTGGTTCCAGTCTAATCTTCGTGTTCTGCTTCGTGTCTTCTGTCCTCATTCCATTTCCCTCCCTTTCTTATTCTCTCATTTCCTTTTCACTTCCCAATTTCTTACTTTCCTTCCCTTTTCTCACCTCTTCCTATTTTTTTCCTACTCCTCTTCTTCTTATGGATCCCTCCTCTCTATTCTCGTTGTCTTTCTTCTCTCCTTCTATCATCTCCTTCCTTATTCTCATTTCCTATTCTCTCTTCATTTTCCTTATCCTATGCCTCCTGTCAATACCTTCTCTTTCCTCCATTTTTCTTCCTACCTTCACCTTTTCCTGTTTTCCTCCTCCCCCTTCCTTTTTCTTTTCTTTTTCTCTCCTTTCTCTTCCTGTCTTTTTCTCGTCTCGTTCTTTTTTCTTGTTCACTTCCTTGTCGCTCCGTCATGCCCTATATTTTCCCTCTCATCCTTCCCCTCCTCGTTTTCTGTTTTCTCCTCCTCCTTCCCTATTCACTCACATATTTTTCGGCCTCTCCTTCGTTTTTCTCTTGTCCTTCCGTATTCTATCCCTCTTCCTTTCACATTCTGTCTCTTTCTCTTGTTGGGGAGCCTCTTTCACTCATTCTTCTCATACTTCTCTTTCCCCTCTCTTCCTACTCCTACTTTCAATCTTTCACTCTCAGTTCTCCCCCTGATGCACACTCTGTTATCTCATTTTCACTCTCATTTCTTAGTTTACCATTCTCACTCATTTCTCATATTTAACGCTCTCTCACTTATACCTTTTGCTCTCATTGCTTTGATTTTTTTCTCATTCTTCTCACTCTCACGTCCACTCTTTTCACTCTTCCTCTTTCCTCCTCTCAGTCTTCTCCCTCTTCTTCCTCTTCCTCTCCTCTTGTCACCCCTCTCCACCTCACTTTTCTTCCCACCTTCTTTCCATTTCCCTCCCTTCTCCCCTTCCTGTCCCTATTCCTCCTCTTCGTGTATTCTCTTCATCTCCCCTTCTCCTCCTCCCCCTCCTCCTCCTCCTCCTTGTCCTCCTCCTCCTCCTTCTCCTCCTCCTCCTCCTTCTCTCCAGACCCTCCAGCAAATCACAGTTCTCTCAACTCTGTCCAACTTGGATGTTCGTCTCTGTCTCCCTTGCTCTCTCTCTCTCTCTCTCTCTCTCTCTCCCTCTCCCTGCTTGCGTGTGAAGGTGCTGTTTGTCTGCTGTTTGCCTGTTTGCTGTTTGTCTATCTGTTAGCTTAGTTACCGTTGCCAATACCATGCAACTTATTTAGTCACCAACGATGTTTTTAATTACACGAGCACATGCAATGAAAATATTAAAGTATCCCATTTTTTTTTTTTTAATGCATCCAACTCTGGCCATAGACTTAATATCCCGTTCCCTGAGGCCCGGCAACCCTCCCACCTGTATACACCTTCACATATCACCACTAACGCTTACAGTACAATGATTTCACTACCGGTATCTTTATTACTTTATGATTTTTTTAACGTTTACTCTAGCTGCCTTCAGACGATTTTATTCATCTTCGCAAAGGTCCCTTATAATGAATAGGTTAATGAGGACCATCTAATCCCTCCAAAAATGAAGAAAATCGTCGGGTGGTAGAAAAATACTCTGTTATAGGCGTCTAGGTGGTCAAGTAGTCGCCGTTGCAAGTTCAGGCTCATCTGAACGTGAACCCGGTCGACTACAGGCCCAAACTACCCTCCCTTCCCGGTCTCCCATGCTCCTTTTGTGGGTCTGGGAAGGGACTGATGGGCTTCTGTGCAAGACGTCCCTCCCCAACACCAGTAAAGATATTGAAAAAAGGGGGACCGGTGGATGATAAATGGAGATGCAGAGATAAAAATTTGCTCACAGTTTCTCCGCGTCAACTTAGCGTAGCAGAGACGCATCTATGGCCAGAGAAACATACCAGGCACGTGTGTTCAGCCCCCCCCTCTCTCTCACACACACACACACACACACACACACACACACACACACACACACACACACACACACACACACACACACACACACACACACACACACACACACACACACACACACACACACACACACACACACACACACACACGGGGGATGAGATGACCACATGAACGTAGAGACAGCAGCACGCATAACTTCACATACATCCTTTCATCTGCAAAATTATGCTACAAATAAACACACACACACACACACACACACACACACACACACACACACACACACACACACACACACACACACACACACACACACACACTTTTTCATCTCAAATACGGTCGGACAAAGGCGCTATTTCATCCAAACTTTTTATGCAAGTCCCCCGTTGGAGTTGAGGGAGTATTGTGATTGGTTTGTGTGTGTGTGTGTGTATGTATGTGTGTGTGTGTGTGTGTGTGTGTGTGTGTGTGTGTGTGTGTGTGTGTGTGTGTGGGGTAGACCATTCATAACTCTGATTACATATTCAGAAACAAAAGTTGACCTACTATTCCAGGCATGTCAGTCACTTTCCTCCTATGGGCAGAGAAACACACCTAGCCTCCCTCAGAGCGTCTCCTCGCCCACTCTCCTCTTCCCTTTCCCCTCTTCCATCCCTCTCACCTCTCACGCTCTTCCCTTTCCTTCTCTCTCCCATCCTTAGACATACTTCTCTCTTCCCACCCTCTTCCTTTCCTCTCCTTCTTCCTTACCAGTCCCTCTTCTCTTCAATAGCTACCACCACCCTGACCCCTTCCCCACACCATCTCCCCTCTTCCCCTTCCCTCCCATCATTTTCCTTTCCTCTTTCCTCTCTCCAGTCTCTCACGTTTCTCACCCTCTTTTATTAGTGTATCCTCTCCCTTTCCAATCCCTATCACTTTCTTCAATAACCACATCTACCACGACCACCACCACCTTGAATCTTCTTCCTCTCCTCTCCCCCTCCCTCTCCAGTCCCTCTCTCATCTCACTCCTTCTTTTCCTCCTTCCTCTCCAATCCCTCTCCCCTTCTTCAATATCCACCACGGCCCACCCTGACCCCTCACACCCTCCTATCAGCCAACACACCACAGATCCCCATAAAACTTTTGTCTTTTCAACCCTCACGGGGCTCCTTTTATCACCTCATTTTACAAGTTCTATGGCTATTGCTTCACCGCCCATACACCTTCCCCTCCCCCTCCTCCTCTTCCTCTTCCTCTTCCTTCCCCTCCTCCTCCTCCTTTCACCATTTTTCACTCGCCGTGTCCATTTTTCACTAGCTTGCTGCTTCTCTCTTTTTTTTTTTGTCTGGTGGCTCCTTCATCAGTTCTCCTTCGCCTCGCCGCCTAAGCACCTCTTGCCACACGCTTCCTTTCGCGCCTCGTTTTTCGTATCTCCCATGAGAGAGAGAGAGAGAGAGAGAGAGAGAGGACAGAGGCGAAAGTGAACGCAAGAAAAAAATGTGATCAAAGGAATGAGGAATATACTGTATACACACACGTTTATGCATTATGTATGTATCTAAGTACAGCATTATGCGCACATACACAATTATACGAGAGAGAGAGTGAGAGAGAGAGAGGGGAGGGGAGGGGTGGAAAGAAATAGGCAGAGACTGGGGAGAAGGTAGTAAGGTATGTAGGGCGGGGGAAAATAGGTACTAGGGAGGGTGTGAGAGAAAGAAACACCCCTTAGAGAAAGCCTCTTATAGGGGAGAAGGGGAGAGGCCTGGAAGAGAGTTGGGGTGAATCCTCTTGATCGGGGAGATTTTAGTGGTTGTGTTATAGATAGAGGGCGTGAGGGCGCATCCTAAGTGTGTGTGTGTGTGTGTGTGTGTGTGTGAGAGAGAGAGAGAGAGAGAGAGAGAGAGAGAGAGAGAGAGAGAAGGTAAGGAAGAGCAACAGGGGAATGAGGAAAAAAAAAGAGGAGTGGGAAAAAAAGAAAAAAAAAGAGGGGGAAAGTAAGTGTGAAAGGGAACGAAGAGACACAAACACAACTCAGACAAAACACAGCCGCAGACATCAAATACAGACACAAACACAAACCAAACAGCGCACAGACAGATGCACACAAGCTACACAAATAGGTACACACACACACACACACACACACACACACACACACACACACACACACACACACACACACACACACACACAGAACATATAGACACCGACAACCACTGACAAAACCACGTACATACAGCCACAGACAAACACACACAACCATAAACGCACACACAGCCGCACACAAACACACAAAACCATATACACACACACACACAGCCACTGACAAACACAGAAACAGCCACAGGCAAACACGCACAGCCACAGACAGACAGGAAAATACTTAAGGGAATACAGAGGGATACAGAAGAAGGGGAAGTTCCTCTGGAGATGATGGGAATACGGTATTAGGCAGAGGAGGAAGAGGTCGCGTCTGGAATGCCAAGAGAATTCATAAACGTTTCCTATCTCTACATATCTATATCTTTACTGCCAATCCACGTCACCTTACCTCATGTACCAGGTGTGGCATGGCAGTAAGTGGCACGGTTAATTGTGTGTGTGTGTGTGTGTGTGTGTGTGTGTGTGTGTGTCTGTCTGTCTGTCTGTCTGTCTGTCTGTCTGTCTCTTTATCTGTGTATCTATTTGTTTCTGTCTCATTTTGTCTGTCAGTTTGTAGGAGGCGGTGGCTGAATCGGTAGAGAGGCGGCTTGCAGTCCTGATGGACCCAGGTTCGAATCCTGGCTGGGGCAGGGCCAGTTTAAGGATTTGAATTTCATTAAAAAAAAAAGCAGACTTTCCTGATGTACCAGATGACCCGCCGACATGTCGTAAAAATACCCCCCCTAATACCAATACACCAGTCCTGTATGAGACAGCCCTAGCATGTACTCAATATGGATGTTGGGTGTTTTGCGCCGAAGTGGTGACATGTGGAGGTGTAGGATGACTACTGGGCCTTGGGATAGGCTACTGCCCCCAAGATATAGGCCCTGAAGCCTTTGCCCAGAGTTGGACACATAAAAAAAAAAAAAAAAAAAAAAAAACCTTTGTCTCTGTATGTTTATCTGCCTGTCTCTGTATTTACCTCCCTGCCTGTCTCTGTATCTGTCTGTCTGCGGTCTGTCTAACTGTATCTTTCTGTCTGCCTGTCTGTCTGTCTGTCATTGTCCACATGTCTACCTATCAATCTTTTTCTGCCTATATATATATTTACCTGTCTGTCTATCTATCGATCTGTGTCTATCCCTCAATTCAACCTCTGTCCACCACTCAGCGCCGTCCTCTCTCATATAAATACCACTGATTAATAAATCTCCTAAAGTAATGAATATCAAAGAAGAACACGTGTCTATCTGTGTCTATCTATTTGTCTGTCTGTCTATCTATTGCCTAATTCGTATGTCCAGAGAGAGCTCAATAACTGCTCTCCCTGTCATTCTGTCTTCGTATTTCTATCTACTGTCTTTTTATCCTTGTCTTTTTTTCCCAACTCCTCGCCAGTCTATCTCTTTTGCCCAGTGATAGATCGGTAAACACTTCTATCTGTCATTCTATCTATCTATCTGTTTATCCTTAGTTATACTTCTATCTATCCGTCTTTGTATCTATTGCCAGTTTTCGCCGTCCTGTCTCATATGCCAAAAAATAAATAACATTCCTATCTATCATTCTATTTCTCAGCCTTACAAGTATATATCAGGCTAATGTCTTCCTGTACCCTTTTTACTCTAACTTGGCCTCAAATTTCAGTCTCTCCATCATGAATACTTAGTTCTAAGAAGAGATAAAGCTAGAATATGATGCTAGTCATGAAGAAGTGCTGCGGAATGGACGTAGAGCCGAAGCACTGTCTTGTCTCCCACTGACCTGCCTGATATAAGATGCAAAGGGACGAACATCAGGGCCAACTTAAATAAAAAAAAGTACTTCAGTTTATCTATCTGTCTATCTATCTATCTGTCTACCGCTCCTCGCCGCCCTAGCTCATGTACTAGGGCGGAGAGTCCATGGGTAGGAAAAATATCAACAATATCGCAAAGAAATCTAAATGCAGTCAGGCTGTTCCCTCATGCACTATTCAAATTGTTTTTCACTTCGTTCTGGGGCTTTCTCTTCTCGCTCTCCAGTAACATTTTAGAGAGAGAGAGAGAGAGAGAAAGAGGAGGAGGAGAGAAGCTTAGGAACTCACGAATACTTCAATGCTGATCAAATGAGGGATTGGACCCAGCTCTTTACGTCCCGGCCATTCCTAAACCCGAGCGTCCTGGCTTTATTGGGGCCGGGCCAGGGAAAGAGACAGGGTTGGGTACATCTAGGCAGCTATACTCCTTTCACCTTAACCTGGTCCAAATTTCCCTTCTTCGGCGGCTTCTCTCTCTCTCTCTCTCTCTCTCTCTCTCTCTCTAATATATCATCGGACTGAATGGATTAACCTCACCTGCCGTCGGTATGAATGATATTTTAATTAAGAATAAGGGCGAGTGTCTGTGTTTGTTTTTTTCTTTCACGGGAACTTGACATTAATGCCACTGATTCTGAAAAACTGTGGGTTATTTTGGTGTTGTTTTAGCCATGGAAGAAGGAGAGAGAAAGAGAGAGAGAGAGAGAGAGAGGTGGGAGGGATGGAGGGTTTGAGGGAGAGAAAGGGGATGCAAGAGCGAAAATGAGAAAGAGATACACGCTGAGATATGAAAGAGAGAGAGACAGACAGACAGACGGACAGAGAGACAGAGACGGACAGAGAGAGAAGGGGAATGCTCTGATATGACTGATGATAACACAGCACAATCTCTCTCACCCACCCACCCACATCCATCACTCTCTCTATCCCCCCCTTAATCCTATAATTCAGTTACCCATTTATCCTCTATCATTTGCACCCATTATCTCTGCAGTGATTATCTGGGATCCCGATTAACGTGAACCATCAAGTCGTTTATCAGTTAATTTAGTGTTTTTTATCTATTTTTATTATTATCTTTATTTTTATTATTATCTTTATTATTATCTTTATCATCTATTTATCTTTATTATTTATTACCTTTATTATCTTTATTATTTTATTTATCTTTATTATTATCTTTATTTTGGTGCGGGTAAGGGGATGGGTCTGTTATGATGTGGCAGGGGTAAACCAGTTCTGCTGTCGGGCCCTGCTGCGGATGTCACTGATTGCATTGCCCAGTTGACCCTTGTGCGGTGTGGTGCGGTGAGGATCTGTCCGTTCTCCCCTTTGGGGCTAAGATGCGAATGAATGTGTTTGAATGGATGAGTAAATGGAGAGTGAGTCGTCCTGTCTCGGCTACCTCCCTTTCCTTGGGGGAAGCAGCCTAGGTATATAGATAGATAGATAGATTTTGGATGAGAATGAGACTTCTGAGAAATTTTGTTAAATGGATGGAGGGGTGAATGAATAGATAGACACATAGACTGAGAGACAGATAGATAAATAAGTAAAGAGATACATCAGAATATGGCCATGGGGTAAAAGACGACCTGATTCAGTGCCTATCAACTACACGTGAACTATTAAAGCGAGAATAATTTTTAAAAGCCACAATCTACCCCTATAGTACTGGACGCAACCATCAGTTTTCCGATCCAGGTCCCTAAGAACAGGCTTGAGTTCTAAATATCACGGTCCATAGAAGAGGGAAGTGAAGATTTGGGAGAGAGAGAGAGAGAGAGAGAGATTCAAGGCTCTGCTCAATAAAATCCTAATATAATACATTAAAATAAATAATAACAAACACAAGAGACAGCAGCAACTAAATATAAAAAGAAAAACGATGAGAAACAGCTGAACAGATGTAAAAGAAAGAGAAATCCCTCTCCAAGAACCAACTACTTAGCAAGAAAGAGAGAGACAGAGAGACAGAGGAAGAAACTTAAAGGTAAAGTCTTAGGAGGAGGGAGTGGGAGCATGTCTGGTAAAAAGAGGAGAGGAAGACTGGAGGAGGAGGAGGAGGAGGAGGAGGAAGACAGTATGGAGAGAGAGAGGAGGAGGAGGTGGAGACTGGAAGAGGAGGGTTGAGTGAGGAAGGTGATAGAAAAATGAAAAATATAAAAAGAGGAGAAAAGGGGGAAGAGAAGGAGGGAAAACATGGGAAGAGTAAGAAGAAACACACACACACACACACACACACACAATAAAAATGAGCAGCAAAAATGTCTTCCAAGCAAGGCCCGGGATTAGGAGAGCTAAGAAAGAGACACCTATAGCCTGTAACCCCTCTTGCTGGGGAGTGGTGTGGTAGTTAAGAGGCGATCTGAGGTCTGAGTAAAGTTAGAGCCGAGGAAAGCGAGTGGGAATGTGAGGATGGTGGAAGGAACTGTGTGGCTGGAGGAGAAAGGAGAGAGGGAGAGAAGATTGGAGGAAAAAGATGGGATGAGAAGGAAAGAAGAAAGGGGAGGAATGGGAGAGAACGGAAAAGGTTGATACGAGAAGAACTGAAGGGAGGAAGAGCCAGTCAGGAAAGGGAAAGACAGATATATGAGGGGAAGATGGAAGATGTGTGTGTGTGGGAAGGTGAGAGCTAGGAAAGAAGACACCTGTGGCCTGTAACCACTCTTGTTGGGGTGTCGTGTGGTAGTTAAGGGGGGGATCTGAGCTCTGGGTAAAGTTAAAGTCGAGAAAAGCGAGACGTAAAGTGAGGATGGTGGGAGAATGGAATTTTGCAAGGGATGAAGTGAGAATAGAGGGAAAAGATAGAAGGGGAAGGATGGACTAGGAGAAGGAAGGGCAGAGGGATGTGTGAGGAGGTATAGGGGTGGGTGGGGGAAGAGGTGAGAAGGTAGGCTATGGGAGGTGATGAAGAAGAGAAGAGGGAAATGGGATGAGACGAGATGGTGTGGAGGGAGGTGAGTGGGTGTGGGAGGTGTGGAACTGAGATGTAGGACGTAGTATGAGGATGTGGTGGATGTGGAGGTGTGGAAGGTGGTAGGAGTGTGTTAGGGCAGGTGGAGAGGAGTGGAAAAGGATGTAGGGACGTAAGGGGATGTGGTAGAAGAGTTTGGGAGATTAGAGCGAAGTAAAAACGTGAAAAAGAACCTGGGAGATGTGTGAGAGGTGAGGAGAAGGTGTGGGAGAATGTGTGGGGGAAGGGTGAGTGGATATGAATGGATGGGAGAAGATGTGGGAGGAAATGAGTAGGATGTGCAGACGTATGAGAACATGGAAGGAGGTGTGGAGAGGTGTAGGAGGAAGTGAGAGTAAATGAGCAAGACAACTCGTTAGACTCCTGTAAGCCACTCCCTCCTGGATGAAGTTTAAGTTGCGGAGAACAGGATTAATGGAAGCGAGGATTGGAGGAGTGAAAATTGGAAGGGAAAGTTAGGTAGGAAGACACGTGGGAGAAAGGAGAGAGCATGAAAGGAAGGGAATTAAAGGAAAGGGCAGGGATGGGAGGAAAGGGAAGGAAAGGCAGGGATGGGAGGGAAAGGAAGGAAAGGGAAGGAAAGGCAGGGATGGGAGGGAAAGGTAGGAGAGGAAAGGAAAGGAGGGATGGGAAGGGAAGGGAAAAATAGGGATGGGAAGGGAAGGGAAAGGATGGGATGGGATGAGATGGGATGGAAGAGAAGGAAAGAAAGTGGAAGATATGTGTGGAAGTTGAAGAGATGGAGAATTAGGAAAGAGGAGGGATGGGTGGCATGGAAAAGAAGGGAAAGAAATGGTAAAAAGAGGAATGGCACGAAAGGGATGAAAAAAGAAGCAAAAGGGATGGAAAGGGGAGAAAGATGGACGTGGAAGGGCAAGATAAGTAAAGAAAGAAAAGTGAAGGAAGAAAGGGGAAAGAGGAAAAGAAATTGGAGAAAAACGGGGAGGACGGACAACCTAAGAGAGAGAGAGAGAGAGAGAGAGAGAGAGAGAGAGAGAGAGAGAGAGAGAGAGACGAAGATCTAAGGGAGAAACGAGCAGGATGCAAATCGGAAAAATTGGGGAAAGAAAAAGTAATGTGAAGGGAGCAAAGGCAGCGAGAGGGAGGCAAAAAGAGGGAGAGGCAGGTGTGTGTGTGTGTGTGTGTGTGTGTGTGTGTGTGTGTGTGAGAGAGAGAGAGAGAGAGAGAGAGAGAGAGAGAAACTAGCACCGTGAAACTCGAGATCAAAGGATATAATTTTGATACGACTAAAGCCATCCAGTCTAAAACGACGAACGTCCTGAAAAGCATCAATTAAAAAAAAAAAAAAAATGACACGTGTGTGGATGCAGGACAGGTGTACATTACTTTGAGGGGGGAAAAATAATGAAATGTTTCTAATGTTCAGACCATAATCATGACCTTTTTTTCTTATTGCACCCTCCCCTCTCCCCTCCTTTCCTCTCAGTTCCTCTCCTTTTCCCTCCTCTTCTCCCCACTCCTCTTCTCTCCCCTGCTATCCTCCTCTCTCCTCTCCTCTGCCATCCTCCTCTCTTCTCTCCTCTCCTCTCCTCTTCTCGAGAGTACAAAAAATGGAGTAATAATCACACAGTGTCCTCTCAAAATTCGGACACAAGAGCTCCTTTGCCTTCCATCAAACGAACCTCACGCACGAAAAAGAAAACGGGCGTCATTCGTGATCAGTGAAGGGGCGACTTTGATATTCACTTTGCTATCGAGTAGAGAGCATGCTTCTTGCGCCTCTCAGTTCTTAGGTCTCGTCTTCCTCCTCTCGCCTCTTCTCTCCTCTCTTTCCCTGCCCTCCACCCCTCCCTCCCCTCTCATCACTGTCTGCCTCCGCGCTTCATATATATTTCATCCCCTGAATTAACCACAGACTGATGCATTGAGAGCTTCCTAATTTTAACTTTTATTTCTCAAGTTACGTGAAAATTAAAATAAAAGAAAAGTTGTTTACTGTTCCTCTGCGTTTACGTCACTCTTGGGTCATATTCGTCACTTACCCTCGCATCATATCAGAGAGATTTATATATGTGAGTAGAAGCATGCCATGTATCTCTCAGTTGATGAATATTAAACAGTAGGTGTATATATAGAAAATAAGTCGAAGTAGAAAAGACAATAACTGTAAAAAGTGAAGAGAAAACTAGAAAAGTGTTAAAATAATAATGGGAAAAAGACTGAGAAGCAAACAAACTGACGAGAGGATAAAGAATAGTAAACTGAACAAATAAAGTTAAAGAAATAAAGCCAAGGAAACTGAAAAAGTAAAAAAAAAAAAAGGAATATAAAGTAAAGAAAAATGATTAACAAAGTGGAAAAAGATAAAGAGAGAAAATGTTAAAACGAAAACTGAATAATTAAGAAAGATAAAAAAATGTTAAAAATGAAAAATAAAAAAGAAAAGTGAAAATTTATCTTACGTCCCTGGAACAGAATCAGGCACTCTGAGGTGGTGCATGATTAATACCTGTGTGTATTTTGAGGAGACAGATTAGAGAGAGAGAGAGAGAGAGAGAGAGAGAGAATTACAGATGAAGAGGTAAAGGGAGAGGTGGAGCAGAGGGAGAGGGAGAGGAGACAAAAATGAAAATGAGGAGGAGGGGAAGAACAGAATGAAAGATGGTGAAAAGGGAGAGGGAAGGAAGGGAGGAGAAGAGACAGAACAAACGGAGATGAATGGGAGAGAGAAGGGGAAGAAGGGAAAGGTATGAGAGAGAGAGAGAGAGAGAGAGAGAGAGAGGTGGGGAGGGAGAACGTAAGAAATAATAATAAAAAGGTAGGTTAAGGAAGACAAGGATGACAAATGAGGATCCACGGTGGCTGGGTGTTAATACGTTCATCTCGTGGGCAGTGTATGTGTAAGGAAGCTCTCTAACACCTCTTCTTTAGCTATTTATTTTTCGATATGACTGGGTAACATCCTTCTGTACGTTACTAAGCGGAGTATGGCCATCTTAGAAGGAATTATATAACAGCATAGGACATTAAGGCGAAATAAGCAAACTAAATCGCTTAAAGCAGGTGTTAGGGAGCTTGCCTGACGGACGAAAAAAACGGGTCTAGGAGTCGAACCCAGGACCCGGTGGATATTAAACCCCTTCAACCAGAGGACGTATTTTTTGCTTTACTCTTTTTAACAACTAGACGATTTTTATGTAACTGAGGAATATCGTCTGGAACTGAGCGGGCTAATTCCTGTAAGCCAGAGATCTCGTACTAAAAGCCATTCGTACTTCGCCAACATTTGGAAGGGTTAAATCTGGCAGTCACTCTCCCTCCATTTACGTGCCTGAAAGTGGTCCTCCAGTTAGATACAGAGAAGGTCAACCGGAAGTAACCGAAACGTTAAAAAAAAGTAAAAATGAAGAAAGAAGAAGAAGAGGAGGGGAAGGAGGAGGAGGAGGAGGAGGAAGAGACGAAGAAGAAGAAAATGTGAAGTGAAGTTTGAGAATAATCATGGATCAGAAGAAAACCAGGTGGGCAGAGGGAAAATGAGAGAATTAGAAGGGAGACGGAAGGAAAGGAGAGAAAATAGGGAGAGAGGAGGAAAAGAGAGAAAATAGGGAGAGAGGAGGAAAGAAGAGAAAATAGGGAGAGAGGAGGAAAGGAGAGAAAATAGGGAGAGAGGAGGAAAGGAGAGAAAATAGGGAGAGAGGAGGAAAGGAGAGAAAATAGGGAGAGAGGAGGAAAGGAGAGAAAATAGGGAGAGAGGAGGAAAGGAGAGAAAATAGGGAGAGAGGAGGAAAGGAGAGAAAATAGGGAGAGAGGAGGAAAGGAGAGAAAATAGGGAGAGAGGAGGAAAGGAGAGAAAATAGGGAGAGAAGACGAGAGGAGACAGAACAAGTCCCTAGGGAGATGGAAACTGAGATGGGGGGGAGGGGAGGAGGGAGGAAAGTAGAAAAGGGGGGAGAGAAGCAGTGATCTGGGAGAGTAGAAATGGAGGTAAGAAGAGAGAGAGAGAGAGAGAGAGAATAAAATCATAGTGAAGAGAATGGAAGGGAGGGAAGAACAAAAAAAAAAGTAGTAGGAAGGAACATAAAGGAGGTAGAAAAGAGAAGAAAAAAGAGGAAGAGAGGAGGAAAGAGGGAAACAAGAAAAGGAGGAGAGAGAGAGAGAGAGAGAGAGAGAGAGAGAGAGAGCGAGAGAACACAGAAGAATGAAGGTGCTAAAGAAAAGGAGAAAAATGTGGAGAGAAGATAACGAGGGAAGAGAGGAGGAGGAGGAGGAGGAGGAAAGGAAGGAAAAATTAAAGAAGTGGAGGAAGGGGAGAGAAAGGGAGGGAGATGAAGAGTGGGTGGAAACAAGACAGAAGATATAAATAGGAGGAGTGGAGGAGGAGGAGGAGGAGGAGAAGGAGGAGGAAGAGGAGGAGGAAGAGTAGGAGGATAGGGAGAAGAAGTGAAAGACCTAAATGAAGCAAATGTAAAAATATGAAAAGAAAAAATCACAATAAATAACTAATCTGAAGGTAGGAGGAATAAAATGCAGTAATAATAATAATAATGATAATAATAATAATAATAATAATAGTGATGAAGACGTAGGACGACATGCAGTTTCAATAAAAAGACAGAATAATGAGTAAGGATAGAAGACAGAAATACAAGAATAGAACAGAAGTCAGAAAAGTTATAGAGCTTCCTTTTGGCATATAACTTAGACAATATTTTTTTTTCTTCTTTAAAATATAGCCCAAGGATAACCAGAAATTTAAATAAAATCTCGTAGGACACAATGTATTTTTATTAGCACCAGACAACTTTATTCTGAGTAGGAAGACCCTTCGTTGTGAAGAGGTGACTGAAATAGGAGAAACTGAACTCTAGATTTAACGCTCATTAATCCCTGACTCTCTAGAACGAATAAAATCACCTTAGCAAGAAAAAACTTAAAAACCCATCATCGTTCTGAAGATACTAATAATATTAAATGGGAAGGGATTTTTACTTTTAAGGAAAGAAAAACGATGAGAAAAAGTGTACGGTTGTGTCTCTGGCGCCTTCGATCTTCCGTCACCTCGCCTGAAAAAGTTCCACATGATGGCTGGGCACGAAAGCAGGAAGAGATTAGGTGTGTGTGTGTGTGTGTGTGTGTGTGTGTGTGTGAACGTGTGTGCCTGTGTATTTGGATGAATGTGAGTTTGTGTGTGTGGTGGGGAGGGTGAATGAGTGTGCTTATGTGTATGAGTGCGTGAATGTGTGTGTGTGTGTGTGTGTGTGTGTGTGTGTGTGGTCGTGTGTTTGAGTGAATGTGTGTGTGTGTGTGTGTGTGTGTGTGTGTGTGTGTGTGTGCAGGTTTTACGTATGTGCACAGGCTCAAACTTGCAAATGTGTGCGTATTTATGAGTGGAGTGGGAATAACAGGCTGATGAAACACAATTGACTCCAGTATCTCAAAATTGGAAACTCAAATCTCGAATATGGTTGGCAGAGCACACCCCCGACTCACACCCTCCGTAACAGCCCAATTTCACAGCTCATATTAAAAGGGACAAGCACAAAGCACTCTAACAATGGGCAGTAAAGGACAGGCCAACAATTCAACCTCACTTCACCCCTCTCACCCCCCACCCTCTCACCCCCCCTTCTCTCTCCTTCTTCACCCTGCCTCTCACCCCGATTTTCACTCCTCGCACCCCTCTTCTCATCCTCTCACACCCCTCCTTTAACCCCCTCTCCCCTCACCCCTCTTCTTTCCCCCTTACACCCCTGCCCTCCCGCCCTCCCGCCCTTCCTCTCACCCCTCTCTCACTCTAGCGCTCCCCAGTGTGCCCTAACTCACAGCTACAAACCTGAACTACTTAATTTCCACTCTGGCTTACGCTACAGTCGGACAAATTACATGGCGACAGGGCGGAAGCATTGTGAAACTGGACGAAATAATTCGAGAAACCATGCAGCCTAGGTGGATGGTTCCCGTGGTCTCTGGGAGGTGGTACCATGGGTGTTACGTGATGCAAAAGCCATGTAGCTGGCCTTGCAACAAACACTCCCAGGCGGGATATTCAATCACATTTACACAAATTCCTGGCTGAAGCTACTGCGCATACTGTATACAACTATCTTTTTTACACAACTAAAGGCTACGGGCTGGGATACACTGGTTTCGTTGCCCTTGGAGAGGGAAAACTCCAAATTCAAACCCCAGGCCTTAGGTAAGAGTCGGCCACAGTTAAAAACACAAAAAAATGTGCCCTGTCTGCTGTGGCACACAGGTGATGATGGAGTTGCATAGCACCCAGTGTGTCTTAATTTTTTTATGCAGAGAAGGAAGAACCAAAGGTTGGAAGCCTGCAAAAAAATAAAAAAAAGTTTTTCTTGCCAGGCTAAACGATAAAAATGGGGGGGAGCAAAATTCAGGATACGTTTATTTTTAGATGTCTGGACACAGCGTCATTAACAGGTGAAAGAATGCGTACACCAGCATGCTTGGCCAAGGTCTTCAAAGTCGTGAGCGTAAGTCATGAGATGAGAAGGGTTGTTGCTGAATAGGGACAGAAACATGCCCAGAGGACTACCTTTGAGGGGACGAGGCCACCGCTCACAGGATACGGCGTTAGGTAATAAACAGAAAGCTAGTGTTTCGAAAGGAGACAATAGTGTGTATATTTTTCCTCACTCCATCGTCCTCAGCATGTTTTCTCACATTTCCGTATGCTGTAATTACTGGTCACTCATATGTTATTTTGATTACAGGTATAAGTGTAATCACGAGTACGTAAAGTTTCTCTCATGAGATTTTACTTTCCATGTTTCCTTATCATTACGTACGTTTTTATTACCTCAAGCTTACATTTTTCTTTCTGTTGTAAAAAGTCAGTATTAATTAAGTTTTCGCTCACTTCATTTCGCCATTCTCGTTTTCTTGTTTTCACGTATATTTTTTTTAGTGCTTTGAGTTTTTTTTTTTTTTTCCTCCGGAACTGAACAAAGGTGAAATAGTTTGAAAGACCCCAGTAATTTAGTTTAATAGTGGTGGCCGATTTTCTAGATTTCGTTCAGGTTATTCTCTCTCTCTATATCTCTCTCTCTCTCTTTCTCTCTCTCTCTCTCTCTCTCTCTTAATCGCTACATAAACCTAAATTGGGCGTGTCTTTCCCACGTCGGCCGTCACAAAGGGAAATATCAGTCACAAGGGAAAATTTTACAGTCACAAGGGGAAATTTTACAGTCACAAGGGGAAAATTTCAGTTACAAAGGGAAATTTCAGTCACAAGGGGAATTTCGCTGTCAGAAGGGTGATTTCACAGTCACGGTATTCACACAGTCACAACATTCACACATGCAATATTCACACACACACACACACACACACACACACACAGTCACATTATGAACGGTCACATCATTGGCACATAGTTAAACATCAACACTACTGCAATATCCACACATTCGTTGCATCCACTAACTGTCAATATCCAAACAGCCATAATATCCTCACAGTTCAACATTTACACAGTCACAGTATCCACACAGTCTTCACAGCTGTAATAATCCCCACATCCACATAGCTCTATTATCTCTTAACAGTTGCACAGTCATCAAAATTACCCATATCCCTTCCATTAAGTCACAAAAGGCACACTCGTAACATCTTTAAGCATCCACACATCAAATTACTCTTTCTGATCATCCACACAGCTGCAACATCCACACAGCTGCAACATCCACACAACTGCGATATCCGCACAGTTGCGATATCCACACAGCCGCGATATCCACACAGCCCCAGTATCCACACAGCCACATAATCCACACAGCTGCAGTATCCACACAGCCTCAATATTCACACACCCGCAATACCCGCACAGCATAGGATTTCGACGTGGCCCTATTCTCTCTTATCCTTGCCTCCCCTCACCTCCACCCACCTTCCCCCACCTCCCTCTACCTCCTTCCTCCTCCCCCACCTCCCTCTACCTCCTTCCTCCTCCCCCACCTCTCTCTACCTCCTTCCTCCTCCCCCACCTCCCTCTACCTCCTTCCTCCTCCCCCACCTCTCTCTACCTCCTTCCCCCACCCCAACCCCTCCCAGGACCCCTCGCTCTGCGTCGCAAATGGTTGGCGATATCATCAACGCACCTAATTACTTATTTAAAGGCTGCCTGCTGCTGCTGTTGGGTGTGTGGGTGTGTGTGTGGATGAAGGTTGGTGTGTGTGTGTGTGTGTGTGTGTGTGTGTGGTGGTGGGTGTGGATGTTGATGTCGGTATGTATAGGAGAGCATTATTTTCTTATCACTTACAGTATCTACAGTATGTATCTGTCTGAACAAATACCGGTACAGTGTCTCGTATATTTTGTATGTTATGCCTATCTTGACGGAGGTATAAAGTTCATTCATAAAACGCGCGCGCGCGCACACACACACACACACACACACACACACACACACACACACACACACACACACACACACACACACATTGCCAACATCACATTTCCACCTCCACCCGCACTTTCATTACTACAGACAATGCTGTTCCATTTGTATTTGGCTAGCACGGAGGAGAGTTAGTTCTAGCTATCTCGCGAGGGTTGGTTCTAGCTGTCTCGCTCCCTTAACAGAGAGGTCCTGTTCGTGGTGGAAATAGTCAAGATCATCACGAATATGGCTGTATCGGTTGGTTCGCAGTGGTAAATTTTAAGACGGCATAAAGGAATTCAAGTTACGTTAGTTTGCAGGGTACTCGTTATCTGAACCTCGAACACTGAGTAGCAATTGAGATATTCGCGAAAATCGTAATGACCGCCTACCAATCGTGTGCAGTCACCACTTCAGGAAATTACAATTGCCATTATTTTGAATGGCTTAAAAAAAAAAAAAAAAAAAAAAAAAAAAAAAAGGTGCCGAAGTGTATTATATTTGGAACACTCATGTACTAAATCTGTTATATTCGTCCAAGATACATTTTTCGATGGAATTCATTATTTTCTGGATAATTTAAAGCTGTTGTCACGTAAATAATCGTTCATAATACTTAGAAACGTGTCCATTGATAGCGCTGTTCCATGGTAATTTCTTATGGTATATTCTGCTAGGCCGAATATAATCAAATGTTGTTCATGGAAGGGCAGTGCTGCACCCCTGTGTGTTAGTCCCTTGAAATTCACAGCTAAAATTCCCAGTAAAACCCTATATCATACCAACCGACTCTCTCTCTCTCTCTCTCTCTCTCACTCACTCACTCACTTTCTCACACCTATTGGTAGAGAGTAAGACCCCATGTAACCCTCTGGCATCCCCCTATCTTTTTTCATCTCACAGAATCCCTCGGTTTTATCTCACTATCTCCCTGTACGAGTATCTCTCTCTCTTTCTCACTTACTATCTCACTCTCTCACCCAGGCCAGAGAGCAAGGCCCCACCTAACCCTCTGGCATCCCACTGCCTATCAGATTACGGACACACTCATTATCCTCGCTCCGGCTCCGCTAACTCGCTTAACTCGCCCCGTATCAATGTGCCTAGATGCTTTCCTTCACCTTTTGTGGGTAGGGATGGATTAGTGTTTGATTTACTGAGTGTGTGTGTGTGTGTGTGTGTGTGTGTGTGTGTGTGTGTGTGTGTGTGTGTGTGTGAATAGTCATGTTTGTTTAAGTATCTACACCCGCTTAACTGAGTGTATGCATACCAAAATTTTTTCTTTATTGTAAACTGAAATATATAAGTATTTATGTAGCGTCCAGCAGGCTACGTTCATCTTGCTAATGGGGATAATAATGTAACTGAGGCATTACTGCAGGAATCACATCTCTATGCAATTGCAATTACAAGAGTGGTCATCTGAATTAATCACCCTGTACCTACTGACTCCCTAATCCAAGTGTTGAGCTGTCTAGGTAGGAGTTACCGAGAGAGAGAGAGAGAGAGAGAGAGGAGGGGTCTTCATACTGAGAGACTGTATGAAAAAGTAGAAAAAAAAAATAAAACTATTTCTCATACTCCCCTTGTATATACCGTGTGTGCGTGTCACGGTGCATATGTGGATTTATGATTGTGTACGTGTGTGGCGTCTGTGCGTGTGCGTGTGTGTGCGAATGAGAGTAATATATTTGGTGCCACAGCTCGTTTGTAAATGGAGATCCACACGCGAGAATATGCCGCGCCGGTGATGGATTAGGAGAAAAGAAAAAAGAAAAGAAAAATGGACTGCAGTAGGAAAGGTTGGCCTGGCGTCCCCCTGGTGGCTGACGGAGGAACTAATGTAGGGTCGTGATATGATTGGTGTAGATTTCGTAACACCTCTTCTTTTGCTGTTTATTTTTATGTAGTATGGTATGGCTTTTCAATATCGACAGAGAGAGAGAGAGAGAGAGCACAGTAATATTGTTCCCCGTTCATCTCGTCAAAACAACATGTCACTTTATACCCTTTTCCTGTTCTAAGTACCTCCCTTTTCTCTCCTTACCTTCACCTCTTTCCTCCCCCCTCTTTCCTCTCTCCCTACCTCCTTTCCTTCCCTCCCTCATTTCCTTCTCCTTTCCGCCTGTACCTCTTTTCCTTCTTCCTTCTCCCATTTCCTTTCCTTCCTGCCTTCTCTCCCTTCTCTCACTCCTCCCCTCCCTCCCTTATTCCTTTTTACTCTTTCTCTCCCTCCCTTTCTAATTATCTCCCTCCCTCTCATAGCTACCTCCTCTTCTCTCCCTCCATCCCTTCTACTGTTTTTTTTTTCCTTCCCTCCCTCCCTCCCTCCCTCCCTGTCTATTTTCCTTCCTCCCTTCTCAATAGTCTCCCTTTGTCCCTCCCGCTGTTACCCCTTCCTCCTTCCTTCCAAAATTCCTCCCCAATTACCTCTCTCCCTCCCTCCCTCCCTGATTCCTTTCCTCCCTGCCCAATTATCTCCCTTCGTTTTGTCACTTCTTTACTCTCTCTCTCTCTCTCTCTCTCTCTCTCTCTCTCTCTCTCTCTCTCTCTCTCTCTCTCTCTCTCTCTCTCTCTCTCTCTCTCTCTCTCTCTCTCTCTCTTTCAGTATAGCGCATAAGAACAATTCCATTATAACTGGTGTAGTTGGCCAAGACGAGGAGCCAAATAGTACTCTTAGGAACTTCTCAGTTATCTATCCCCTATTTATCTATCTATCTGTCTCTTTATTTATCTATCTATTTATATATTCATTTATTTCCTCGGCATACTGCCCCTTGCTATCCTCCCGTATTTTATTAAGTTTGCCTCGCCATTCACTATTACTTTTAAAAATACCGCCGGGATCAAGGAACAGCATACGGTATAAGAAGACAGTCAACTTTTATTTTTTTAGCTTCATAAAGCATAAGACAAGGCTAGCAATGAATACTTTCCCCCATTACCCCCATCCCGTCCACCAAACTCTACTGGAGAAAAGAGAGAGAGAGAGAGGGAGAGGAAAACTTGTGCTGGCTACTGGATTGGAACTTGGACACTAATGATGATGATGATGATGATGATGATGATTCCGTGTCCTCAAGTACTCCCAGTTTTCCATCTTTCCCCGCCAGTTTTCCCTCCCCCCTTCCTTCTGCCCAATTTCCTCTCCCTCCCTCCCTCCCAGTTTTTCTTCCTATCCTTCAAGCGTCCCCTCCCTCCTTCCCAGTTTTCGCTTATTTCCTCTTATTTTTCCTTCCCTCCTTCTCAGTTTCCGTCTCTTTCCTCCCAGTTTTCCTTTTCTCCCTCCCAGCTTCCCCTCCTCTCCCAATTTTCCCTTCGCCTATCCCAATATTCCCTTTTCTCCTCCCAATTCCACCCCCCCACAACTGCTGGTCTCTCTCTCTCTCTCTCTCTCTCTCTCTCTCTCTCTCTCTCTCTCTCTCTCTCTCTCTCTCTCCCCAGTCTCTCGTTACACCTCTCTCCTGATACACATTCCCAGCTCACCTTACTTCCCTCCACCCCCCCATTCCCCCTCCTCTCCTTCCTTCCCTCTCCCTCCATCCTTACCTCTCCCTCATCTCTCTCCTATCTCTCCCCCTTCCTTCTTTCTCCCCTTCTTCCCCCTCCTCTTTCCTCTCATACCCTCCTTCCTCAGCCTCCCTCCCTTACCCCTCCTCTTCTTTCTTTCTCCCCTTCCTTCCCTCTTCCCCTCATCCTTCCCTTCCTTCCTCCCACTCCCTGACCCTCCCTTCATTCCTTTTTCCCTCTCCTTTTGTTCCTTTTCCCCCTTTTCGCTTTTTCCTTTCCTTTCTTTTCCTACCTCGTTTCTTCTTTCCCCTCTTCCATCCTTTATTCTCCTCTCTCCTTCCTTCCTTCCATCTTTCCTTCTCACTCCCCTCCCCCCTCCCCCTCCCCCTCCCCCTCTCCCTCCCTCTCCCCTTAGTTTCCTCTTCTCCTTAATGTTTGCTCCACTCCACCTTCTTTCTTTCTCTGTTTACCTTCTCTCTCTTCACTTCCTCTCACTCACATTCTGACCACCATCTTACACACACACACACACACACACACACACACACACACACACACACACACACACACACACACACACACACACACACACACACACACACACACACACACACACACACACACACACACACACACACACACACACACACACACACACACACACACACACACACACACACACACACACACACACACACACACACACACACACACACACCTTCTCTGCTCCTCTTTCCCTTCATCCTTCTTTTCGCGTCACCTTCGCCTCATACCAGATTTGTCCTTCCGTCTTTCCGTCCTTCCTTCTCCTCCCCCTCCTCCTCCTCCTTCTTCTCCTCCTTCTCCTCCTCCACCTCCTCCTTCTCCTCCTCTTCTTCTTCCTCCTCCTCCAATTTCCACCCCTAAAGGCGCCGCACCCTACCATTAGTCTCAATTTCCCTCTGCTTTTTATCCTCCTTTGTTTTCCATATTTTCACTCCCACTGCATTTCATACCCATATATTTCCACAAACTCAAACACACGTCTAATAAAAAAATACATAAATACATACATATATACATACAACATATACATACATGCATACATACATAAATACATACATGGCTGGTACATACATGCGTGCAAAATAGAATGCCCGCAGCGTAATTTCATTTTATGGTCCTGATTCCTATCCACTCCATTTTTAGGTTGGAGATAAGGTGATGATGATGATGATAATGATGATGAAGCAGATGATGATAAGGAGGAGGAGGAAAAGAAGGAGGAGGAAGAGGAGGAGGAGGAGGAGGATTATAATTACGAGTATGATGATGATGATGATGATGATGATGATGATAATGATGATGATTCACATTTTCCCTTTTTCTCTCTCGACACTCCTCTTAATATTATTCCACATCACATCCTCACTTCACTCCTTCATCATTATATCCCTCCACATCTTTCCTTCCTCCACCTTTCTCTTCCTCTTTACTTCTCTCTATCCTCCTTCTCTCTACTCCTCTCTCTCTTTACTTCACATTTTATTTCCTTCATCTATCCCCCTCTTTACTTTCCTCCATCCTCCGTCCTCCCAACCCTCTCCTCTCTCCCTCATAACTTCCCCCTATACTCACTCTCTCCACCCCTCTCTCTCTCTCCCTCTCTACCTCCCTCTCTCCACCCTTCTCCCCTCCCTCCCAAAATAATACACCTGCTTATGAATTTTCCACTACGTAAATACTGCTTCTTATTCACCTTTAACCACTTCAGCACAATGACGTACTTCCGTAATTTATTTTTCCAGTTACCATACATTTTTATTGTTTACAAGAGAGTTTTTTTTTTTTTCCTCTGATGGAACTGTGTCACTCCCGTAGCTCATAATTCTAAGTTGTGGTTGCTTGGATTTCATTTAGCCTAAATTTTGAGGCAGGAATGAATCTCCTTGGTTACTAGTCAAAGTTATGCTCCTTTCTGACTATACTTGGCCACCAGCTGGGCTGAAGGGAGTTAGGGATCTTTGTCAGGTGAGAGTAAACGCACTATAGTAACAGTCTCTCTCTCTCTCTCTCTCTCTCTCTCTCTCTCTCTCTCTCTCTCTCTCTCTCGACCAAAGGAGGTTCTCTATGACCTTCCTGATACATTATTGTGGTGAGGGATGCAGGTTCGTTCCCACATTTAGCACCGAACTCTTTTTTTACCTGTACACCTGGAAATAGTAAATCTGATTACACAAACACCTGATTAACTGGGATATGACTGTTGAAAAGGATTATTTGGCGTTACTTAATATTTTTTTCTCTCGTGCTTATGTTATGGTATTTAAAGATGATGATGATGTTGATGGTGATGATGGTGATGATGAAATGTTTTGGTATTTGAGTATGTTGTAGATGATGACTGATGATGACTGATGATGATGATGATTCTAACATCATCATCAGCGCCAGTGAATGATAACGACATATAACTTTCCTTTATCATCATCGGTATGTTAGAAGAATTATGTGTTTTTATGATATTGAAATTAATAATAATAATAATAATAGTAACAACAACAACAATAATAATAATAATAATAATAGCTCCTTTACCCATTTAATATCAGCCATCACCTTTAGGCAGATATTCCCACACTAATATTAATACCAGGGAGAGTGACCCTATTTTGTCCTGCGCCCTTGTCCTGGGTTGTCCTACATCTCTCTCTCTCTCTCTCTCTCTCTCTCTCTTCCTTATCTTGTCCTGGTAGCCAATGTGTCCTGCCTATGTCCTGCGTGGGTGAAGTACTCCCCGCGTTCCTGCTGCCTGCCTCACATTCCTGACCTGCCCATCACACACACACACACACACACACACACACACACACAGAGTAGACGCACCCGTATGTGTACTTGTACGTAGACACTCAAGCACACGCGCGTACACACACATGCACACACGCACACAATCTCTCTCTCTCTCTCTCTCTCTGGTCCTTTCCTTTTATTATTTACATCACTTTAATATTTAACAAGGCTTCTCCCACACACACTCTCCCCTAATCTTTTCCGCTCACTCCATTTTTCTCTTCCTCTTCTTCTTCCTCCTTTATTTTTCTCTCTCTTATTCTTCCTTGCCTCCGTTTTCTTTTTATTGGTGTCATTTTCCACTTAAGTTGCCCCCTCTTGAGTTTTTCGTAGTCTTGTGTTTAATTCTCTCTCTCTCTCTCTCTCTCTCTCTCTCTCTCTCTCTCTCTCTCTCTCTCTCTCTCTCCTCCATTCCTCTGTCCCTCTCCATCCCTTTTTCTTTCCCTTCTGGTGTTCCTTCAACCTCTCCTTCCTCCCACTCACCCTCTCCACCATTACGACTGCTCCTCCTTCCTGTTTGCTTTCTCCTCCTCTCCTTTTCTCCTCCACACTCCACCCAGTTCTCTCCAGTCCCTTTTCCCCTCCTCCCTCTCTCCCCACCATCTTCCATTCTGTTCTCCTGCATCTCCTCCCCTTCCTCCACCTAGTTTGTCCTTACGTGCCCTTTCCACTGCCTCCCTCTCACCTCCTCTGCCCCTATCTCATCGATTCCCTCCTTTCTCTTCCTCTCTTTCCTCCATTTCTCCCCTCCCCCTTGCTCTTTCTCCTCCTTTCCTCCCACTCTAACTTCTGTCATTTTCTAGTCTCCCTCTCTCCTTCCATTCCTCTCCCATTTCTCTTCTCCTCCAGGTCCTCTCTCTTCCTTCCCCTCTTCCCAGTCCTCTTCTCTCATTCCATGCCTTCCTTTCCCTCTCCTTCTTCATCCCAGTCCCTCTCATCTCTTCTCTCCCTCTCCCCGCTCCCCCGTGCCTCACTTTTCACCTTTTTGAGCCTAATTACTCGTTCCTGGCTGCTTAACGACCATTGTCCCTCGTCTAAATGCAACTACTCCTCGCCCATTACTACCCCGTCAGCGCAATACACCCATCTCGCCCTTGCAGTTCACATCAGTTTTATTTCCTTAAGTCATACCCACTGCATGTCATGGCTGTTTTAGTGTGTGTGTGTGTGTGTGTGTGTGTGTGTGTGTGTGTGTGTGTGTGTGTGTGTGTGTGTGTGTGTGTTTTCCTCATTCTGTGACTCTTTTATCTCCCTCATGGTCGGTACAACTCTAGTCTTTAAGTCCTCTATTCTAGCCGACTCCAAAGGGCCTCTACGCTCTAAAGGGAACATTACGGGATTAACAGCCGTATAGTCACTTCGTAATTCCTTTCCCTTTGCGATTTATGGTGGCTGTTGCACATGCATTATCTTGTATCTTCTCTGTATCGCCTTTTAATACTGGCATAGATTTTATAAGTAGCACAGAAAAGGTTATCAAAGCGTGCAGAATGAATCGCTGAGAGAAGTGCGTTACGGAATCTGCAAAAGTCACTTGTAATACGATCTTAAGAGTTACGTTTGTGTCCTCCAGCGACGGTCGAAACTTTATCTCTTTTTATTATTGATGAGTCAGACGATTTTATTCAGCTTAGGAGTGGCCTTTAATTGTCTGAGGTTAGAAGTATTCTCTCTCTCTCTCTCTCTCTCTCTCTCGGATTACGTGACTCATTAAACATCCTTAATTATATCCTTCCCCTTGCAAAGCAAAGTTAAATCACCCAAGTTACTCGTTGACAGAGAGAGAGAGAGAGAGAGAGAGAGAGAGAGAGAGAGAGAGAGAAGACATTCAGGAAAACAGAGAGAGAACTAGAAGGAATGAGAAATGTGCCACAAAAATGTGCGAAAAAGCTCACGTTGCCTCACTCGTTCACTCACCCAGTCACTAATTCACTTTCTAAAAATAAACAGTAGAGATTGATCGGGGCACAGACAAACAGACAGACAGAGATAGGTAAAGAGATAAAGAAGCGTGCAGAACTGTTTCTCTTGTCTTATTCTTTCATGCACCCACTTACACCCACTCACTTATGAGAGAGAGAGAGAGACAGAGAGAAAGAGAGACAGAGAGAGATTCAGAGAAGACTAGAAGTTACTGAGATATTCCTTACCTTCACCAACTCCGATAAAAATTTATGAATTACTGCTGCAATTCGTCCTTCCTGTCAGACGAATACTTTCACTGTCTCACATCGTCAGTTAAGTCTACGGCCTTAGTCTGCCCTGTTTTACACGATGGCAGAGAGAGTGCATACCTTCTCCAATGCGAGTAAAATTTATTGTTTATTCCAGCTTCCGGATCCGAATCGACTTCAAAATCTAATCAACTTTTCCTTGACCCACTGCTCACCTGTCCACCTCATATCATTGAAATCTGATAACAACTTTTTGAGATATCCTGCACACAGACAGACAAACAGACACGGGTGAGTACATAATCTCCGTCTAGCTTCAGTGGAGGAGGTAATTATAAAGGGAAATCGCTCCACTGAATGAGGACTGGCTCTCCCTGCCTTACTCACCCACCCAATCACTCACTGCACTTTCTGTCGGTAATTCTGTACAATCGGGGTGATGCGGGGTGCTTGCTTCCTCACAGTAATGACATCAGGCACACTCTGGCCCTGTCACTCACAAATCATCGTGGAAGGGGAAGGAGAGAGACGATGTGGAAGGGGAGGGAGAATGTGGAAGGGGAGGGATGATGTGTAGGGGGAGGGAGAATGTGAAAGGGGAGGGATGATGTGAAGGGGGAGGGAGAATGTGGAAGTGGAAGGGGGATGTGGAAGGGGATAATGATGTGTAAGGGGAGAGGGGATGTGGATTGGGAGAATGGTGGAAGTTGGGGAGAAGAAAAGGGATAGGGGAGTGGAAGAGGAAGGGGAGAAAAAAAAGAGTGACAGGATAAGGAAAGGGAAAGAGGGTGTGGAAGAGAAGAGATGAGGAGGCGGAGAGAGGAGGAGAGAAGGGAAAAGGAAAGGGGAAGGAGGAAGTGGAAGAAGAAGGGAATAGAAGAGGAGGAGGGAGAAAGAGAAGGGGGAAGGGAAGAGAGGAAGAGGAAGGGGAGTGAGAGGAAATGGGAGAGGGAGGTAGAAATAGAGATAGGAAGAGGAAAGTGAGAAGTGAATGTATGAAAGTGAGAGGAGAGGTAATGAAAAGCAGGAGTTGAGAGAAGGGAGATAGAGGGAGGAGAGAGAAAGAGAGAAAAGACGAAGGGAGAGAGAGGGAAGTGAGAGAGAAAGAGAAAGAGGAGAGGGAGAGAAGAATGTGTGAGAGTGAAGTTGTTGATGCAAAGGAAGGAGGAAAGCATGAATGATAAAAAAAAAAAGAAGTAAGGGTTGAAAAGTATGATAGATAGAGTGAAGGGTGAAAGAAACAAATGAAGAGGAGGGGAACTGCGTGACGAACTGTGAGAGAGGAAAAGGAAGAGGAAAGGAGAGGAGGGCGAAGTGTGAGAGAGAGGAAGAGGAGGGGAAGAGGGCAAAGGGTAGGTGCTTCCTGGCATTAACAAGATGAGACAGAGTTTGGCTCCTTCACTCACTGACAAATCATGAGGAAGTGGAAGGGGAGAGACGATGAGGAAAGGGAGGGAAGAAGAGGAAAAAGGAAGAGTGAGAAGTATGAGGCGAGGAGGAGAGAGAAGACGAGAGAGGAAGTGGAAAAGGGAGGGAAGTAGGAAAGATGGAGGAAGAGTGAGGGCCTGGGAAGGAAGTTAAAAAGGTGGAGAAACAATAGGGGTGGGGGAGAAGGAGAAAATAAGGGATGAGAAAGGAGGAGGAGGAAGAAGGGGAGGAGTGGGAGGAGGAGGAAAAGGAGGAGGAGGAGGGGGAGGGGAAAGACGAAGAAACAGAAGAATGGGAGGTAGAGAAGGAAGAGAAGTGTAATAAAAGGAGGAAGAGAGCAAAGAAAAGCGAGAAAGAGAAAAAAAATAGCCCAAGGATGTGTGTTTTCCCCCAGTAAGATGATGTGATAGACTTTGGCACAACACACAAACAACAACCCAAGAGGAAGTGGGCAGGAAGTGGAAGGTGAGAGAGGAGGAAGTAGAAGAGAAAGAAGAGAGAGGAGGAAGAGGAAGGGGAGAGAGGAAGATGTGAAAAGGTAGAGAAAGGAGGAAAAGGAGAGTGGTGAGCGAAGGGGAGAGAGAAAGAGGAAGGGGAAAAAGAATGAAGAGGGAGAGAGAGGAAGAAGAGGAAGGGGAGAGAGGAGGAAAGGGAGAGGGGGAGCGGAAAGAGAGGAGGAGGAAGAGGAATGGGAGACAGAAAAAGGGAAGAGAGAGGAGAAAGAAGAAGAAGAGAGAAGAGAAAAAGGAAAGAGAGAAAGGAGGAAGATGGAGAGAGGAGAGAGGGTGAAAAATCAGATTTATAAACGAGGAAGAGAACTGAGAATAAAAGTTGAGATCTGAAAAGTTGGCTGATGAAGGAAGGGGAATAAGAAGAAGGAGGAGAAGGAGAAGAGGAAGAAGAAGATGATGAAAGGGGAAGGTAGAGGGAAGGAGGGTTAGGACGTATAAAGTAGGTAATGAGGAAGAGACGAAAAAATGGAGGACAAGAAGGAGGAGGAGGAGGAGGAGGAAGAGGAAGAGGCTTGAGAAGTAGGTGAGGAAGAGAAACGAGGGCGAGAGGTGAAAGATGGGGTGGAAGGGGAAAGGGCGAAAGGCGTGAGATGAAAAGGAAGAGGAGAGAGGAGGAAGAGAAAGGGGTTAGAAGTAGGTGAAGAGAAGAGGGGGAGGAACGAGAGAGGAGATAATTGAGGTTTGGTTCAAGAGGAGGAGGAATAAGAGAAAGAGATGGAAACACAGAAGATGAAGGGAAAAGGGTGAAAAGTAGAAGGCAAAGAGAGAGAGAGAGAGAGAGAGAGGAGAGAAATGCGAGAAAGAATGAGGCAGAAGGTTGAGGAAGAGTAGGATGCAGAGAGGAAGAGTAAGAAGAAAATGGGGAAGAAAAAGACCAGATACACAGAAGAGGGAAGGAAAACATGGATTAGAGAGAGAGAGAGAGAGAGAGAGAGAGAGAGAGAGAGAGAGAGAGAGAGAGAGAGAGAGAAGAAGAGCACAGTGACAGTAATTGTGGGAGTGACTGCATTACCTTAACAAACCGCATCAGGAAGCAAGCCATTCTCCTCAACACGCTGCCTCTCTCCTCGCCCCCTTCTTCCTCCGGCAAACCCACGTGTTAAGTGAATAAATAAGTGGAGTGAAATAAATTGGATACATAAATAAAGTAAATATGTGGGTTGAAGTTTAGGAACATTAGGCTTTCTTTACTGACAGGGATAAATTTTGAAGGCGCCTTGTGTGTGTGTGTGTGTGTGTGTGTGTGTGTGTGTGTGTGTGTGTGTGTGTGTGTTTACCAAGGCATAATATACACAAGGAATATTACGTCTGTTTACCATTCTTACTTTTTAAAATGGGTAAACTGAAGGACTGTGGAACTCTCTCTCTCTCTCTCTCTCTCTCTCTCTCATTTGGTCTGCCCTTTTACTTTTTCCTCTCGCTTACACCTCTCCTCTCCTCTTGCTTGCACAAAATATCCCTCGGTTTCTCTTTCTTACCTTTTTATTCCTCTTCACCGTAACTCCTAAAACTCATTCCCTTTCTCTAACTTTACAGATTACCCTCTCAGTCTTGTTTTCTCCTCGTCTTATCTTCGCAACGCTTTTTTCGTCTCTCATTTCGTTGACCTGTCTTTTGCTTTTCCTTTCTTTCCTCTGTTTTCCTCTTCCCTTTCTCCGCTTTGTAGTCAGAGAGAAAAGTTCACCTGTTATTCCACTGCGTCTACTGTAAACTCAGGGCATATCCGCAACTTTCCTTCCTTACGCATAATATCAAAGAGAATCATTTCTGGCCATAGAAGCATACCCAGCCTCTCTCAGCTTACGAATATTAGCTATCGGTAGAAAGTGAGATGTACAAGAAATGAACTATTGGGCGAACTTTTGCCTCCGCCTGTACCTTTATTCCTCCTTTCCTTCACATTTCCCACTCGCTCCTTCATTTCCTCTCCTTCAATATAATTCTTATTTTGTCACTTCTGTTATTATTGATACTACTATTTTTCTACTTCCTATTGATCTCTAAAATCTCTACAGCTCTATATCTACTATTTTTTTTTTCTTTATTTCCCTTTTCATTTCATTCTTGCTTCTTCATTACTTTCATTTACCTCTTACAGTACATATCCCATCAGTGTCCTAATTAACTTCTTCCTTTTCATATCATACCTGTTTCTAATTTACCTCTTTTGTGACTACTTGTGATATTTTACCTTCTTCTCTCATTATCCTTACTTCCTCTTCCTCCTGCTTTCTTTCTTATTTTTTCCCATGAACATTATTTTTCTCGACTAGTTTTTTTTTTTTTTTGTTCTCCCTTGTTTTTTCTTCAGGCATCCCCGCTCCAACTGTCCGTTATTTCCTCAGCACTTTCTTCTAATGTCTGTTGTCTTACTTTCTCCAACCTCCTCTCTCTCTCTCTCTCTCTCTCTCTCTCTCTCTCTCTCTCTCTCTCTCTCTCTCTCTCTTGCGTTCAAGGAGGCACTATGATATTCCGTCCTCATGTGCGCTTTGATAACTGCCTGTTAGGGGTGGGGATGGATGCACAGCGCTTACTAATACCACCACAACGCAATGCTCATATATACACTAATGCTCTCACAACGCCACGCTCCTTTATGCTAATTCTCCATCATGTTCCTGCGTGTATCATGCCTCGCAACCTCTCACCACTGCTCCGTGTTCCTTGGAAAATGCTCCTAAGGCTTGCTGCGTTCCAGACCTCCTGTTATGCTAATCCTTTTCCCTGCTAACCATTGCTAAAGTTGTGCTAATTGTAATGGAGGAAAAAAAAAAAAAGAGTGCTTGTGGACACTTCTCACACTGCTCTTAAGTGTTTTTACCCCGTGTATGAAGGCCGCACTGGCAACGCTTGCAGTTTACACACCTTTCACTTTCTCGTTTGCTGTGTATTGTATGTCGCTCGGATGTTAGTAGGGTAATGCTAGGTAGGTTACATGCCCGTTTCTGACAGAGGTGATTTGTTTATATGAGAGCGCTGGTAATTCTGTGTATATAACTCATTACTTGTTTTCACCAGGTCTTGTACTTATGTTAATTATATTCTAGCGTTTAATAGATTTACAAATTTCCATTTCGAGTGTTAGTACGCGAGCTTCTATATAAGACAGATACGAAAAATTACCCGGTTAAAGATACGTTAGTCCTTCTGAACGTTCTCCTGTAATTCATATCGCAGAACGCTGGTAAAATGGCACGTTAAATATTCCATGCTGTTTGACTTCCACCCACTTATTTTAGTGTGATTATGATGGATTACCAAAGACTATTCATTTTTCCACTACACCAATTCACTTACATGCTTTTTCCATTTCTTCTGTGTTACGCATGGAGTAGGAACGCACTCCAGTTCTCAGTCAAATGCTCTTCGATCCCAATTTTATGTCCTGTGCTTGAGAATTTCGTCCTTTGACTTCCATTACTTTATTTTACTCTGTCTTTACATTACTCAGTTTTCTTCTGTATAACTTATGGATAGAAATGTTCCCCTGTGCTCCACAAAATGCTCCCAAGTTTCAAGTCATGCTCCTCGTGATTTTATAGTACTTATGATGACGACTTAAAACGTATAACAGCTTTTTCCACCATTCTGTTCCTCTTCCACGCTCCCCTGTATCTCGGAATGCTCCCCAAATGCTCCACCAAATGCTCCCAGAGATTCCAGTTTCGTACCCTGTAATTTTCGTAGTGATCTTGACGACTAGATTACCGTACCAAGAATGTGATTACGATTACCAAATTGCTAAAAATTGCAGTACATGATTTCTCCTTCTCCTTTCAAAAGATTGCCACAGTGAGATGATTCCTATATAATATACGTGCCTTTGCTCTCTCCTGGTCGGGATAATTCTAGCATTCTATTCCAGCTAATGTTTGACGATTTTATTCAGCTAAGTGTAGGAGGGTGAGTGTTACACCATCACCAAAAATTCGTCATGATCAGGATAACTCTTTATTCCAGGTGATTTTATTCGGTCTGATTATCATCTTTTTCACCTTAATTTGGCCCAGATTTTCGTCCTCTTGTTGCTTATTTCACGTAGCTCAGTGGCCGGAAAAGCCAATGCCACTGATAATATGCTTTTCACCTTCACTTGAGCCAGGTTTTCGTCCTTTTGTAGCTTATTTCACGTAAATCAGTGGCAGAAAAGATCAATGCTACCTCTCTGCATCCTTTCAATAGGTGCATTTTCGTAACTAGCATCGTATTCCATTGTTAATCCATTGTTACAACTGAACATTCACGATGGAGAGACGGCAATTTTAGGCCAAGGTAGAGTAAAAGGGATGTAGCATAGCAAGGTTTCATTGGCCATTTGTCTACTGGTGATTAGTCCAACAACCTAGATTTCCATGTGGTTTCCAGACCTGTGTAAACGAACTATTGGCCGCGACAGTAAAGAAATGCTACACAAGTGGCCTGCGATCCTCTGCTATGCCCTTTGGACTTGTCGCTGACGGTTTTAGGAAATCCGCTTAGGAAAATGGACACAGAAGAATAGCTGGTGTATTTGGTGCCTCTTTCGTGTCCATTTCTCAGTCTCTTTTCTGTACTTTCTCCTCTTCCTCCCTTCTTTCCTCTTCATTAGTTTGTTCTTATCTCTTTTCTGTGTTTTCTCTTCGTCCTTCCTCCTAACCCTCTTCATTTTATTTTATTTCTCATTCTTTTTTCTGTCATTCCTCTTCTTCCTTCCTTGCGTCTTCCTTCTTCGTTATTTTTTCTTTCTTTACTCGTTTTTCCTACTCACTCTGCTAGTTTCTTCTACCTTCTTCTGCTTTTTAAATTTCATGTTCTTTTTTTTCGTTTCGTCAGTTACTTAAACATTTGTCTTTCATTTTCTCTGTTCTTCCTTCACCGTCTTTCATCTCTTCTTAAGTCGTTTTTTCTATCGCCTCCTTCGTCTCATATCCATTGTGCGGTCCATATATCTCCTTTTTTGCTCTTTTTTTTTTTCTTTCACTCATCATTTTCGCTTACTTCCCCTTTCGTTTTATTTATTTATTTTTTTCTTTTTCCTTCCTTCATCTTTTCCCCTTCTCCCTCTCCCTCCCACTCCCTCAGCCGTATCGTCCCTCCCTTTTCATCCATATTCTCTTTCATCCCTTCATCTTTCTTCTTATCTTCCTTTCTTCATTCGTTTTTATAGTTTTTTCCTCCTCCTGACCCCCCCTCAAAAAAAATTGTCTTCATTTCTGGCGTTTCCTCCATTTAGAAAAAAAAAAAAAAGGATATCCTGCCTAGCTCGAAACATGACGAAACGGAAACTAGTTAATATGAAACTTGTAATGGTTCCAGGTATTCGAACGATTCTGAAAAACACCAATAAAAAATCGTTCAGTATTTTGTTATTATTATTATTATTATTGTGGGCCCTAACATGGGAGATGACATTGTATTCGTGGACGATGATTTTTGGTATTTTTTTTTTTTTTATTATGATCTGACGATTTTTTTTTTTAATGCATTTTTTCCTGTTTATTTCCTCTTCATTTCTTCTCCTTTCCTTTACCATTTTCTCTCTTCTCTTTTCTTCTCTTTTTCTTTTTGTTTCTTTTCTTTTATCTCTTATTTTCCTCTCCTACTGTCGCCTTCTCTCTCTCCTCTCCTCCTTTCTTCTCTTTTTTCATTTTTTTTTTATCTCCCGACTTTTCTTGTCTCTTATCATATGCTCCTTTTTCTCGTCTTCTCTTTTATCGTTTCATCTTCTTTTCTCTTCTCTTCTGTTCCCTTTCCTTCTCTTCCCTTCACTACCCCTCCTATACTCATCATTAGCATCATCAACATCTTCATCATCATCATCATCATCATCATGAGCTTATTCCCCATCTACTCCACGTATCTATGTATTGCGTCTACTTGTCTGTCTTTATCAGTATATCTACACACACACACACACACACACACACACACAAACAAACAAACAAACCACGCAGCCTCTCTGACCGCAATGTGTATGTATATATTTGCGTATGTGTGTGTGTGAGAGAGAGAGAGAGAGAGAGAGAGAGAGAGAGAGACCGGAATTTGAGGAGCCTGTACATTAGCACGGTAGTGATGGTTCCTTCCTTTCCCTGCCCCGTCCGTATACCGTGTCCATACGTCGAATTCCTCTCCTTCCTCCACATTTCCACTCCACTAGGGCTGCTCCTATGGTGGAATTTTGGTTTTTATCACTCCACTCCTTCCACGTCTTCATTAATTTCTTCGTGACCCCTTTTTTCCACTTTTCATTCCGCTATGTAGTGGAATGTTGGTTTGTTGTCACTCCACTTCCTGTTCTTCCATATTTTCATGCACCTCTTCCATCTTCCACTCCCCCACGCATTTCTTCACGTATTTTTCTCCACATTTCGGTCCTCCACTTTTGCATTCCACTAGGTCTGCTGACGTAGTGGAAATTTGGTCTGTTTACTTCTCTCCTTCTTTCTTCTCTCCCTTCCTTCTTTTTTTCTGTCATCTTTTTTCCTCTTTCTCCATTCCTTCTCATTTTTTTCAGTACTGTTTTTTTTTTTTTTTATCTTGTTACTTCCACCCTTCTTTCCTGTACTTCTCCCTGTCTCTTCTCCATCTCATTATTTCATTCCTTCCTCCTCCACATCCCCCTTTTCTTCCACACCTTCTTCCCTCCGTCGCGCCTTCCTCCATCACTTTCCCTCCATCACTCCTTCGTCTTTCACATCTCCCTCCACATCATTCTTCCATCGCCTCTTCTCTGTTCACATTTCCCTCGTTTTGATGCTCTTATTTGTCATTTTTCTTCATTCCCTCCATGAATCATTATCATACTTCTCTCTTTCCCTCATTCCTTCACTCCTCCACATTTTCCTTCTTCCATACCTCCTCCCTCTACGTTTTTTCCCTTCATGCCTTCCTCCTTTTTCTTCGTTTCTTCCTTATTTCTCTTTCCACTCTTCTTCTCCCTTCCATTTTCTTTTATGCTCTTATTTCGGTGCTTTTGGAATGGAAGAGGAATTCGGTTTTATAGCCCGTATGTTTTTAGCTTTCTGTCTGTTTCATTGTGTGTGTGTGTGTGTGTGTGTGTGTGTGTGTGTGTGTGTGTGTGTGTGTGTGTGTGTGTGTTTTACCTAGTTTTCATTGCACCTTTCTCTCCAACTTTCTTTTGTTTTTCTTCGTTTTTCATTTCGTTTTATTTAAGGTATTTTGTTTGGCTCGATTTCTTTCTCCCAGCTTTATTCTTTCTTGTGTTTTAGTTTTTGTTTACTTGTGTTCATTTTCCACCAAGAATGACCCTTTCAGTACGATGGCGTCTTATTCTTGCTTTTATTTACCTCCTTCAGATGTTTTCTTTTTCTCCTCTTAAGAAGGGCCTTTAGTAGTGAAGGGATTGAAGAAGAGAGAGAGAGAGAGAGAGAGAGAGTAGAGAGAGGGAGATAGAGATAGCTTACCCCAAACCAACACTGAGTGGCTTATTAACTCAATCTCAAAGCCTCGTTCCAGAGACCAACACACAAGTACATCAGTATCTGAGGAGCAAGAGAGAGACAGAGAGACAGACAGACAGACAGACAGAAAGACAGACAGGGAGACAGACACAGATAGAAAGACAGACAGAGAAAACTTACAACAGACAGAGACAAACGGCAGACAGAAAGACAGACAACAAAGCCATAATCCATACATACATACAAACTGACAGACAGAGACAGACAGACAGACAGGCAGGTAGAATGGGGAGGAGACAGAGACAGAGAGAGACAACCTTAATCTCATGGGGCGCTCTCAACATAGTGCTTGAAACCCACTAAGCTTCTTTGGGAGTGATCCTGTACACGCTCATCAGGGGAAACGATGATGAAGGGATTGGAAGGCTAGTGAGGGGTCCAGAACCGCGTTGGAGAAGATGGAGGGGTAAACCGAGGTTAGCGAGGCGTGGGAGGGTGTGTGGGAGCGTGATGGGAGAGTGTAGGGGTGGGGTGGGTGGGAAATGAGGGGGGAGGAGAGAGTGCTATGGTGTGTGTGAGTGAGTTTGATGGGAGGGGGTGTGAGGCAGGGGTGAGTGGGAGAAGAGGAAGAGTTAGACCGAGAATGTTAGGACTGGGAAGGATGTGTGGGAGTAGGTGGGAGGATGTTAGAGAGAGAGAGAGAGAGAGAGAGAGAGATGCCATCGTAGTGAAAAGGTTAACAAGCAACTAACGGGAACAACAACATAAAAAGATAAAAAAAAAATACAGCTCAGTATTGAAATTGCAAGCAGTCTCATAGCTCTCAAGACACTAGAGATGGGAGAATTTTAGAAGCCAGTCGACGTACAAGATGAAGCTTAGATGATGCTAGGAACTCGGTATGAGCCAATGTTCATCCTTCCAAGTAGCATTAAGGAGAGATCAGAAGGGATTAGAGAGTCCTGCATCTATGTATTATTATCCAGAACTACCGCTTCTCTCTCTCTCTCTCTCTCTCTCTCTCTCTCTCTCTCTCTCTCTCTCTCTCTCTCTCTCTCTCTCTCTCTCTCATTCCATCATCTATGCTTTCTTGACCCCTCCCACTCCATCCCACTCTCTCCTCTTCTCCTTACCTCTTCACAGTTCTTTTGCCTCTTCCTCCCTATCCCCTCCCTTTCAGCAGAGAGACTTTCCCCTCTATCCTTCCCTCTCTCCCTCCCTCCATTCCTTTCTCCCCTCCTCCATTCTTTCCTCTTTTCATTCCTCCCTCCCTCCTTCCCCTTTTTTACCTCTCTCTTCCCCATCACCCAAGAGGCTCTACCAGCATCCCTCCCTCCTTTCCCCCTTCCCTCCCATCCTCTCTCCTATCCTTCCTTCCTTCCTTCCTTTCTTCCTTTCTTCCTTCCCTGCCTTCCTATTCATCAATGTCACCCTCCTTCCCCTCATTTCAAAATTTCTCTTCAGAGCTGAATGAAATCGTTTGGAGATGGAAAAAATAAAATATAAAGTATGTTATTGTAGTGAAGAGGTTAACGAGAATTCTTGGGGAGAGAGAGAGAGAGAGAGGTGAAATTAATTGGCTGTTAGGAAGGATTTCAAATGAGAAGGGCTGTAGAAGAGGCACAATGGCAGGATGGAAGAGAAGGCAGGGAGAGGGAGATGAAAATAAATAGATAGATAGATAGATTGATAGACAGATTGATAGAGTGATAGATAGACCAATAGACTGATAAATGGATAGACAGATAGAGTATGTGAACAATGGTTAGATGGATGGGTCTTAAGAGAGAGAAATAAACAGATGGATATGCAGAAAGACAAGAAGGCATAGATAGATAGACAGATAGATAGATACAAACATACAGACATGAATAGATACATAGATACAGTGGTGTGTGGATGAATGGATAAACAGATAGATAGATAGATAGATAGATAGATGGATGGATGGATTGATAGGCAGATTGATAAGTAGATATACAGATAAAGAATAGTGAAGAGGAGGCTTAAAAATTACTAGGAAATGGAAGAGAAGCAGGAAAGCAGTTTACGAGAGAGAGAGAGAGAGAGTGAGAGATGGGGGGGCTGGATGATTAGGGAGAATAGAAGATACAATGAGTAAAGAGAAGGAAGGAAGAGAAAATAAAGAAAGAGGCAAGAGACTGGGAAAATAAAGAATGAACAAAAATCAGAAAGAAAGGATAATGGACGGAACATGGTGCAAAAAAATATGAAATACGTAAAAAGAAAATTGTAAAAGAAAATATTGATTTATAGTTATTATCTCTACCATGTGCACTTAGGAAATGATGATGATGATGATGATGATAATGACGATGATGATGATGATAATGATGATAATGACGATGATGATGATGATGATGATGATGATGATGAGGAGGAGGAGGAGGAGGAAGAGTACAAGGAGAATGGCAATGATGATGATTATGATGATGATGATTTTAGCGATGTCGACGATGATGATGATAATGAAGATGATAATTATAACCAATACCGAAGAAATTAAGTCGAAAGAAGAGACGGTATATAATCTATCTATCTATCTATCTATTGCCAGACGCCTCAATCCCGTTTGGGGTGGCCACAAACAAATCGCCTCCAAGTCGCCCTGTCCCCCGCCATTTCACTACCCTGCTCCCAACTCACACCCCCCTCTCTCATATACCTCTCCACCCCATCCCTCCATCTCATCCTCGGTCTCCCCCTCCCTCTTCCACCCTCCACCTCACTCACATACACTCTCTTCGTCAGTCTTTCACCCTCCATCCTCTCCACATGGCCAAACCACCTCAGTGTGTTCCTCACAACGCTTCCTATCACATCCACATCAACACCACAACGCTCCTTTATATCCTCATTCGTCAGCCTGTCTCTCCACGTGACTCCACAAGCTCCTCTTAAATAACTCATTTCCACTGCTCTCACTCTTGACTTGTGTCCTTCCAACAACGTCCAAGCTTCACTTCCGTACGTTAGAGTTGGTATCACAATACTGTCATGTAGTAACTTTTTTACTTCCATGCTCACTTCCCTGTTTCTTATCACTGCTTTCAAGGAACCAGCAACCTTTCTTCCCTGCTGTACCCTTTCAAGCACTTCACCCTCCAAACCTCCATCCTTACTCATCACACTACCCAAATACTTAAACGTACTCACATTTTCCAATTCCTCACCATCCAACCTCGCTATACATTCACTGACTTCACCTCTCTCAAAGACCATCACTTTACTCTTCCCTACATTCACCTTTAGGTTCCGTTTCTTACACACTCTCTCAAACTCATCCACCAAGCCTTGTAGCTCCCCTTCATCTTCACTCAACAACACAGTATCATCTGCAAACAACAGTACAGGGAGTTTCCAAACACTATCCTCTCTCACCAGGGCCACTCCAACATCCACTACCCTACCTTGTACCTCTTTTATTACCCCATCCATGTACAGATTGAACAACCATGGAGACATGACACATCCCTGTTTCAAACCAACTTTCAAAGAGAAAAATTCACTTAGTTCACCATCCACACGCACTGCAGCCTTAGCACCATCATACATACTCTTCACAGCATTCAACAACTTCCCATCTACTCCATATATTCTTAACACTTTCCACAATCCTTGTCTATCCACCCTGTCATATGCTTTCTCCAAATCCATGAAAGCCGCATACAACTTCTTTCCCTTCTCTAGAAACTTTTCCACTAAAGATCTAAGAATGAATATCTGATCTACACAACCTCTTCCCTTCCTAAAGCCTCCCTGTTCTTCTCCAACTAATTTCTCTGTTCTTTCTCTAACTCTGTCTATAAGTATCCTACCATACACTTTTCCTATTATACTAAGAAGACAAATGCCCCTATGATTACCACACACTTCTTTTTCCCCTTTTCCTTTGTACAAGGGAATAATTATACCTGACTTCCAATCCTCCGGGACTCTACCTTCCTCCCAGGCCAATCTGCACATCTTCCACATCCATTCTACTACTATCTCTCCCCTATGCTTCAGCATCTCACCACACACTCCATCAATTCCTGGGGCTTTCCCCGATTTAACTTTCTTCATTGCTTCCACAATCTCTATCCTACTGATTTCTACCTGTCTTCTCACCTCCCTCCTTCTCCCAGCCATTCCCCAGCCACTTATACTCGCATTACTTCCATCCTCTACGTTCAACAATTCCTTAAAGTGTTCTCTCCATCTGCTCACTTTTTCTCCCTTCTCCACTAGTAATCTACCATGTTTATCTTTCACTCCCCTGCTAACTTCACTTCCACCCTGTCTTACTCTTTTCACTTCTCTCCAGAACATTTTCTTACAGTCCCTCCACTTTACACTCAAATTCCTTCCAAATTCCTCATCCACTCTCTTCTTACTCTCTCTTACTAATCTTTTCACCTCTCTCTTCCTTTCCACATATAACTCTCTCTTCTGCCTCTCAACTTTTTCCACGCCCCTATTTCTCATCCATTCATTGTATGCTTTCTTCTTTTGTGCCACAGCCTGTTTCACCTCTTCAGTCCACCACGCTGTTCCTTGCACCCCCCTCCGTCTTCTCTTTCTTCCACACACCACATCACATGCTGCACATATTTCTTCTGTAAAATAAACCGGTAAGTTTTGGCAATTCAACCACCAATCACCAACCACTATCCACGGAACTACATTAAACGAGGCAGTTAATTAACGAGGTAGGATCTAAATTGCTCGATGCAGTGATGGCGGACAGGGAGGAAAGGAGATATGGAGGGGGAGATTGTGGAGGGAAGTGGAGAGGGAAGAGAGGGAGGAGATGGAAGGAAAGATGGAAGATGAAGATGATGATGATGAGGAAGAAGAAGAAGAAGAAGAAGAGAAAGAGAGAGAGAGAGAGAGAGAGAGAGAAGAGAGAGAGAGAGAGAGAGAGAGAGAGAGAGAGAGAGAGTAAACAGACAGACAGCAAGAATGAGCTATAATAGTGTGAACGTGACAGATCGTCCTAGATAGAGAGAGAGAGAGAGAGAGAGAGAGAGAGAGAGAGAGAGAGATGGGAGGAAGGTAAGGTAAGACAAGTCAGGATGGAGGGGGAGGGAAGGAGGAAGGGAGGAGAAGGATGGGTGAGGAGGAAAGTGTATAAGGGAGGAAATGAAAGGAGGGAGATGAAGGAAAGTAAGGTAAGGTGAGGTGAAAAGAGAGCATAAGATGAGGTAAAAAGGAAGGTGAGGGGGGGAGGGAGACTGCTGAGGGAGAGAGGGAGGGAGGGAGACTGTTGAGAGAGAGAGAGAGAGAGGGGGGGGAGGGAGGGAGGGAGACTGTTGAGGGAGAGAGGAGAGGGAGGCCGGTAAGAGGGAAAAGTAGAGGAGGCAGGAATGTAGGAAGGTAAGGTTTGGTGAAATAACGTTAGATGATGGAGGGGGAAGGTGAGGGAGGGAGAGAGCAAGAGAGGAGGGGAAGGAAAGAGAGGGGGAGGAAGGAGAGAGAGGGAGGGAATAAGGGAGAATGAGAGGACTGTTGGAGAGGGGGAGAGAGAGAGAGATGGAGGAAATAAGGGAGGGGAAGGAAAGGGAGGAGGAGAGAGAGGGGGTGCAACAAGGAAGAAAGTAAGAGAGGAGATGGGGAGGCAACATAGAAGAGGATGGAAAGGGAGGGGGAGAGAAGAATAAGAGGGTAGGAGAGAGAAAAGGAGGAAGCAAATGAGAAAGGGAGGAAGGTAAGAGGAAAAGAGAAAAACGTAAGGGAGGGAGAGGAACATGAGCGAAGGAGAGAGAGAGGAACGTAAGGGAGGAGGAGAGAGAAGAACGTGTGGGAGGGGGAGAGAGAGGAACGTGAGAGAGGGGGAGACAGAGGAACGTGAGGGGGGGGAGACAGAGGAACGCGTGGGAGGGGGAGACAGAGGAACATGTGGGAGGGGGAGTGAGAGGAACGTGTGGGAGGGGGAGACAGAGGAACGTGTGGGAGGGGGAGAGAGAAGAACGTGTGGGAGGGGGAGAGAGAGGAACGTGTGGGAGGGGGAGACAGAGGAACGTGTGGGAGGGGGAGACAGAGGAACGTGTGGGAGGGGGAGACAGAGGAACGTGAGGTAGGGAGGGCACAGCATCACGGTCTGTTTACCTGTGTCCACCTGGGCCATGGGAACCACTCACTACTTGCACTGGGACAAAGAAAAACACCACATATTTGAGAGAGAGAGAGAGAGAGAGAGAGAGAGAGAGAGAGAGAGAGAGTGAGTGAGAGAGAGAGAGAGAGAGAGAGAGAGAGAGAGTGAGTGAGAGAGAGAGAGAGAGAGTGAGTGAGAGAGAGAGAACAGACACATCGACGAACAGACTGACGGACGGTTGGACAGGTAAACAGACAGATACATAGACAAAAAGGGAAAGAGAAAGAAGAGTGTTGCAGAGAATTTAGGAGGTGAAAATACCAGTGTGAAAGTAAAGAGACAGACGTAGTGACACAGAGACCTTTTAAGTGAGTGACAGGACTGCAACTAAAGATATATTGATCCCTGGGGTGTATATAGTTAGCTGTCTACCCAGGAGAAGTTAAATGTTTCGACAAATTTAGTGTTTTTTACGAGATGCTGTTAAATCTGCGCTCGTCCTCTGCTATAGTTCTTTCACACTAACCTGGCCTAGAATTTCGTCTTTTTTCGGCTTATTTCACGCGGATCAGTGGAGAAAATGGACAGTAGTATGGCTCCACATCCTTTCCATCGCACTTCTTCGTGACTAGCATCATATTCTGGTGTTAATCTATTGCCACAACGCAGCATTCAAGATGGAGAGATGATATTTTTACGCCAAGTTAAAGTAAAAATGGCATAGAAGGAGTGTGAGTGAGGCTGGTTTGTGGATGCGTGTGTTAATAATTTCTTCAGTACTCTTAGGGGATACTTATATGGCCTTCATTACCCATTTCACGACGAGAGACTTATTTTAAAGCTGAATAAAAATATCTATTGTTAGCCAGAGTAAATGATGAGATTGTTATCGGACTGAAGAGGCGAAGGGATGCATGCACGGACCTGTCGGGACCGGGTATGGAAGAGAGAGAGAGAGAGAGAGAGAGATAGGGATAGAGAGAGAGAGGAGGGGGAGGGAGAGATGAAGTACACCGAATAAGAAAAAGATACCGCAAATGATCCCCAGAGACCGTCTAGCTCTTAATTATAGTGAAAGGCGAATCCGGTGTCTCTGCTAATGAACTGAGAGAGAGAGAGAGAGAGAGAGAGAGAGAGAGAGAGAGGGAGGGGTATACTTTTGCTTGAAAGAGGATACAGTTCAAGGAGTTGCCATTGAACATACTACACTTTTTACTCTAACGTGACCTAAATTTATCATCTCTTCATTCAGTTTTCACCTGCACATATAGATCAACACTAGAATATGATGCTAGTCACGAAGAAGTGCTATGGAAAGGATATAGAGCCATAGCATTGTCCTTTTATGCCACTGAGATACTTGGAAAAAAAAAAAATCTGTAGAAAGGACTAAATTTGGGCCATGTTGATGTGAAGAGAGTATATTCTGTTTTGATCATCTACTCCCATGGATTATTGTTTAAATATTTTTGTATTTCATAGAGTATTTTACCCTCTATATTTCGATTCCTGGATTTTTGTGTTTTGTTATGTGGAGCTGAGAATTCCACGTTTTGACTGAAGCACTATATTGTTTGGCCCTCTTAACTGAGATCTTTTGTGAATTTACTATCTCTCTCTCTCTCTCTCTCTCTCTCTCTCTCTCTCTCTCTCTCTCTGGGGACGTGTCAGTTTCCTGTAACACTTTGGTGCCGGAGGGGGACGCCTTCACGTGGTGGCACTGATATAACCAGCCTGCCCCACTGACAGGTTATACAAAAGATTCCCATACCCTTCCTCATCCCCTGAATTGAGGATGATGTACTGCGCGGGGGGGTGGGGGGGCAGCATCGGCCTGCGGTCCACCGGGTTCACGTTTCAGATGAGCTATGGATCACAACAACTACAACAACAACTCATCTCTTTAGATTCTGGCACGAAGGGTGAAAAACAATGTAGCACATACCTCTGCGCTGGTTACATCATCATCATCATCATTATCATTATCAAACGTAAAGATTCACATTGGCTTTCTCATATCCACTCCTTTTCTTCCTCGAGACTTAATAATTTGGGGGTAATATCTGAGAATTTACGTATACTAAAGATACATATATTCAAGTGCGGATTTATGCTGTTGCTCTCCAAATCCTGGATAATGAAAGCAGTGTTTGATTTTGTTTCGTTCATCTCCTCTTCATATTTTCCTAGGACTTCCAATCTACAGAACAAACCCTAAGCTGACTACACCGATTCTGAGGCCTCTGCAAGCGACTGTGTGTAGTGGAGGGAGTGGAAGTAGTGGAGGAAGGTGGAAGAGTGGAGAAAGTTTGAGGTGGAGGGATGGTGTCTGGAATGGTGATTTTGAGGCCTGTGCAAGCGAGTGTTTGTAGTGAAGGGAGTGGAGAGAGGTGAATGAAGGTGGAAGAGTGGAAGGAGATGGAGGGAGACGAGAAGGGTGGATGAAGGTGGAAGAGTGGAGGGAGATGGAGGGAGACTGAGGTGGAGGGTTGTGTGGAATGATGGAGACAGGATGAGGACTTGTGGAAATGGAAGTGGAAGTAGAGTTTTTGGAGTGCTGGAAGTAGTGAGGCTTTTTGCGTTGTGGAAGATGAGGGGTAGTGGAGCGATGGAAGTGGGAACGGTGGAGAAAGTGATTGAGGGAGGTGAATATGAAGTGATGTGGGTGAGGGTAAGAGAAAATGGTGAAGAAAATGGTGGAGAAGAAAAAGAGTGATGGAGGGAGAGAGGACGTGAAGTAATGGAAGGGGAGAAAAAGTGAAGAGATTGAGTGGTGGAGGGAGAGAGGAAGTAATGGAGGTAGGAGAGGTGGAGAAATGAGAGGTATAGTGGAATGATGGAGGGAGGGAGGTGGAAGAGAAGTGGAATGGAAAAGGGAGGAAAGTAAAGTAACGGAGGCGAGGGAAGTGGAGAGGTGTAGAGGAAAAAAAGTGGAAAAGTGGAGGAGAAGTGGATGAAGAACACCTCACACAAACAACCATGACCGTGTTAGTGATACAGAGTGCAGACCCTGAGGTAACACTACACTGCGGACCTCGGTGTACACTTCAACCCCCCCCCCCCGCCGTCTCTCTCTCTCTCTCTCTCTCTCTCTCTCTCTCTCTCTCTCTCTCTCTCTCTCTCTCTCTCTCTCTCTTGTAGTTTTAGTAGTAGTAGTAGTAGTCGTAGGTATAGTCGTAATCGCAGGTGTATCTCCAGTCGCAGTCGTAGTATTCGTCACCATCACAACTACATCTAAAATAATCACAGAAAACACTCGTCACCCATACCATAATAACTGTATTTATTTTTCAACTTCTTCCCCTCGCCTCTGAGTCGCCCGGTGTGTGATTAGGTGTAATTTAGAGCCGCCACAATCCCGCATTACTTCCTCTGACCCGGCGTGGTAATTTGGTGTGCCAGTTTGTGAGATTTGATACTTTCCTTTTCATACTTTAACACTTTCACTTTCCACGGAGTAATGTTTTCTACGGCCTTACCGTACAGTTTTCTTCTCTTATCTAATTGGTTTCTATTTTGTTGTTTATCTCTGTAGGGATGACACTGGTCCAAATGACGTCTGTAGATGTGGTACAGAGGCGCACGCACAAAAACGCTGGCGAAGACCATCTCTTTAACATACGGACCTAAAGACCTTTGCTGTTTATGTGCAACGCTACCCGGTACTCGCAAAGCCCCGCTAACTTTCGCTGGAGTCCCAGAGTTGGGTTGCAAAAATATCTCTTTGGTTCCTCTCTATTCCTTCTTTCATTTCCCTCTTTCTTTCTTCATCAGTGACAAATTCAAAATGAAAAGGCACACACGGGAGCATTACATACCAAAAAGCTTGTTAACGACTAGGGATGTCTCTTCATCCTTGGAGCAGCAATCGAGCTACGGTATGCGAAACTGCTGCTTAAAAAAATATTCTCTAGCACTCAGACCTATTCTCAGAACATGTAAAACGCCACGGTTATTCGTGTTGCCCCATTCGACGTAAACGTTTTTACGTATACTGTGTCAGCAATCGTGGCAGCCATTATCATACAGTTAAAAATTTCTTTATAATATAGCTAATGTGTATTTGGTAGCTAACTTCCACAAAAAAAAAAATCCATGCTCTAGAAAGCACAATATTTATTCTAAAATGATAGTTAAGACTGAAGAATGGGAAAAGTGCAGAAATAAAAAATTAAAGACAAAAAGAAACAAGGGAACATTTGTGATGGGGTGAAATTCAGAGGTCTGTACCCATTACTACATTCCACACTGTACTCACCAAACGTTAGTAGCTGGTGGAATGTAGGCCAGTATAGGGTGTAGACCTGTGAATCTCCTCTCATCCCAAATACCCGCTTGTTTCTGTGCTGTTTTTTTCAACTTTTATTTTTACACCTTTTCCATCCATAAATTCCAACAGTTATTTCAGAACTTAGTGTAAGAGGTGATACTTTCCTTCTTATACCGTACTAAAGCACTTTCACCTTCCGTGGGGTAATGCAGTATAATGATGTACCCCATAGATAATTTTCTTTCTCGTTTCCTTTGTAATTTGCTACTCATAAAATCCCTTAAATTTAGGTCCAATACCTTTCTTTTTTCTGCTTTAACACTTCCAGTTTCCTTGGGGTATCTTTTTCTTAAATATAATTAGCGATTATTTTACGGATCCTAAGTCTTCTCTACGTTACTGCAGCCATTTTTTTGCCACTGATAAGGCTTCCCTATTTACTGTTATTACTGAGAGAGAGAGAGAGAGAGAGAGAGAGAGAGAGAATTATATTACTCAAGTATTCGTGTGTCTTGGAGGACAATATTCACTTTAACTAGGCTTAGAATTCCCATCCCTTTATATTTACTGCCGAGTTCTACGATACTGGCACTAGAATATGGTGCTAATCACGAAGAAGTGCTATGGAAATTACGTAGAACCTTGCAGTTGTCTTATTGTCCCATTGATCTACGAGGAAGATACAAAAGGGACGAAAATTTTAGCTTAGTTAAAATAAATAATCTGTAATACGAATGTAAACACATAATTCACATGTAAACTACTGATTCAATGTAAACCACTGTAAATGAGCCTATATAATCCACTGTAAATCCACCTACGGTATATAAACCTGTAAATCTACCCATATAAACCACTACAAATCCACCTATATAAATCCGCTCTGTAAATACACCTATGCTCACTGCTGTAAACGTAAATTCACCCTGTAAATGCCTTGTTCTCTAATGTTTCTCCTCTTCGTGTTTCAGGTGAGTAAAACACTGGATTGTGACACCGTGGAATGCTAACTACAGCCACAGGGAATGAGGTTAGTGGTGGAGTGAAGTGGAATGGTGGTGGAGAAGTGTGGAGTGGAGAAGGAAGTGAGCTTAGTGATGGAGGGAAGGGAGGTTGCTGGTGGCGGTAACTGGCGTTGTGGGGGTGTGGAATGGCGAGGAAGGATCTGAGAATAGGGGTGGAGTTAGGTGGATGTAGTGGTGGAGACATCTAGAGCAGAGGTGGAGTGCATTGGGAGTGAGGTCTGGAATAAGGTAGAATGGAGTGGTGGTGTTGGAGAAGTGTGAAATGGATGTGAGGAGAAATGTGGAGGAGAAAATGCGGAGTGGTGATGAAGTGTGGAGTATTGTGATGGAGTAATGTGTGGGATGATGGAGAAGAGGAATGAGGAAGAGGTGTTTTGAAGTGTGGAGTAGAGAAGTATGGAGAATTGATGAAGTGAAGTGTGCAGTAGAAGTGAGGAGAGATCTGGCATAAGGGAGAAGTGATATAGAGAAACGTGGAGTGGAGAAGTGACACAGAAAAAGTGGAGTAGAGAAGTGTGGTGTGGAGAAGTTTGGGTAGAGAAGCGTGTAGTGGAGTAGTGTGGAACAGAGAAAAAGAATTGTGGTTAATGGAGTGTGGAGTGGAGTAGTGTGGAGTACAGAAGTAGTAGAGTAGTGTGGAATTGCGAATGTGGAACTGCAAAATGTGGAGTAGAGCAGTGTGGAGTAGTGAATGAATGAAGTTGCGTGGAGGGTCAAGAGGTGCTGCCACTTTTGCCTGACAAACTCGCAAATTACAGGTAAACTCTGACCGCACCCACCTTTCCTCTCCCCTCCCTCCTCCCTGCCTCACTTCCTCTTCCTCTCTCATACCTCCCTTTCTCTCTCTATTCGTCTTCTCTCTTCTCTTCCTCTTACTCTTCCTCTCCTACCCCCTCTTCCTGACTTCTTCCTCTTTCTTCTTTTCCTCCACTCTCTCGTATGTGATATTCCTTCCTTTTCTTCCCTTCCCTCTCCTCCTCCTTCTCTCATTCATGTCACTCTCTCCCTATCTTCCTCTTCTGTCTCCTGTCCTCTTTCATTACAGTTTCTTCAGTTCTCCCTCTTCCCCTCTTGTCTTTCTCCCCACTCCTCTTTCATAGCCTTCCTCTTCCGTCTCTAATATCTCTTTCCTTCCCTGCCCTCCCCGTTCCCCTCGCCCCTACCTTTACTTCCTCTCTGCTCACCCTCCCCCCCTTCCTCCCTCCTTTCCTCACCTGTCCCCTCTCAGTGCCTCTTCCTTTACTCCCCCTCTCTTACTGTTTCCCATTTCTCCCTGCCTCTCTTCTTCTCCCCCTCTCCACACCCTCATCTCCCTCTTCTCACTCTCCTAATTCACACCTCCCTCTCCTACCACCCTTTCTTCCTCTCCCCTACCCCTCCCTCAAACTTCACTCCCCTCACCTCCTAACGCCCTTTCCCGTCTCCTTCCCCTCCCCTGTCCCCCTATCCCCTCCGGACTGCGTTTAATCTCACTCCAGCGGCGTTCAAGGGCGTTCACACGATCCCAGGGAACGTGTGTGCCCTGGAGGGTTAGTCAGCCGCCCTGCCGAGAACCTGTCATATACCCAGAGTTTACATTCAATTTACTTTTTATTTTTTGGACAATTTTTGTACTTCATCGTCGACACCCAATCCCAGAGTCGACCATTTGCGAGTTTTGGCCTACGAGAAAGTTAAAAATATCAACATTGGCCATTATCGTAGTACTAGCATAAATAGCAGTTTAAACAGAAAAATATCGTGTGAAAATAGCTTTGACATAATATCAGGTACTTGCCCAACAATGTTATGATTCGATGTTACCGTAAAAAAAGGAAAGTACGGTATCGATGACAGTCCACCTTTTGATAATAATAGTAATAATAATAATAATAATAATAATAATAATAAAAACTGTGGTGTTAGCCGGAATAAAACCTTGGAGTTGTCCCCGTCATGAGAGGGGCAATTCATTCTATAATAATTGATACAAAATTTTAACATCCTTAGCCAGATCAGTGGTAGAAAAAGAAAAGTGTGATTCCCAGTAGATCGTCTTAACTCTTCCCACAATAGATTATTTTTAATTAATTTTCCACAAGTTCCCCCTTGAGGGTAAACGATTAGGCCTCAGAAAATGTAGAGGGATATTTTTTACACTTTTATTAGCCACTTCAGCCTGAGGACGTCCTTCTAATTTTAATCTTGCTGCTACCAGACGTTCCCATTTAATCTAGAAAAAATTACTGACGAAATATTGATACCTGTACACATATTTAACCCCTCCTGTATCAAAAGTTTCCCCAGAATAGTTTCCCCCCAAACTTCAACCTAAAGCAGTTCAAGGCCAACTATTACAGATTTTTTATGAATGGAGGACACCTGTAATCTGTTGTATGGGCTATTTTTTTATTTAATTTGTTTTTCGCTCCTCTGTTCATCTATAAAAAAAAAAATATTGTACCTGAAGCTGAATAAAGTTAATCCTATGTTTATTTCTTATCTCTCTATGTTTTTGTATTTCCTTTTCCTCCCATCCCTCCATTACGCTCCCTTTCTTTTCTTCATTTTTTTAATTCCTATACTTATTTATTTCCTATGTTTCTGCATTACCTTCCCTTCCCTTGTCTCCATTATGTTCCTTCTCTCTTCACCTCCTTTAATTCCTGCAGTTTTCTTTTCTTCCTGTTTCTCCATTTCCTTTTCTCCCCATTCCCCATTTTGGTTCCCTTTATTCCTACGTTTCTTTCTCTTCTCCCTGCATTTCCCTTCTTCCCTCCACTATAATCCCGAATCCATATCCAAGGCACCTCCACCACTGTTTTTATGCCCATTACGCGTCAATATTAGAGTGGGTTATCAAATGTCTGGTGGTGGTGGTAGGGGGTCCAAGGAGGAGGGGGAGATTTCAAGGAGGAGGGGAAGATTTAGGGGAGGAGAGATTCCAGGGGAACGGGGAGATCTAGGGGAGGGGGAGATTCCAGGTGGGAAGGGGTGATTCTGAGAGAAAGGAGGTGATTCCAGGAGGAGGAGGGGATACTCTAGGGAGGGGTATTCCAGAGGGAGATTCCAGGGGGTCCAAGGAGAAAGGGGAGACTGCAGGGGAATGAAGGGTTCCAATAAGGGAAGGAGGGAGTTTACAAAGGGAAGGAGAAAGGTTCTAGGGGAGGAATGAGGTTCCACAGGGGGGAGAAGAAAGCTTCTAGGGAAGGAGGAAGGTTCATGAGAAGAGAAAGAACGATCCAGGGAGGGAGGGAGACTCCAAGAGGGAGAAGAAATGTTCCAGTGAGGGAGGTTCTGGAGGGAAAGACAAAGGTCTAGGAACGGAGGAAAGTTGAAAAAGAAAAGTTCCTCAGAGAGGTGGACGTTCTACAGGGCAGAAGGATAGCTTCTGGAAAAGAGGGAGGCTCCAGGTGGGAGAAGAAAGGTTTTATGAAAGGGAAGAAGAAAAGTTTGAGGGAGGGAGATTCTAGGGAGGGGGAGAAAACCTCCTGGAAGACAGCAAGGTTCCAGAGGAATCGAGAAGGGTTCCAGAGGGGAGGAAGAAAACCTTTTGAGAGGGAGAGGGTTTCAGAATGGAAAAGCAATGTCCCAGGGAGAAAGGAAGTTTCCAGAGGGGAGACAGAAAGATCCAGGGGGAGAAAGAGGCTCCAGGGAGAAGTAAAATTGCGGGGATGAGGAAAGAACCTCCAGGGAGGGAACAGGGTTCAAGAATGGAACAGAAACCTTCCAGAGAGGGAGAGAGGTTCCAGAATGGAGGGATATAAAACTATATGGGGAGAAGCAAAGCTCCTGAGAGAGAGGAAGGTTCCAAAGGGGAGAAGAAAAGTCCCAGGAAAGGAGGGAGGTTCCAGGGGGTGTAGAATCCAGGGTGCGAGGAAGGATGGAAGGGTCTGCAGGGGCGGGTGTGGGGGTCTTGCTGTGTTCATCAAGATGGTCACGCGATCCACTGGGACAGGTGTATTATTCAGGTGACAGCACACCGTCCTCTCACATACTCCCTCCCTCCCTCATTCTCGCCCTAGCTTACTCTCACTACCTGCCTCACAGCCTATTTCTCCCAGTCCCTCACTCTCTCCCTCATCACTCATTCACTACCCACCTTACAATCTACCTCCCTTATTCACTCATTTCCTTCCTCCCTTCCTTAGTCATTCCCCCGCTTCCTTCACTCGCTCATTCCCTTCCACCCATCCTTACTCCATCACTACCTCCTTCACTCCTTTCCTCCCCCCTTCTCTCCCTCGCTTCATTCCTTAGCTCACTCCTTCACTCGCTTCCTCATTGCCTTCCTTGCTCACTTCCTCACTGTCTCCCTCCCATCCTGTCTTGCTACTTTACTACTTCCCTCGCTCCCCTTCTCCCTCTCTCACTCCCTCGCTCCTTCCGTAACGCCCTCATTCGCCTCCTCTCTTTCCCTTACTCCCTTATTCACTACCCTCGCCCTCTTATCCACCTTTGCACACTCTTGCTTCACTAATACACTTCCTTTTTCCCTCCTCGCTCCTTCTCTCTTTCTCTCATTCTTTTTCTCATACTTGCTCTACTAAAATACTTCTTTGCTCCCATACTTCTTCTCTCTCTCAAACCCTCCCTCGCTCTTTCATAACCCCTCCCCCCTCCCCCTGCTTCACTGATATATATCCTCACGCCCACCAGCACGCCGACCCACCGACCCACCCAAACACTGATTCACCCAACCACTGACTCACCCAATCACTGACTCACCCAACCACTGACTCGTCCAGCTACTGACTCTCACAACCACCGAACAACCGACTCAGAGACCCACCCTCAGACCAAATCCCCGACGCACCGAACCACCAAACCACCGAACCACTTAACGAACCGACGCGCGGAGAGACTAAGCCAGGAACCTGACGACATTCAATTTCGGTGAACTTCCAGACCCTGAACTTAAACGACCCTCAAACGCGCTTAACACCCTCTGATCTGGCTCCGATAGGGTCCAGTCCTGTTTCAGTGCTTCGACCCCCTTCACTGACCTACTTTGCTTCCTCTCCCTTTATTCTGTCGTGCGTTTCATTTATTATATTCTTCTCTCTGTCTCTTTTTGATGTTGTTTCTTCTCTTCTTACACTGCCATGTTAAGTATCAGTCACTTTTTTCTGTTTATACTTTTTTATTTTCCTCACACACTGTCCCTCTTTCTTCCTTCCTTTCCTCAAACATATTCTCACTTCAGTCCATCTACAGCGTACCCTTCCTCCCTACTTTTCTTTCTCTTCTTAATTTCCTCCTTCCCCCTATTCTTCCTTCTTCTCCCTTCTCCCTCTCCCTCCTCCCGCTCCCTCGCAGCTTCCCTTTTCCCCATCTCTCCTTTCTTCCTCCTAACCGCCTATCTCTTCTCCTCCCATCCCCATTTCCCCTGTCCATCTTATTCTTCTACCTTCCCCTTCTCTCTCCATTTCCTTTGTTTGCTCCCCATCCTCCACGTCTCTCTCATATCCCTTTCCCCATATTCCCCCTTCCTTCTTCTCTTTCCTCCCTATCACTCCTCGGCTCTCCTCTTATTTCTCCCTTTCCTCCTCTCCCACTTCCTCACATTTTCCACATCCTTCTCTCTCTTACGCACTTCCTCCTCTTCCTTCTCCCTCTTCATTTCCCCTCTACCTTCCTTCTCTCCCTCTCCCTTTCCCCTCCTTCCTCCACCTTTCTCTCACCCCCTCAGGCTTAATTTTCACTGCAGTCAGAGGATGTAAGCAGATTTTTTGCTCCCTTTTTATGTCCACAACATAACGCTCATACTCTTTCTTCGTCTTCATCTTCCAGTAACAAGTGTGTGTGTGTGTGTGTGTGTGTGTGTGTGTGTGTGTGTGTGTGTGTGTGTGTGTGTGTGTGTGTGTGTGTGTGTGTGTGTGTGTGTGTGTGTGTGTGTGTGTGTGTGTGTGTGTGTTTTGGAAGGAGCACGAGTGGAAGGCCGAGAATATGGTGCAGTGGTGGAGTAGAATTTTTGGTGGTAGAAAGGGGCAGTACAAAGCCTCTGAGTTTTGTGTGTGTGTGTGTGTGTGTGTGTGTGTGTGTGTGTGTGTGTGTGTGTGTGTGTGTGTTAGTAGGTTGGTTGGGGTGTGTATCTGTTTGTTTGCGTGCATGCGTACTGGCTTTCATTGTTTGGGGGAGAGGAGGAACTGAAGACAGCGAGGTGGTGACAAAACACACACACACACACACACACACACACACACACACACACACACACACACAACTGTACCCCAAAACATTTATAATCAAGCCTAACTAAATAGCAGAATTTCTTTAGGTATAATTAGCCGACTCTCCACAAATTCCACCTTTACCACAATGAACCCTGACCTCAATTCCGTCATTAAAACAGACGCATTGTAATATCAGGGAAACATCTTTGTATAAAATAGTCACTGATTCTTTGGCATCCGATCAGGGGGAGAAAAAGCTTACATGTGAAACGTTTTTTAGAACGTTTTTGATTCTCTGGGGAAAACGATGATATATTTTGGTTAGCACATCCATTAACTTGAGGTCGATTCTTGAGCTGGTTGGATTCTTGAACAACGTTTGGAAAATGGGCCATGTTGATGATGGTGATGATGATGACGTGATTTCGTTGTTACAGTATTATTATTATTATTATTATTATTATTATTATTATTTTACATTTTACGGTATTATTATTATTATTATTAATATTATTATTATTATTAGTAGTAGTAGTAGTAGTAGCAGTAGTAGTAGTAGTAGTAATAGTGGGAGGAGGAGGAGGAGGACGACGAGTAGCAGAAATAGTTGTAGTAGTAGGTTAGCAGTGGTAGTAAAAGTGGTAGTTCTAGCACTGTTACATTATTACTATTTTTTTTTATTTTTCAGTGTTTGTAGGTTGTTTTGGTGTTATTGTTGTCATCATCACTACATAAACGTACACCATAAAACACGAGTACCGTGCCTCCATTAACTACCGCCACGTACAGTGCATGTAATATTCATACTTCCTGCAGCCAAGCGGAAAAATTTTTGAAAAAGATTTATTTTACCAGATTTCACGTGATTTTACCCTCCCCTCTTTTTTCTTTTTCTTTTTTTTTTTTTTTTGGTACGAAGGCGTGTGTGTGTGTGTGTGTGTGTGTGTGTGTGTGTGTTTTAATGTTGGATGAACTAATTGATGTTCCTGACAGACGACTTTCTTCTTTTTTTTTGTTTTGTTTTAGGGACCGGTCGTATAAAAGGGATTAGAAATATTATTTTTTATTATTATTTTTGAACTCTCTCTCTCTCTCTCTCTCTCTCTCTCTCTCTCTCTCTCTCACTGTTTACTATTCATTGCAAGTTTCAACATAATTTTTTTCTGTAATGAGTGTTTATCAATTTTCCATTTACAGCAACTTTCAACATTCTTTTTTATTTACTGTGTCTCTACTATTCTTCATGTCAAGCATCGCATTCTAGTGCTAATGTATTACTGACCATTGATTGTGGATAAATGTGACAATTTTTGGCCAGGTTAGTGTAAAAAGAGTATGATTGTGTATTCCAGCTAACGCCAGACGATTTTATTCAACTGAGAGTGAGTCATAGGAGCCAAAGGGAATTGGGGTGAACGAACTGTAGCCCCAGCACTCGTATTTTATCAGCATTTCTCTATATTTATCATCCACGAAGGCGTCACGATTTTCCTTAGTTGGGGATTGAAAGAAAATATGATCAGTCGCGGAGAGCAATATCCCGTTTTCTTTGATGCCGCCCGTCGCTGCATTTTGCCCTTTACCGAATTCATAACATCTCTTCTGGAACACTTCCTCGTTGGCGTGTGTGTGTGTGTGTGAGAGAGAGAGAGAGAGAGAGAGAGTGAGAGAATGTGTGTGTGTGTGTGTGTGTGTGTGTGTGTGTGTGTGTGTGCCCCATATCTTCGACAGACCACTAATTTTTTTACAATGAAAGAATAATGTAATTTACCCAAAACTATCCAATAACTATCCTTTGTAACTGTTATATGAGAATCTTCAATAATTAGAGGGACAGTTGTTAATTATTTCTGAAGAATCTAGTAATGAATCAGTATTAATTGAAGCTCACAGTAATTCCGCAAGTAATCACACACCCTCTTTTCCTGTGATCCGACCATGTGTGCGTGCGTGTGTGTGTGTGTGTGTGTGTGTGTGTGTGTGTGTGTGTGTGTGTGTGTGTGTGTGTGTGTGTGTGTGTGTGTGTGTGTGTGTGTTTTATAGGAATGGCACAGTTCCGTTCGGTGAAAACAGAGCGACTGTTGTAGAGACCAGTATCACAAATCACCATCTAATTATACATACAATTATACTTCATTATAAGACAGATGAAGTCGGTATTAGTCCAATTATACTCCCGCTCTGCTCTCCAACGCAATTAGGTATAAGTGAAATATAATTATGTGTGTATGTTAGAACGGTGTTGCTGCTGTCAGGTTAATTAGGGAAGATACGGTACAGAATAAGCCACTCAAATGATACAGAGGATATGTTTGTAATTATTATCTTGTGTTTTATCTATTTCTTTATCTATCTTTTGACTGTTTGTTCGTCTGTTTGTGTCAGTGCTTTGGTTGTTTTATCTGTCTGTCCATCTATCCATCTAGCTATCTATCCAGCTGTCTCTGTTATTGTTTTTTTTTGCCCATCCATCCATCCATCCATCTACTTCTCCATACGTTTGTCTGTCTGTCTGGCTCACTTTCTGTCTTAAGGTGTATTGTTTTTCTCACTCCATCCATCCATCCGTCTATTTCTCAATCCATCCATTTACTTATATACTTTCAATGTAGTCTTTCCTCTCTTTCAAATCAATTTTTCTTTGTTATCAATTCACCTTTGTTTCTCTCCATCCATCCTTCTATCCATCCCTCAATCTCCCCATTCATCCATCTATTTATATACTTCTTAACTTTATTTTTCCACTCATTCATATTCTGTTTCTACTTTTATTAATTCCACCTTCGACTCAACCCTGTCCTTCAGTCCAACTCTTTTACCCTTCCAGCATACACAATCTTCAAGCATTTTTTTTTTTTTTTTCAGTTTCTCCTTCTCCAACATATTTTTCAAACAGGCATCAATTTATTCATCCTTTAAGTTTTCATTATTAACACGCGGTCATTCTTTTATTTTCATTAACCCCTTCACCATAGAAAAATCACGCCACAGCTGAATAAAATCGTCTGGCGGTGGCATAGGACGTCATGGTACTGAAGAGGCTGAGAATTTTAAGTGACGTCGTTCGTCTGTCTAATATGAAGTTATTCTGTGGTTTCTTAAGTGCTATTAAAAAAAAAAAGGAAAAAGAAAGAAGAAAAGAATAAAGAAAGAAAAAAGAGAAGAAAAGAAAAAAGATTAAAGTATTGTTTGCGGAGATTTCTGGTTAATTTTGTACCTGGGAACCAAGGTATGTTATCTTGTCTTTGCTGAGGTGAGTTTCCCTGAAGTCGTCTGTCGTAAGATAGAGTTAATTACGAAGTTCTTTTATAATGAGTTTTTTCACATTAAATTTTTGGTGCCCTAGGTTTCTCTAGAGCTGAGTAAAATTGTAGATTAATTCGAAGCCAGAGGGATAAGAGCGGTGGATGTGATGTTATATTGCACCACATTTTCACAGCGCAGATAGTTCTTCAATATAACCTCAACAAAAGACATCAGGGAGCGACCAGTCCGAGTTACTGATCTCCTGCGGTCCACTGGGTTGACAGGGAGATGAGCCTGAGGTTGCAGCACAAAAACAACAACCTTTAACGATAGTGTTGTTGATATTGCAACTAGTGTTCATTTGTATGGTGTCAAAAAAGTAGGTAAAGTCGGTGTAATTCCTCTTTTTTTTTTTTTCACACAAATGCAACTTTTGGTCTTTTTTTCTTTTTCTTTTTCCCTGTTTCCTCTCTCTTGTCCTCGCACACTGACCTTTCCTCATATTCTCGGCTCGCCACTTCTCACTTGTCTCTCGAAATCGCAGCCTGATCATACCCGCCAGAATTTGGCTATCTGTATATCTGTCTGTCTGCAGCCATGCGCACAATCTCGGATTTAACCCAGGATGGGCAGCACAGAGACACCTACAAGCCTCCCAAGTTCATATTCTCGATGGCGTCGGAAGATTCTTGGTGCCCGTTTTTTTAGCGATTTATTTTTACCTATTACACCTTTGCACCCTCAAACTCCTTAGACTCCCTTCAGGTACAATCGCTTGGCATTACTTTGACTTAAATGCTACCTTTGTCCCGACTGTGAGAGGGTTAATGTTAAGATTATAAACATTGTATCCTCTGTGACTCACTGTTAACTGAAGAAAATTGCGTGGGGATAGCTAGAAAATACGAGACAAGAAGCGACGATGAGAGAGTTATATATATATATATATATATATATATATATATATATATATATATATATATATATATATATATATATATAACAAACACACACCCTTTCCAGCCTAACCTATTCACCCAGCTGTACATTTGGGGACCTGCATGTAGCTTCGACTGTTGCTTGTCGTATTGTTGGGGAAGACTGGAACTTAACCTAATTAACTTACCTGGCTCACTTGGCTTAAACCTAATTAACTTCCCACCTAGTTCACATGGCGTAGCTTCCGGACCCAGTGCACGTACACCTGTCCTACCTACCCAGTACACCTAACAACCTATCCTGCCCACCAGTTCCACCTAACTATCTGCCTGCTTATTTCGTCTAACTTAATCAGACCTTCCTGCCTGCTTCATCTAACCACATATAATTTACCTACATAGTTTTCTTAACCTAACCTGTTTCACCTACCCACTTCACACCTACACAGTGCACCTAATTTCGCTATCTACCCAATTCATCCCGCCTAAACTATCTACCCAGTTCACCAAACCAACCCAAACACCTGCCCATCTGCCTTAACCTAACCTAACATCTTAAAAATAAATATCTAACTGACCTAACTTCGCCTCACCTGACCTCTTCTTATTCTTCCCCGGGCCATTCTCTTCTCACTGAATAATTAAATCTTCATAAACAAAGATACTGCGGACTGGGAGATTTTTTTTTTTTTTAACTCAAACTTCGGGCTTGTTTTTTTATTTTTATTTTTTCGCTTCCTTGAGTGCGTTTTCATACACCGAGTTGGAGAATGAGAGGGAGAGGAAGAGAGAAGGGAGGAAATTTTGCCTGAGGGAGGGCAGGGAGAAGGAGGAAAGGGTGCAGGGGAGAGAGGTAACGTGGTTTTGCAGAGAGAGAGAGAGAGAGAGAGAGAGAGAGAGAGAGAGAGAGAGAGAGAGAGAGAGAGAGTGAGAGGGAGGGGGGAGAGAGAATCTAGGCCTGCAGAAATACATAGCTAGATAACAAGAGAAATACAGGTAACAAAAGTGAGTTCTTCGGCAGGAAGCACCCAACAAACACTTCCCCAGAATTACAACAGACAACCATCTATTTGCAGATGCAGGTCTCTATCCCTATCACAGGTGAGAAGAGATTAAGGTAAAGTGTCCTACTGGCCTAGAACGAAGCTGTTGTCTGCTGGGGTAAAAATTATTGCGCTAAAGATTAAAAAGAAAAATGAAAAAAAAATGATATTGAAAAGAGAGAGACTTTCAACTATTCCCTCTGGTAGAGTAGCCGGCAGGCGAAAGAAAAAGGCTATTGAAAAGAAAATAAGAAAAAGAAAGGGATTTGGAAGAAAGAGTAATATAAAAAGGATTAAAGAAAAGAAGGAGGAGGGAAGAGGGGAGAAGGGGTGTTAATATAAGACTGATGACTTAGAATAAAGACTGAAAAACAGCCAAGGAGAGAAGAGAGAAGGAGAAATGAGTATGGAAAAAAAAAGAGAGATGAAAGATAGAGAAGATAGAGTCGAAGTGATGTTAAAATACTCAAACTCCTGTGACTGTATCAGCTGAAATAGAGTACTTAAGTTACCCTGGTCATGAGAGAGTTTAAAGTGATATTGTTAACACTCTCAGCCTCTTATTGCTTTCTCCCAGCTAAATGAAATAGCTTTATGTTAGCTGTAATGAAGCTAAAATATCGTCCTGGGCATATGAAGGTTAATAGTGGTGGTATTAGCTCTCAGGCTCCTATGATTCACTCTTAGCTGAATTAAATCGTACAAAAATTAGTTGAAATAGACTAATAAAACTATCCTAATCATGAGACGGCTAATGGTGACTAGTAATACTGACTCTTATGACTCAGATGAATGAAATAGTCTGGTGTAATTGAATTTGTCGCTGTTGTTGATTAACCCCGGTCTGTATAGCTGAGCAGACCTGTCGACCACAGGTAAACAACTGCCTGTGTGGAGTCGTCCTTCAGGTAAAATACAGTACATATAACGTGTAGGGATCCGACGCCCTCATGTGGTTAACAGCGCCTCACCAGTGTCCTTCCCACGGCGAGGTGCAGGGAGATTCTGAAGAGGTTTGACTTTTGGGTAGACGCCGCAGCTGCTCAAACCAGGGTGTACAGTGCCATCGCGTGTAGGCTTCTCTTCAGCTACTGTTGGTTGTAATAAACTAGCAGAGAATAAAGGACAATTAGAGGGTTAAGTACGATGTAATCTGTAGACACGAACGAGGCAGAGGAAGGAACGAGAAGGGGGCGAGTAAGGAAGGAAGGGAGGAAGAGGGATGGAAGGAGAGAAAATGTGAGAGTGGAAGCGAGGGAGAGTCTTGCTTAAGGGAGAGAGAGAGAGAGAGAGAGTGAGAGTGAGAGAGAGTTTGCTTTAAAAGGATCTGAGAGGAGAGAAAGCCGAGATTAGTGCTTTGATATGAAAAATGAAAAGAAATGAAAGGTGGGATGGGGCACACTGAATAAAAAAAAAAAATGACCAAACGAAAGCTGCAGAAGTGAAGCTAAGTGGGCAGAAATTAAAATGTCAAGAAGAAGAAGAGAAAGAGGAGAAGAGCAAAAGAAAAAGAAGAGGAGGAGGAGGAGGAGGAGGAAGAGGCTTAGATTAATAAATACCGACTACACGAGTTTCGTAGCTATAGTCAGTTTTTTCCAAGTCCAAATCTTCCCTGAGAAAACGAGTCGCAGCAGTCAGTGTCACATACAGGTCCCTAAATTGTTGAATTGTATTGGTGGGTGAACAAGAACAAGGAGAGAGAGAGAGAGAGAGAGACAGACAGACAGACAGACAGAGAGAGAGAGAGAGAGAGAGAGAGAGAGAGACAGAGAGAGCTACAGTCGTTAGGGTCTTGTGTTAATAAGTATTCAACCCTTCCGTGCCAGTTAACACCCACAAGGCGATCCCGAGGTCTTACGGGGAGACAGACAGACAGACAGACAGACAGACAGACAGACAGAGAATTATAACAGACCTCAGTCATTTACATTCATCTTACCGATGCATTAAAATGAAAGAAAATTAAAGCCAGATCTTCAGTGTATAAAGGTACAAAAAAAATAAATAAATACGAGGATCTTCTTTTTAACTCAAACCACAAAAATAACAAGGTTAACAAAAGGGAACCTCCCTAAAAATAAAGGCAAAATAATGGCCTACAAAAACAATAGGTAAACTGTTAAATAAATGCTTAAGGAAAAACGAAAATAGCTAAAACACTAAAAATAAAAAGATGAGGAAAAGTGATGAAAAAAGCTCATCTCCTCCGCATCCGTGTTCAAAGCATTATCATTACCAGACTTAATATTCTCTGCTTTTTTTCGAATTCACTCTCTCAGCCGACCCTCCCTCCCCCCTCTCTCCCCTTTCTCCCACCTTGCTCTCCCCCCTCCCCTTCCCTTCCCCCCCACCCTGCCCTCTCCTTCCTTCTACCTTGCTCTCCCCCCACGCTTCTTCCCCCATCCTTCTCCCCTCTTTCTCCGATACTCACAAGCTTACTCACCCCCCCAAACTAACTCCTTTTGAAAAACCCCTCCCCATCTTTACCTTCTCCCCTTCCTTATCCTCTCCCCTTCCTTATCCTCTCCCCTTCCTTATCCTCTCCCCCTTCCTCTTATCTCCTTTCCCCATCCATTCTCTTATTACTCGTCTCCTCCTCCCCATTCCCTTCACTTTTGACTCCCTCCAGGTCATCTTGCTTCTCCCCACGTCCTTCCCTGCTTTTTCCTTCACCTTTTATCTCTCCTTTTTTTCTTTCCACCCCTTTCTTTCCCTTCCTCTCCCCTCCTACATTCTTTTTTTTTTCTTTTCCCCCTCTTCTTTCCCTCTAATCTCCTCCCCATTCCTAACCCCTCCTCTATCCCCTTCCTTCCTTCCTCTCCCCACCGCCATCCTGCCTCTCCTTTCCCCTCGCCGATCCTTTCCCTCTCATTTTCCCTTTTCTCTCTCCTTTCCTCCCTCGTCCTTTCTCTCTCCCCTTGATCCCCCTCTCTCTCCTCCTTTCTCCCCCTCTTTTCCCTCCCCTCCCCTCCCCAGAAGCCCTCCAAACGCCCCCAACCCCCACCCCCGCCACACACACACACACACACACGCATTCACGAGAGTATAAAGACCCGCGGGTGTGTGGGATTAAAAAAAGAATCGGTGTAATACGGAGGCGGGGATGAGAGAGAGAGAGAGAGAGAGAGAGAGAGAGAGAGAGAGAGAGAATAGTGGTTGTGTTGTTCATGTACATGTTTAATGAATATACTGTATACCACAAAGGTGAATAACTGTGTGTGTGTGTGTGTGTGTGTGTGTGTGTGAAGTTGGTTATTGCGGCCACACACAGCATAGTTTAGTGATTACATCCACCCCCCTCAGTATCCACCTCGAGAGAGAGAGAGAGAGAGAGAGAGAGAGAGAGAGAGAGACACACACACACACACACACACACACACACACACACACACACACACACACACACACACACACACACACACACACACACACACACACACACACACACACACACACACACACACACACACACACACACACACACACACACACACACACACCACCTCAATACACCTGCACACATAGCTCACCTCTGCACCAAGAATTATTCAACGCATTGATTAGACCTGTGAAAAGACCTGGTAATCGAACCGCGAATAACGATAGCTTGAATCTGTGGCCTCTTTTAAACGACAGAATTACAGGCCAAACTCAGACTTCATTATAAGCCTTTTTTTTTCTTTTCTTTTTTTTTACTATATTGTTATGAAAAGGCGAGGGTTTCGTCATGAGTTGCCCCTTTTCACCTCCACCTAATTTGGTTAATGTTAGAAGAAAACGGTTCATTTCGAGACCGGAACTATTCTCACACCTGCCGTGAGAAGAGTTACCGTCTGTGAGAAGAGTTCCGGCCCTACCAATGCAAATAATTTCTCTTTTATTTTAGCTTTCTTGGAGGGATTGTGGGACCGCTCAAGAACAATGTTTGGAAGTTTGAGCACAGTAAGTTGAACGTCAAGATTACAGAGGAACTTCATAGCTGGTCGTGTGCTGTGTCCTTGATCTTTAAAATAATCTCCTAAAAAGAACTGGATTTGGTCACTTCCAAGAATTGTATTTCAGATCGGATGATTACTCTCTGGCATTTACCACTCCCAGCTGAACAGTATCGTCTAATGTTAAGTGCAATAGATTACTAGAGCTGCCCCTACCATGAGAGGGTTAAGGCATCTCTAAGAGTAAGCTTGGTGAGTGGATGAAATGTGGAGCAGGAAAGAGGTGCTTAGGTGGATTAAATGCGCTTGAAGGACTAAATACAGAGGAACGAAAGGTGGATGAATTGTGCTGCAAAGTGGATTGGGTGGAAGAAAAGAAAGGATGAGTGGAAAAGAGAGACAGGCAGACAGACTAAAGCAGAGAGAAGCTGGGAGAGACAGAGACAGGCAGACTAAAGATGAGAGAAGTTGAGAGAGACAGAGATAAGCAGGCAGACAAAAACATAGAGAAGGTGAGAGAGACAGAGACAGGCAGGCAGACAAAGAACTGAACACACACACACACACACACACACACACACACACACACACACACACACACACACACACACACACACACACACACACACACACACACACACACCAAAGACTCATCCTTTAAATATTCAGGAAAACTTTGACCCTTCACATTTTAAAGGCTTTGAATAGAATAATGGAAAGTGTGTTTCGTGGGGGGAAAGGATTTATTCTTACAAAATGATAGAATAGACTGGGGGCTGATGGGTGAAAATGAATCTTTATTTTTTAAGAGAATAGACGGGATTGGAGGAGAGAGTGATTTTATTTTTAACAATAGATGGGAGAAGAGAAAGCTGAGGGGAAAGAATTTTTTGTGTTCCTTGGATGGAAAACAGACTAAGAGAGAGAGAGAGAGAGAGTGAGATAATGGATGGATATCCGACTGTAGGCATAGATTTGGCAGTCCTTCACCGGAGTCCCAAAATTACCTCTTCATGCCATACGCTTTCACTTTGCACTACGTCAGCGCTAACACTCACCGTCCATACTGAATACATGATACGGCTCTCTCCTTTTTGAATGGCGTGATGGAATTAGTTTTTTTTTTTTTTTTTTTTTTTTTTTTTTTTTTTTTTGACACTGGCGGGTGTTGCGGAAGCTCAGTAAAGTCTTTTTATTTATTTATTTATTTTACGAAATTCGAATAATCAAACTGTACCCTGCCCCAGCCTGGGTCTGAGTTCGCATCCACTGGGACAGCAGACCACTTCCCCAACCACCAGACAGTAGAGAAAATAAGCATGAATTACAAGAAAATAGCAGAGATTGAGAGGACTATGAGGAAAAAAAACAAAAGTGAAAATAAGAGGGTTGATAGCGAGGAATGGCTGAGTTTGGCTGGAGTAAATGTGGTAGAAAACGGATATTCAATTCTACGGGAAACTACAGAAAACAAAAAAAGCACGGAATATTGCCTACCCATTATGTCCACACACAAAACGCGGAGACCATAACGTTATGTGTTGGCTCTTTTGATATGCAGAGCAGGTCAGAAGTTTGGATGGCCTATGAATTTCCCACTAACAATATTCAAAGCGAGTGGAGGGACATCATGTGGCTGTACAGGACATCAAAAGGACCTTATATCATATGGGCTGGGGAATGTCTATATTTGGGATGATGATGATGATGAGGAGGAGGAGGAGGAGGATAATGAAATGATGATGATGAGGGGGGAGGACGATAATGATAAATGATTTTGTTGATCATGATAAGGAGGAGGATAATGATGATGATGATGATGAGGAGGAGGAGGAGCATAATGGTGATAATGATTTCGTTGATGATGATGATAAGGAGAAGGATAATGATGATGGTGATGATGATGATGATAATTATGCTGATGATGATATTTGGGAAAGTTGTTTATTTGGAAGACAGCCTAGAACACTTTTGGTTCGACTTGGGCCTTCTTGAGGTATGTGTAGAGATGGAATGTGTGTGTGTGTGTGTGTGTGTGTGTGTGTGTGTGTGTGTGTGTGTTTAGTGGGGTGAGGAGGGGAGAGGGTGGGGTAGGGAGGGCTGAAGAGGGGAACAAAAGGGCTGAAGCAGTGGGATTAGGTGTGCGGAGTGAGAGAGAGAGAGAGAGAGAGAGAGAATGTATGTATGTATGTATGTATGTATATATGCATTTACCATATCCCTTGCATTCCTAGGCTCACACAAGAACAAACTAAACGCCAAAGAAACTCATGAAACTTAATATCATTTTTTATACAGTATGCTCTTTGTGTCTTGTAACCCAGGAAACCATTTACTACGCTGGGTGGTAACCATATAACAAGCGGAACACCTGGTGGTTTAGAGGGTCAGGGCGTTCCAAACAAATGTGGCCCATAATGGTTTGCATCCGAGACAGATGATAGATAGATAGATAGATAGATGATAGATAGATAGATAGATGGGTAGACAGATGGTAGACAGATTGACTGACTGAGACAGATCGCTATACATGATACCAAATAATTATATATTTTCATCACATTTTGACTCCCCCCTTCGTAACGTAACTTAAGGAGCTCTTCCGAAGATCCATACACACAGCCCAAACCCCCAGCAGTAACCATGCACAGCCAATATTGCACAGTATGTCGGGTTTACCTTCAGAGTGCCACTTGTGTTGCCCTTCCTAAAACTGCATTCAACCTTTTCACGGGATTATGGACTAGAATTTTTTGTGTGTGTGCTTTTCTCTTGCACTGTGTGTGTGTGTGTGTGTGTGTGTGTGTGTGTGTGTGTGTGTGTGTGTGTGTGTGTGTGTTTCTCCTTTTCTGTTTTGTTTTTTTCATTATTCTGGCTCTTTTTTTTTTATGTGTGCTTGTTCATGCCCGGATCAGCTTTTGTAAGGGGTTGAGTGAGGTGTAATATCGGCCTTCTCACGCTAGCCTTCTTATACCCCCGCCTTTCACACCCCTTGCTTGCTTGCTTGCTTGCTTCCTTGATTCCACAGCTTCACCACCACCACCACCGCAACTACTACTACTACTACTTCTGCTACTGCTACTACTACTACTACTACTACTACTACTACTTCTACTACTACTACTACTACTACTACTACTACTACTGCTGCTGCTGCTGTTAGTAATACTCCCCCACCACCATAATTGCCACTGCTACCATCACCATCACTATCACTGTCACCATTACCACCACTACTGCCATTACCACTATCACTAACACTTCCGCCACCATTATCACAACCCTTACCACTGCGTCATCTACTACTGCTACCACTACTACCACCACCACGACTACTACAATCACGACACCTACCACTACCGGTACCACTACTACCACCATAATACTTTTGTAACTACTCCTGCTATAGCCATTGCCACCACGACTACCATTATCACTACAGTTTCTTCCACCGCTACTACCATCACTATCACTACCATCACTGTCGCTGCGACAATGATACCACCACTATCAATACCAACATTACTATTGCCAACACGACCACCACCACTATCAAGAACACCACCACAGCAACAACTACTACTTCTGTTACTACTACTACTACTACTACTACTACTACTACAACTACCATAGCCGTTACCACCACTACATCTATTTTTACTTTTATCATCACCACAACTACCACCATCACGACTACCATCAATATCATTACAACAGCTACGGTACCGAGACTTAACGACTTTCAACAGATAGTCCACTGTCACAACTACTACCATTACTATCACCTTTAACCTCTACTACTACTACTACTACTGCTGTAACATCTGCCACAACATCCACCACATTTACCTCTGTCTCTCTCCTGTGATCGTTGCTGCTTCTACTTACATGCGCACACACGCCCCCTTAGCCCCCCCCCCATACCTGCGCGTGGCTTGGCATGTGCCCTGCGCCTCACCCATGACACCTGATGTGGGTGTAGGGGGATGTGGGTGTACTGGGTGTGGGAGGATTAGGTATTGTGTTGGTGTAGTAGGGGGTACAATTGACTACGGTAGTGTGAGGGAGTCTGGGTGTAGTGATGGGAGTATGTGGGTAGATTATGGAGGGGTTGGTTGTGGTAGGGGTAGTGTTGGTGGTTGTGTGAGGTGTAGGTGGATTGGGCGGAGTACTGGGTGGATTAGGGTAGTGGTAGTGGTAGTTAGTTGTAATGAGAGAGAGAGAGAGAGAGAGTGAAAAAAAATTGTTGCTGTTGATGTTTGTTTTTGTTGTTTTGTAGTTGTCTTTGTTGTTGTTGTTGTTGTTGGACAGCCACGTAATCCACTCTGACTAAACACACTCACAGCACTGATATATAGTCCACCAACTCCACTGGGACGCTCCACAGCACAGGTTTGCGTCATGTGTTGTGCAGGGTGGCGTTATCATCATCATTATCATCATCATTGTGATCGTCATCATCATCATCATCACCATCATTATCATTTTCATTTCAATATCATCATCATCATCACAGCCACTGCCACCATTTCCACCACCAACCACAACAGCACAGCTACCGGTATCATCATCATCATCATCATCATCATCATCATCATCATCATCATTTTTTCCCACTTAAAGATAGGGCGAGAAATAGTGTGAGTAAATCTGGTATACTCGGTAATATAACGTGTATAAGTAGTGGTATATCCGGTATAGGCCATAGATCCGGTATACTTGATCCCGTATGATTAATGACGCTGACTTTACCGGATGATTGTGCAACGTGCAATCAGTCGAGGAGTGGCCCACCGACACCAATTAACAAAATGACTGCTGTTTTTGGAAATTGAGTTAATAAATCTGATAAACACTTTTGACTACAGTTCGCTCACTCGGACTTGGCTTTTTACGTCCTTGTGCAGTTTCTTTAGAGTTCGTTCACCTTATATTACCAGATAATTTCGTCCGTTTGCATCTCATATCAATCTGTTAAGTGCTTTTGGTTACAGATAGAGCACTTTATCTTAATTTTTCGCCCTTTTGCAGTTTCTTTAAAGTTCGTTCACATTAGATTACCAGATATTTTCGTCCTTTTCCATCTTGTATCAGTCTGATAAATGTTTTTTGGCTATATTTCGTTTACGTTAACTTGGCGGAATTTCTGGTCCTTTTGGTTTCTTTAAAGTTCGTTCACATTACATTGCCAAAGATTTTCGTCCTTTTGCAGCCCATTTCCCGTCGCTTAGTGGCGGAAAAAAACAATGCTGGGATTCTACTATATGCTTTTCCCATTGCACTTCTTCGTGACTTTATTGCTCTTACGGCGCAGATGACGATAGTAGTGATGACGATACCCACGAAAAAGTAGATCCGAGTAGACGATACGACGTAGATGACGATAGTTACGATGGCGATATTTTTTAACGCAGGTGACGATAGATGGAATGAGGATAATTATGACGTAGATACGATAGTTTGCAATGACGATACCGACGATGATGTAGATCTGACGGAGATGACGATAGCTATGATGACGATGATTTTGACGTTGATGAGAGAGAGAGAGAGAGAGAGAGAGATGGAGGTCAGGGTACAAGGTAAAAGATAATTATGATAACGATAACTACGAGATAGAGAGAGAGAGAGAGATCCGGGTAGACGATAAGAGGAATGATATCGATAAAAACAGGATGCTGATGTAGTGGCTGTGGTATGTGGTGTTATCTGGAGAGAGAGAGAGAGAGAGAGAGAGAGACTAAAACTGAGAGGTGGACAGGAAGCAAACATAATGCAAAAAAGTGAGAAAGAGAAATGATGCCAGTAAACAGAAAAAAAAAGGAAGAAAATGAGAGAGAGAGAGAGAGAGAGAGAGAGAGAGAGAGAGAGAGCTAGTGTGACAGTGAGCGAGCGTAACAACACCAATAACAATTCATTCTCACAACCACCACATAACCTCCATCTCTAGCCTCGATTCCCGTAAAGCAATCTGACTTTTGCGGCCCTCTGTACCTCTCATTTTACCTCTTTTTGCCCCCATCTGTACCTCTAATTTTACCTCTTTTTGCCCCCATCTGTACCTCTAATTTTACCTCTTTTTCTCCATCTGTACCTCTAATTTTACCTCTTTTTGCATCCATCTGTACCTCTAATTTTACCTCTTTTTCTCCATCTGTACCTCTAATTTTACCTCTTTTGTAGCCACCAGTACCTCTAATTTTACCTCTTTTGTAGCCACCTGAACCTCTAATTTTACCTCTTTTCAGCCATCTTTATATCTAAATTTATCGCTAACTGTGACTGCGTCCCTCTGTCTTCATAATTACTCTTCTGTCCAATAAATGTATAAGTAAATAAATAAATAAATAAATAAATAAATAATAAAATATCCAAAAATTTTCCATCTCAGCATTTTCAAGCATTCCAAAAATGTTTTATATTATTCCCAGTAAGTTTTCGTGCATGTGTTTGCTTGCTGTTCATACCAATATACTGTGATGAAGGAACTTTGTAAATTATATGGAAATACAGTGTTTGTTCAGATGTATTTGCCCTACGAAAGTAATAGTGATCACATTAATAGTAGTGATGGTGGTGGAAGTGGTGGTAGTGGTGTGGTGGTGGTAGTAGTAGCAGTAGCATTAGTAGCAGTAGTAATAGTGACAGTTGTTGTTGTTGTTGCTCAAAATGTGAACTCAGTGGACTACAGGCTAAAATTGTCCTCCAGTCCACCATCGTCCTTTTGGGGGATAGGGAAGTAGCTGGGGGTCGTTTGTATAACCAGGTAGTTGGGTTACCTGGTGCTATTGGTGCCACCCCACGAAGGCGTCCCTCTCCAGCACCGGCCGTAGGAGAAAGCGAGGAACCTTCTAACTTCAGTGACACCTCAGATTTTCGTGATTCCTCTAATTTAACTTTTCTTACTTCTAACTCATCTAACACTGACCTTTCCTCCCCTGTTTACCTCTAACTCACTTCTGGCAGATCTAAATTTCTTCTAACATTTCAAATACACCATCTAAATTTCTTCTAACACCTCTAACTCACCTCTAAATTGCTATTCATTTTCATAACCAAGACATTACCTTCATCTCTTACTTGGATTCTCAGTGTAGTGCCATTTTTTCTGCCATTTATACCCCTAACCTAGATGTAGCACTAACCTTGTCCCTCTAACTTTCCTCCTACACCTCAAACGTACCTCTTACACCACTAACCTACCTCTTTCACTTCTGACTTCATCTCTGACTCATCTGACTTTCCTCTACAATTATCCACACCCCCTTTTCTATAGCTAACCAAACCGTATGCGCATCTAATTATTCTCCTCCTCCGTCTCTAACTGCATCTTTCTAACTACTCTGAACCATCTCACATTTCCCCCTCCCTGTCTCCCATGTCCCCCCTCCTCACACTCCCTCCTTTCCCCTTCCCTCTCCTTCTCCCACGTCTCTTTTTCCCTCCCCCATCCTCACGCCTTCCCACTCCCTCTTTTTTCCTTCTCCCTTCTCACACCTCCCTCCCCTCGCTCCCTGCCCCCCCTCCCCCTCCCCTTCTCAGCAACCAGCCTGCATCCCGACAAACAGCATTGCGCCCCTGCTTTTAATTGCTGGGATTTAATGTGAATGTCTTCGTTAGTTTCTCCAGTAAGCATAATTAAGGCCTGAATCCAATTTGCATGACGCTCAAAAGCACTCCGGCGAGGATGGAAGCCAAACAGGGAAGGGAGAGGGGAATGCAAGGGAAAGGGAGATATATGGAAGGGAGAGGGAGAGATGTGGAAGGGAGAGGGAGATGAAGGGTGAGGAAGTGAGATATGAGGGATTAGAACGAGAGATTAATGAGAATATGAGAGAGGTATGAGAGGGGGAGAGGTATAGAGGTAAGAGAAAGAGATATAGGAGGGAGAGGGAGAAGGATTTGAGAGAGGGAAAAGTGTATGAGAGAGGGAACGAGGTGTATAAGAGAGGGGATAAATGAGAGAAGGCTATATGTATGAGGGAGGGAAAGGTATGACAGAGGGAGAGAGGTATGGAAAGGAGGGGAAGAGATTTGTGAGGGGGATATATATATATATATATATATATATATATATATATATATATATATATATGTGTGTATGTATATGTATGTATGTATGTGTGTGTGTGTGTGTATGTGTGTGTGTTTTATATTCATACATAGGTATGTTTATGCATACATATGTATAAATATATATAAATAGATAAACAGATAGGTACATAGGTAGATGGACGGGCAGATAGACATATATACTCGTAGATATAGCCACACCTGTTTGTCAGACCCTCTCATGGGCCAGCCTGTAAACGCCAGTGAGACTGAATTACTGAAGTTATTACTGAGGGACCAATTTGAAATTAGCCCTGTACACAGAGGCGTAACTAGGCATTAGGGGGCCAGGGGCGTTGCTCCTTGAGGAGCCCTCCAAAATCTGGTAAGTTTTGATGCAGAATTAACAACTCTCATTTATTGTTATTACTGTATTGCCTTTACATCCATAACGCGAATGACTAAACAATAATTAAAACATTGTAAACAACACATTAACTAAAATAAATAATGAAAGCATAAGAAATTATATTAATGTAAATGAACAAACTACTACAAACAAGTAAGTCTTCCGAAATTTCGGTAGCCGTGAAGAGGGTTCCGGAAACTTCCTCATATTTTCACTCGCATCCATAAGACAAAATTCTCCTGGACATTAATATATTTATTCTAAGTGTCTAAAATTATAACTCAGTCAAGTATATATATGGATGATTCATAATAAAATCCCCAGAAAAGTACGAAAATTAGTAAATTAAAAAAAACACTATAAATGTACCAATACCTGGACAGATACCGTGTTCCCTTTGATATTTGTATGTGTGTGTGTATATATATATATATATATATATATATATATATATATATATATATATATATATATATATATGTGTACCGTATGTATGTATATATATGCTAAACTTGCGATAAATTTTTGTGATATTTAAACACAGAAAGATCTGGCTGGATGAATCACTCTTGCGTGATAATCAAAAAAACTATAAATGTACCAATACCTGGCCAGATACCGTGTTCCCTTTGATTTTTGTATATATATATATATATATTGTGTACCGTATGTATGTATAGTCAATATGTCATTCCCTCTCACTATCTTGACCACTGAAGATGGTGGCAGTGTCCACCGAAACTGTTTGGTAATTATATTCTTCGTCTACAAGTGTGGGTTTTATTCACAGAAAGATCTGTTTGGGGTCCCCCTCCATTGGGGGCTTGGGGAAAGTTTCCGAACCGTAACCCCCTGTCCCCTCGTCAGCTGCGCCACTGTTTGTGCAGCCAGTGTAGAGCTTTTAGGACAGTGTGGGGCCTTCCTAGGACCCCCGTAGATGATCCTCAAAACTTAAGCCTCACTCGCAATTACTCTTATGTTGAGATTTTTTATGAATAACTTATAATTCTGTATGGGAAACTAGGCCTATACAAATTCATATATCGTCCTTTCAGGTCCTTTTTAGGTCGTTTTTGGGCCAAGAGCCCCCAGGGCGCGGCAGTAAACAGCTTGATTGTTCTAGTGTGTACATGTTTGTTGTTGCTCTGTCGCTCCAGCATAGTGGGGTCCGAGAACGAGAGACAGCGACCACCTTCATCTCATGGAAGATACCATGGTCAAAGTCTTCCGTAAAAAACAGCCGTAAAAGGACTAATAGGTCTGTTAGTGTTTGCTCTCCTTTGTACTCCTTTGTATCGCATTCAATTTCTCAACCGTTGCATGTAAACAGTTTTGTATGCTAATGTATTCTTGCTGCCATGAAGTGATTCCGATAAGTAGAAGAACTCTGGTAGTTAAAGAGTAAAGGGAGATTACAGACAGCTCCATCAGTACTAGAGGCATGTTCCAGTAATAATAAATACATAAGGAAGTATAAGGAGTTAAGTGAAAAATGACGTCACCTTTAAAATTGTCAAGAGCATTTTACCCTGTCAAGATTATCTTAAAGACTGAGTGGCTGGGTGATAAGGGATCGATTCGTTAACTACACATGATAACCCATGTTACCTGAGATAAGGATTTGACATGACATGGTTAGAGAAGGGTGAGATACTGGTAAGCTGGGTTAGAGAGAGAGAGGGGGGGGGGAAGGAGGAGGAAAAAGGCGAACAGTGCAAAAAGTTATAATCGGAGTGGAGTACTGTAAGAGAGAGAGAGAGAGAGAGAGAGAGAGAGAGGCAAGATAAGGAACAACCCCCACCTTCTCCCCAAAAAATTAGAAAAAGTAAAGAAAACGGAGGCGGGAGGGAAAGAGGGAGGGGGAACTGCAACAACTTCTCCTTATCACTTATCAGACTTCTTATCATACCGGGACCCAGCCTCGCTCCACACCAGCCGTAAGATCAATGCGTTGGCCTTTTACAACATAGTTTTCTTTGACACTACTTTTCCTTTGTTGTTGTTTTTTTTTTTTTACTTTTCGTCTTGCCGCTTTTCGATTTCAGTAGTTCTTTTTCTTTTTTAATAATTTTCTCAGTTAATTATCATCAGTAGTTAAGTTTTGAACCCTCTCACATTCTGGAAAACTTGTGTACTTTATTCCAGCTAATGCTTAATTAATTTATTGAGCTGAAAGTGAGTCTAGGATCCTGAACTCCTGACACTATCACCAGCGGCTTGGGTAAGTTCGTAACAACTCCAGTAATAGGTGCGTGATAACACCAGACGATTTTATTCAGCAGGGAGTGAATCATAGAAGTCTGAAAGTCTGCAAAAAGCCAGTGGGTTTGTTAAGTACTTTTTTTTAGGGAGACCAAGAAGCATATCTCGTCACTGCAGGGCTAAAGGTGCGAGGCTGTAGAAATCATGACGTCTTCTTTTGAAATCCCCACACACCGACCTATTACAGTGAGGGTGACTGTGAATTTAAGGCAAAGCTGACACGGTGTTTGACAGATACTCATGAAGGACGGTGCAAGAAGATCTGCAGCAGAGGATGATAAATTGCAAGAAAGCTGTGCAGTGGCGAGGCAGGCCATGATGCATCCCTATAGAGGTGCTTAAACGACTCGCTGGCATAGTGCAATTCGTCACCTGCATAGATTTGCGGCCCCAGAGAATTAAGCACTGCACCTGTCTGTTCCATTTGTATACCGTATTTATTTTCTTTCTAAGTACTGCTGAATTATTTTACCTTATTTCTTAATTTTCCTTTCCAGTGCTTGTCGTTGCCCACGTCTCTGTTAACTTTTTATGTACTACTCCTACCAGCCCTCTTTATAACTCGCGTAGTTTACTTGGGTCATGAGAGGAGAGTGGGCATTTAACATTTCTGTCTTTATCATTACACTTTCTCGCCTGTATCATTTCTCTTTATCTGTCCCTTTCTATTTTCTTTATCAGTTTCATTATCTCCCTTTCCCCCTTTCCGTGTCGCGTAGTTTATCGAGACCATGAGAGGTGGGCGAGCATTTATGATTTCTGCCTTTACTGTTTCGCTTTCTCTGCCTTTATTATTTCTCTTCCTCTCCCATTATCGTTTCCCTTTACCTGTTCCCCTTTCTACTCCCTTTATCAATTTCTGTATCTCTCTTCTCCCTTTCTGTGTCGCGTAGTTTATCGAGGCCAGGAGAGGTGTGTGGGCAAGTTAGCATCAAGCCTGTGTCTATGCAATATCACCAAGATGGAGCAACTTTTTCGAGGTGGAAATTGCAATGGGTTGGTGCGAAAAGTTTGGGGGACTGGGTGGAAATGCATTTTTTTTTCTTTTTTAACACACTCTCCTTTCATTTTTGTCTGAGGGGTGCTGGCCTAGTGTGGGTGTGTGGAGGGGTATGTGGGTGTGTGTGGGAGGTTGTGTGTGAGTGGGTGGTGTGTGTGTGGGGGGGGGTTGTATGGGTGGGTGGATGGATGATGTGTGTGTGTGTGTGTGTGTGTGTGTTAGGGTGGGTGGGTGTGTAGGTGGGTGGTGTGTGTGTGTGTGTGTGTGTGTGTGTGTGTGTGTGTGTGTGGGTAGGTGGGTGGTGCTGTGTGGGTGGGTGGTGTGTGTGTGTGTGTGTGTGTGTGTGTGTGTGTGTGTGTGTGTGTGTGTGTGTGTGTGTGTGTGGGTGGGTAGGTGGGTGGTGCTGTGTGGGTGGGTGGTGTGTGTGTGTGTGTGTGTGTGTGTGTGTGTGTGTGTGTGTGTGTGTGTGTGTGTATGCGTCCGGTGTGATGTATATTAATTTGCGTGGTAGGGGAGGGTGAAAACAAAAGAATCTCTCTCTCTCTCTCTCTCTCTCTCTCTCTCTCTCTCTCTCTCTCTCTCGCGACTTCGCAAGAAAGGTGGATTTGCAGTAACAGGCGGGATCAAAGCATATGTCCTTCTTTTAAAGTTTTCTCACTTTCAAATTGTCTCTAAAAGGATGAGAGAGAAATACCAAGCCATCAAATATTTTCGCATGTATTTAGTTAACTACAACGATTACTAATTAAATTTCATTCTCTCGCTACTGCCAAATGATAGATAAACAAAGATAAACGCTCAAGCAGATAACCGTAAACACAATGCCTGATAAGCCAGAACTGTCGTAGTAATAGTCTAAATAGTACATTATAAATTTCAGTGCGGGGTTAGACCAGGGATGGGAGAGTGTCAGCCGGATTTTACCCCTCCCTCAAGCTGGAGAAGTACGAATGACAGTGATGGCTGTGGAAGTCGATTTGCTGGAGTGACTTCTTGTGCCCGAGGAAAACGTTATACCACCTTGCCAACGTAGCTCAAGATAATTCACACACACACACACACACACACACACACACACACACACACACACACACACACACAAGATGGATGCGCAGATGGATAAAACCTCATTCACAAAAAAAAAAAAATCAATAAACAAGCTGACAAGATACACTAAAATAAAAATACGTCATATATCCCAACAGTAAATGAGAGGGAGAGAGAGAGAGAGAGAGAGAGAGGGAGGGAGGGAGGGAGGGAGGGACAGGGAGAGAGAAACACACAGAGACAGACAGACAGACAGGCAGTGACTAATATAAAACGCATGCGAATGATTTAGCGTCATTGACATTATGAACTGCGTCCCCGGAAAGCTGTCATTAGCGTCCGAGTTCAACAGTTTCGCCGAATTTACGAGTCGGACCGGAATTTACGAGAGCCGGACCGAAAGCACCCGGACCGAACTGCGTCAGAGTAATGCCGACCCGATCATCATAAATAATAGGGTTTCGGCCGAATATGAGTGCACGAGATCGAGCCCTCTTTTAATTTTTTGATATTTATGTGGAATCGTAAAAGTGTGTGGTAGATGGGGGAGATACGCACCGTCCACTCACTCGATGTGGTGTTGACTTAGGGTGAGTCTAGACTGGGTGGCAAGAGTGTGTGTGTGTGTGTGTGTGTGTGTGTGTGTGATTATATTTTGTCTTTGCGTGCATATTTTTATGGGCTTTTGTGTGTGTGTGTGTGTGTGTAACTGTTTTGTTTGTACCTGCATGTTTTTATGGGCTTGTGTGTGTGTGTGTGTGTGTGTGCCTTTGTGTGTGCGTGTGCGTATATCCGTGATCCTTTACATGTACTCGTATATATGGATCTGCATTGGTCTTCATCAACCCCCCCTATCATAATCCATTTCATATATTCTAAAACCTATTCATTTCTCATCATCGAAGGTAATTTCATACGGGCCTGAATTATGCACGTGATGAGCTTAATGACATTGGCTTTCTAAACTGGCTTATCATTGGGCTGTTGATAAGCATAATGGGGATCTGGCTGGCTTCTCTGTTATGATTTTATTGGTTTATATAATTTTTTTCGTATTTTCTGGGGCAAGGTCATCTGATATTTGGTGTGTGTGTGTGTGTGTGTGTGTGTGTGTGTGTGTGTGTGTGTGTGTTTACTTTTTACTGCTATTTCCATTCCCTACTTTCTTTCCTTCCTTCCGGCTTGTCTTTTTCCTTATTGACATTTTCTTCTTTCTTTCATACCTTGTCTTCATTCCATCCTTCAGTCCTTCTTCCATTTTTCCATTTTCTTATTTTCATTCCTTAGCTTTCCTTCCTTCCTTCACGCTTTCTTCCATTTTTATAATTTCCTTTTATTTTCCTTCCCTATTTTCATTCCTTCCTTCTATACCTTCTTCCCTAATCTTCTTTCTTACCTCCCATTTTTTCCCTTCTTATCTCCTTCCTTAAAACCTCTTATCTTTGGGGTTTAAGATATCGTGGCTTGTGGGATTATCTCTTCTTGCCCAGTATCTTTTATATCTTTTCTGTCTTTTTATCTTTTTCTTAATTGAGTTTTCTGTGTGTTTGGGCTGTCTTGTTTTTGAGTATGTTGTTTGGAGTGGTTTAGTATTATGCATTGCTCTCTCTCTCTCTCTCTCTCTCTCTCTCTCTCTCTAGATTGATAGACAGATGATGCAATTGCTGTTTCTGCATTAAATTTCTATTTGATGCGTTCATTGCGTCGGACCTGTTTGCTTAAGTTCCTAGGTAGATTAATGAGGAGCTGTCAGAATGTAGGTGTGGCTGGTAACATTTCTACCTGGGAACACCTTAAGACCAACATGATGGCAGGCGGGAATGAGGCCTCCATATGTACTGGCCAACGGTACGTGGTTATTCGCCTCCTTCACCTGTCTCAACTCTTTCACGTCTTCTCTTCTCCTTCTCACCTCCTTCACCTTTCTCCTCTTCTCCTCCTCACCTCTTTCACCTTTCTCTTCATCTTCTCACCTCCTTCACCTTTCTCTTCTCCTTCTCACCTCCTTCACCTCTCACCTCTCTCCCCTTCTTCTCAACTCCTTCGCTGCTCTCCTCTTCTCCTTCTCACTTCTTTCACTCACCTCCCCTCTCCGCCTCCACACCCCTCTCCCCTCTGCCCTTAATTCCCCTTTACTGCCACATTACCCCCCTTCTACTCCCCCCCTCCCCCCAGACATTAGGCGGGGGTGAGAGGGATATGCTACATCACGCCTACGTCTGCTTCTTACAACCTCCCTTACTTTTCTCACACCCAGCTTCGTTTTTTTTTTTTTTTTTTTACGTGGTTTGTCTTAATTTCTCATATTTTTTTTCGTTTTCTGGTCGTGTTTTTTGCTGTTTTATATATTTGTGCGCTCATTTTTTTCCCCCTTTGCTTTTCTTTAGTGTTTTTCCTTTTTGTTTCGTGTGTTGTTCTTTATTTATATGTTTGTGTGTGTCTCTGTTAGTGGTTCGTGTTGCTTATCATTGTTTAGTGTCTCTGCCTTTTCCTGGTGTTTTTCTTCATTGCATTCCGGTTGACTTTATTTACTTGAGGATTTCCTTAACACTTTTTTTCTGCATTTATTCTTGTTTTTTTAATTATCATTATTACGTTTTCCATTATCTCTTGCGTTTTTCTTCTCGTTTGGTGTATCTTTTTATTTCATCCTTTATTTATGCGGTTTTTTTTTCTTCAGTGATTTTTGGTTTTTTAATTTTCTTGTGCGTTATTCTCTTGTGCTGTTTCTTTTTTCCCTTTTTTTCTGTTCCTTTTTTTATTTTTTTTTATTTTGTGACCTTTTTTTTATACATTTTTTTTTATTTTTTTCGATTTCGTAAGTTTTTAGCTCAAAATATTTAACATCAGAATTTCATGTCAACGTTCAAAACATCATTGTAATATATGAATAAATTTTAGAAGTTAAAAGTTTTGTATATAATTAGAATATCATAATTTCTTGTGATAATTGCATATCTGGATCAATACTACCGGCAGTAATGTTATTTATTTTTTTTTTCTTTTGCTAAATGAACGTAAAATATTATAGATTTTCTGTCACTGATTATGTTTTCCTGTCACAGGTGAGTCGCGTTCTTCTCCCGTACTACCAAGGCTGTAAGTACAAGAGCACATGTAAAGGTTATAAGTACAAAAGCATATTTAAAGTCTAGCCTATAAGTACAAAAGCACATTTAAAGTCTGTAAGTACAAAAGCACATTAAAAGTATGTATGTACAAAAGCACATTTAAAGTATGTAAGTACAAGAGCACATTTAAAGTCTGTAAGTACAAAAGCACATAAAGTCGATAAGTACAAAAACACATTTAAAGTCTGTAAGTACAAAAGCACATTAAAAGTATGTAAGTACAAAAGCACATTTAAAGTCTGTAAGTACAAAAGCACATAAAGTCTGTAAGTACAAAGCACATAAAGTCGATAAGTACAAAAACACATTTAAAGTCTGTAAGTACAAAAGCACATTTAAAGTCTATAAGTACCAAAGCGGATTTATCCATACACTGATGTTGTTCAAGGCGAGGCTTTCGAACATGTGCAACTGCGGACATAAATAACGATCCACACCTTAACTATTCATAAAGGGAACTGAGTTTGAGTCATGGAAGCCGCAGAGTGTTGATACTGCCACCATTAACCCTCTCTTGATCGGGAGAACTCTGGCATTTCGTTCCAATTAACGCCAAACGATTTTATTCAGCTGAGAGTGAGTCGTAGTAGCCTGTGAGTGTTAATATTTTTGCAGCCATTGTCACCAGTATTATATGTTTATTTGTCTGTTTACCTAGCTATTTATTTTTTTTATCTGTCTGTCTGTCTGTCTGTCTATTTATCGCCAGACACCTGACTCCCGTAAGGGGCGAGAATAAATGAATCGCCTCCGCCATCTAGCTGCCCTCTCCCCAACTCACTCCCCAGCCTCTCATATTTCTCCCCACCCCATCCCTCCATCTCAGTCCCTGTCTCCCCCTCCCCCTCTACTTAAATATTACACTGAGTATTTATAAAACAATATTCCCCCTCTTTGTCGTTCCCCCTTTTCACATTTTAGTCCTTACTTTCTTTTTCCAGTCCTGTTTTTCTGCTATTAATATAACTCGATTCACCCCCCATGCAGTAGAAATGTCACTGTATTTTGAAAGAGATCATTACGTTTCCCATGTGTAGTCAGTTGCTTTTGTGTTTTATTTCAACCCATTTAGCTGTCTCTGGCTTCTAAGACGGATTATCAGCTATATAAAGTTGTTTGGTGCTAGCTGGAAGAGAAGGGTTGAGTTGTTTTGACCATTAGGGGGTTGAACTACGTACAGAATGTCACTATGAAGCACGAACGATCACTTAGTGTGTTTGATTTCATTTAGATTCTTATATGAGAGATTTTGTTTCTATTCATTCATGTTTCATTAAATCATTTTCTCATACAAAATCACTCAATTCTCTTAGTAAGATTCTCACATATTAACATTTACCAAAATATTCATTTATTTACATTTATTTCGTAAAATACTATTCCCAGAAAAAAGGGGTCAATTTTCTTAAAGTAATTCCATTTCGAAATTTATTCTGTATCCCTTCTCCACTATGGCGGTCAAACAGCACAAATCTAGCCCCCTCCCCCCCCCCCGCCCCAAGTCTTTTTCTCTCCAACTCTCTTATGTGGGAGGACCTGGTATTTTCATTCTTTCATATACACAACTGGTCATTTCTGGAACTGTCTTCTTGGATCTGCCTTTTTCTTTGCCTGTGACGTAAGTACCATCCTTTCAAACCTGTGCGTCCAGGTATGTTGAAACTGACGGATCTTTTGGTCTATTTTTTTATTTTGAAAGGAAGAGTTTTGAGTTCGGTTCTTTTTTCCTTTGCACATATAAGGTTACAGCCGCGCAGGTGTTTTTAACCTTGTTAACCCAACTTCCTCCCTTTCCACCTTCCGCTAAAGACTTCTTCCCCTCCCAGACCAGATACCAGATATACATAATTACTGTACACCTTTCACCTTAACTAGGCCCAGCTTTTCATCCTTTACCAGCTTATTTCACGCAGTTCAGTGGTAGAAAAAGATAATGTAAGGCTTCAGGCTTTCATAACATATTTTCGTAACCTGCATCATATTGTAGTTTTAATCTGCTGTTATAAATTCAGAAATCAAGATGGTGAGATGAAAAGTTTAGACCGAGGTAAAGTGCAAAGAGCATAGTTTATATATCATCCTTTTTTCATTCCATGTTAACAAGGTGAGTCATTGGCAGATAGCTAGTAATCATTCCCAGGTAACGACAGGTAATGTCTAAAATTAGCTAACAGAATAGAATTAAAATCTTGCAGTGTAGTCTTTCAAATATGAACTGACATTAAATGAAAAAAAATCTCTATATCAGGGAGGTGTTTGAGGTGTCTAAAATTAGGTAACAAAAGTAACACAAAATCTCTATCTCAGTGAAGTCTAGGGATTATTAGCTGAGAGAATCAATAAAAAATCTTCATCTCGGTTAACTCTGGCACAACTTTTTTTCCACATGGCTATTGATAGGGTGGTGGTTCCTGAAAAGAAAAAAAAAAAAAAAGCGCAAGAAGGAAGGATATTATTTTTGACATGTTTAGGTGGATTTTCTTATCCCTTATGATTTTTTTGTAACACGGCATAAAGTTTTCCCCAATGAATGCCTAAATTTCCCAGCTCACTCTTCTTCCCAAGTCCACTCTACCTCCCCACCCTACTCTTCCTCCCCAGGGCATTTTGTCTCCCCATCTCACCTTTTCCGCCCCAGCTCACTTTGCATCCCCAGCTAACTTTTCCTCCTCATCCTACTATATCTTTACCATCTCTCTCTCCCTCCGCTCCCCACTCTTTCCTCCCCATCTCGATCTTCCACCCCACCCCACTCTTTTCTCCCCACCCCTCTCTTTCCTCCCCACCCTACTCTTTCTCCCTACCTCACTTTTTCTCCCCATCTCACTCTTTCCTCCCCACCTCACTCTTCCTCCCCACCTCCTGATGCCCTGGGCGAGGTGGAAGTCCGCAAGATATTAAAGACTTCTCGCTGGATTTGCCTCTCGAAATCTTCCTTGTTAATGGAATAATTTTGGAGGATTTTTTGGAGAAAGAGACGCATTTAGTTCGTCGAAAAGATCGTACACGAATGATGTCTTTTTTATATATATTTCTCTTTGTTAATGGAATAATAAAAAAAAATCGGGAGAAAGAGAGGTGTGCAAATGAATATGTGTGCAAGGTGGATAAGTGTGTGTGTGTGTGTGTGTGTGTGTGTGTGTGTGTGTGTGTGTGTGTGTGTGTAATTCTGGGCTATGAAGTTACACGCTTGAGGAAGTTTCGTTTTTCGTGTGTGGCCATTATGTGTGACTGATGGTGTCTGTTTGTTACCACCAGGCCCCTCTCTCAACTCTCTCTCTCTCTCTCTCTCTCTCTCTCTCTCTCTCTCTCTCTCTCTCTCTCTCTCTCTCTCTCTCTCTCTCTCTCTCTCTCTCTCATAATTTTTTCACCTCCTCTCTCCCCGTCTTCATATTTAAATCTTATAAGAAAAATATAAACTAATAACTTACCAACTAAAGAAGTCTCAATATCCATTACATCTTTTCACTAAACATTTTTTCCCCTTTTTCCTCTACGCTGTTGATAGGGCAATAAAGAAATGAATAATGGATGATGGATGCTCTCTCTCTCTCTCTCTCTCTCTCTCTCTCTCTCTCTCTATCAGTCAATTCAGATCTAAATATGCATGTCAATTTTGGCCCATTTAGTCGGTTCGAAATTCATTGACAGGCGGCGTCATTGACAGGTTTCTGACAGAAGAATACAAAGACAGACAGATAAAGACAGATATTGTACAGAAACTTAGACATGTAGCATATACATAGACGGACAAAGATAGGCTCAAGATAGGCTAGTAGGTCGATAGATAGAAAAATAGATGTTATAGGTACACAAAAGCAAATAGCTGATAAACACACTAGAGGATAGATGCTGTAAATAGTTATAAGGAAGCAGCAAACAGATAGACATACGCTGATATATACTGTTAGTGGATAAAAATCTATCTATCTATAGCCCGACGCCCTAATCCCGCAAAGGGTGGCCGCAGACAAAACGCCTCCAAGTCACTCTGTCACCCACCATTTGACTCCCCTCCCCCCAACTCACCCCCCCTCCCTCATATACCTCTCAACTCCATCCCTCCACCTCATCCTCGGTCTACCCCTCCCTCTCCCTCCCTCCACCTCACCTACATACACCCTCTTAGTCAGTCTTTCATTCTCCATTAAATGATATACGGAATTGCTGATGAACAGACAGCCTCAACGACAGGATGCCAGACAGAAATAAGGATCAAACACACACACACACACACACACACACACACACACACACACACACACACACACACACACACACACACACACACACACACACACACACACACACACACACACACACACACACACACACACACACACACACACACACACACACACACACGCCAAATCCTCACATACGGCACAGGGCACGACCCATTCCATTCTAATATCAACATGCTCATTTCGCGACGGCAAAAACGCGAACGCCCTGATGCACAACCAATTTATTTCTCACATTTGCAAACAAGTACCCCCCCCAAAAAAAAATCTATCAATTAAAATTACACCTGCTGGGTTTTTATTACGGGGGGATTAGGGATACCAATAATATGTATCGTGGATGAAATTGGCTTGTCAAAATAAAGTATGGTTTTATAATTTTGGCTGCGTGATTTATTGTAGAATTTTCATTTTTAAAGGCGCGTGACGATGGCTTCTTTTTTTTCTCTGTCTTGTTTTCCAGGGGGACGCCTTCACGTGGTGGCACTGATATAACAGGTCGGGTCACTTGTTAGGCTGTGTAAATGTCCCTCAAGTTCCTCCTTATCCACCCCCCCCCTACAAAGAAAAAAAAAAAAGAAGGATAGTGGACTGTAGGAGAAGGGCAACTTTAGCCTGCAGTCTACGTGGTTCACATTATCTAATATATGTACTACTACTACTACTACTACTAATACTACTACTACTACTACTACTACTACTACTACTACTACTACTACCACTGCCACTGCTACTACTACTACTACTACTACTACTACTACAACCACCACCACCACCACCACCACCACCACCACTACTACTACTACTACTACTACTACTACTACTACTACTACTACTACTGCTACCACCACCACTACTACTACTACTACTACCACCACCACTACTACTACTACTACTACCACCACCACTACTACTACTACCACCACTACTACTACCACTACTACTACGGCATTCTCGGTACCTCGTTCTCGCCATCTTTATGTGGAGGCTTCCTGACTCCTTCTAAGGCCGTTCTTAACTTTAGCCTACGATACAGTGGGTTCATGTCAAAATGAACTTTAGGCCACACTAACAACCGCAACAACTACAATAACAACAACACCACCACCATCACCACCACCAACGACGACGACGACGATAATGATGCTAATAATGATGATGATGATGATTCTGTGTTTATCCTGAATCCAGAACATCATTTTTAAGAGATGTAGATATGCTGCTGCTGCTGATGATGATGATGATAATTCTGTGTTTATCCTGAATCCAGAGCACATTATTTTTAAGAGATGTACAGTAGATATGCTGCTGCTGATGATGATGATGATGATAATGATTATGATGAATACAAGCCCTCATTCCACTCTCACAGAAAAGTTATGAGAAATTCTACGGCCATCACACGCCAGGTTTCACGACCATCCTTACCCTCTCTTTACCCCTTCCACTAAGAGCAATCTCCTCTAAGCTGATTAAAATAGTCTGTCTGTGCCAGAAATAAAGTGAAATATAACATCGTATGTGTGGCCAAGGGCTTCTGAAAGATTTACTGCCTATAAACTGATAGATAGGCATGTATAGAGACCTGTAGACATAAATGAATTGATAGATGGTAGACAGTAAATAGCTAGATGAATGCATGGATGAAACAGTCGTGAAAATGAGAGATAGAGAATTATAGGCAAACAAAAATATAAAGAGAGATGTGACAGGTGCATGGACAGATGGATGGACAAAATAAAATAAGACGAGACCAAAGACAATCATGCATGTGTATCCGCGTGCGCTCATCGTGTGTGTGTGTGTGTGTGTGTGTGTGTGTGTGTGTGTGTGTGTGTGTGTGTGTGTGTGTGTGTGTGTGTGTGCAGGTATAGTACAGTACAAATCCGTCAGAGGGAACAAAAGACCGTGTGTACCCCAATGCGTGCAGGTACAGACCGCAATAATAGATAAATAAATAAAACAAGAGACCCAGCCCACAGCACCACAACACGCCACACCAGCACAAAAGACCACCTCTGCTACAAACACAAAAGAAACACGAATGAAACCAGCCGAAAACACCCCCGTCCCAAGCTTCTTTTCTGAATGAGTATTTGACGAGGATCTGAACCCATTTAATTCCAGTGACGTATTCTTCATTATATTCTTACTTCTTCTAGACGATTTTTTTTTCTTAATTAGGGAGGAGCTCTGGTAGTGAAGGGGTTAATTAAAGTTATATCTAATCCCTCCAGCTCGAAAACCCCCTCGTGAGCTGAATAAAATCGTCTGTAGATATTAAGACTGAAATATATAATACGTCATTGGACTGAAGTGGTTTAAAAAAAAAAAAGTTCTACGATAAGCAGATCTCTTAATCAATTATTATTTTCAGGAACTTTTTTTTCGCCTTTTTTCAACATGTTTTTCATTTTTTTTTTTTAGTTGTTTGGGGGTTTTATTGAGTTAAAGTAAAAGAATATCAGTCTTTTTTTTTTTTTTTTGTCTGACTAAAATCTAGTAATAGCAGAAAAAATATGAATAGGATTGCACAGATTACCATTCAAGACAACCAAAATAATTCTTTCAGGTATGTTAAAAATTCTCTCTCTCTCTCTCTCTCTCTCTCTCTCTCTCTCTCTCTCTCTCTCTCTCTTTTCCTCTTTTTTTCGTACCCTTGGTAATTTCTTCATCATCCCACCTGTAAACTTGTCTCAGGAGTCTCTAACTTAATCTTAGCTTGGTCGATAGCGAGACTGCAGGGAGGAAAGGTGAGAGAGAGAGAGGGGGGGGGGATCAATTGGAGTGAAGATGGGGAGATAGGAAATAAGAAAATAGTAGTCTGAAAATGAGTATGACTTAGAATTAAAAAAAAAAAAAAATGTAAGGATGGAAGTGAGTGAAGCATGACCGAAGTAAGAGGAAAAATAAATGGAACAGAGCGAGATGGAACGAAGGTGAATTAAACAAGATGTGGGAATAAAAATGAATGACAAGAGTAAGACCATCATCATCATCATCATCATCACCCACAATATCATCATCACCACTACCATCCTCTTTCTCCTCCTCCTCCTCCTCCTCCTCCTCCTCCTCTTGATCATCATCATCAGTTAGATCAAGCATCTCTATAGCTTCTTTATTCCTCATTCTTTAACCCTTTCATGGTAGGGGAGACTCTAGCACTTTATTCCGTTCAATTCCAGACGATTTTTATTCAGCTGAGAGTGAGTCATAGGAGCCTGAGTGATTATACTGTATCCATTAACCCTTTCATGATTATGGAAACTCTAGTATTGTATATTCTAATTCACTCCAGACGATTTTATTCAACTGAGAGTGAGTTCTAGGAGCCGAAGTGCTTGTATTTAAAGCTCGCACAAAACTGTCCCTGTTATGAAGAAATAATTACCTTTTTGAGCAGTAAAATTAAGTCGTATATATTTAACTTTATTATAGTACTGTAAGAACATGATGGCTGGACGAAAAAATCTTGAAAAATAAATATAAAATCTGATAAACTCCACACAGGACTTACAAGAAATTAATTATCCTGAACAAAGATATTTTATTTTTAATCCTTCCTCGTGAAAAATACAATGGGGTTTCCTTAATTTAATACTCTTCCCATTACTAAGAGATTATAACTGATACCCCCCCATAAAAAAAAAGAAAAAAAATAAGAGAAAAGACTGTATGCTACCTGTATTTTAAAACTGGTAAAGTCGACATGCCGAGACAGCTCTGCACTTCGTTAAAAAAAAAAAATGATGGTTAATAATAATGATGATAATAATAATAATAATAATAATAATAATAAAATCAATAGTAATACGAATATGTTACTACTACCACTACCACCACCACCACCACCACTACTACTACTACTACATGAAAAGCTACTCTGGATAGGTTTGGCGCTCGCTAATAACCCTAGATAGGTAATCTTTTTTTTTGTTACATATTAGGTAACGTGGGGTCTGATGGACCCCACGGAAAAAAAATATTAAAAAAATACTTCCGTTTGAGATATTTCAAAATGCTTCAATACACAAATAATTCAACCCCTTATCTTTAAATAGGGCCAGAAAAAATAAAGTTTAATTGAAAAAATATATATTTTTTTAAAGTTTATACAAAAATGATTAAATTTTAGGTATTCAACTTTTAAAATTAAATCTTGCAAAATTGAAAAGTAATATCATGATTCCTTGGGTGGTCTGCAGTAGACCGATGTTGAGACCTTCTGTATACAAAAGGAGAAAGACAGCAAATTGAAATAAAAAAAATCACAGGAGGGCTCAACTGAGGTTACATAATAGGTAATTTGGGGTTTAACATACCCCAATGGCTCTATAGAGCAAAATCAGAGCCAGATACAGCTATGACCCCATCATCCCCATGAAGAGCATCACTAGGCAGGAAGGTAATGAGACGGACAGATCTGTAGACCTTATGCTCATATTTTAAAAAATCAAATTTCGGGGACTGGGGTTTCTGATACCCCACATTACCTATCTATGCTCGTTCTCTGACCAACATTACGACCAAGGATGAGAGTGGAAGAGGAAAGAGAAATTGAAGGCTGCGTTGGTTGCCCTCTCAGCCCCTCTCACGGTCGAGATGATTCTAGTATTCTATTTCGTCTAGAACCAGATGATTTTATTCAGCTTAGAGTGAGTCAGAGGAGCCTGAGAGTGTTAATTTCTATGCAGTCTTGTCTTCATCGACGACAAAAGATGGCTTGAGGAAAAGGTATATTGAAATAACTATAATATCTCCACTTTAACTTGGCCGAGATATTCCCCCTTCTGTGGTCCATCTCCCGTAGCTCAGTGACACAGTTTCCACGCCCTTGCAGCCTTTCCATAGCACTTCTTCGTGACTACCATCATATTGTAGTGTTAGTCTTTGGTTAACAGCTCAATATTCAAGGTGATGAGATGGCAGATTTACCCCTATACTCCTTTTACTCTAACTTGGCTCGAAATTTCCTCCTTTTTGCTACTACATTTCACGTAGCTCAGTGGCACATAGACAGTACTATGGCCCTACATCCCTTCCACAGCACTGCCTCGTGACTAGCATCTTATTCTGTTGTAAATCCAGTGTTACAACTCAGCATTCAAAGTGGAGAGATGGTAGTTTTAGGCCATGTAAGAGAAAAAAAAAATGAACGGAGGATAACTTCCATATAATAATAATAACAGTTTTATGAACAGAAATTTCCTCTACAAAATAATGAGATTTTCTTTTTAATTCGCTCAACTTCCACTACCTGCGGAGGGAGGTGAGTAGATGAGAAAGATTACGTTTTAATTTATGGTATTCTAAGCACATCCATATTTAGATCTTCCTCTCTCTCGCTGTAAAGAGGAGTAGCTTCTCAACACTTAATTCGATTTTTTGTATATGTAATTGACACCCATTCGAGTTGACGAGATGGTTTTAATACCCTCTTTACTCCTGTGATGTAGTTCTTATTTATTTATTTATTTATTGCTATTCAGGAGGTTTTATTTAATGTAGGAGAGGTTTTGAAAATATTCATGAGCCCCGTTGGTCTTCTTTTAGCTTCTCCCTCCTGTTCGCTTATTTGAGATTTGTGAAACTTTGTGGCACGGAGGAGGGGTATTGGCCTAAGGGAACGGACTGCCGAGATTGATACATAAAAAAGCAAATCTAGGTATACTCTTAATTGCATGAAAGGAAAAAAAATCTAGGTATACCTGTACTTAAATAGCCTCCTTCTACCTTTCATGGCAGAGGTTAATCAGTGTGAATCTTGACTATAAAATCAGCTTTAGTGTGTGTGTGTGTGTGTGTGTGTGTGTGCGCGTGTGTGTGTGTGTGTGTGTGTGTGTGTGTGTGTGTGTGTGTGTGTGTGTAAACATAGGCATCCATTTCATTCGGATCAATCTTGGTCAGAGTGATCTTGTTACGGCACCGCCCTTCAGTTCATAGGGTATATATATAGTTTTTTTTTTTTTTTTCGAAAATTTGCACATACTAGCAGATTAATAAAAAAAACACACACACACACACACATTTAGGCATATACGCTACAGAATTTTCTCAATGGATAGTTTATGAGCAACAAAGTCAGCTTCTAATGTGTGTGTGTGTGTGTGTGTGTGTGTGTGTGTGTGTGTGTGTGTGTGTGTGTGTGTGTGTGTGTGTGTGTACAAACAGAAGTATCCATTTCACTTAATCAAACTTTGGTGAACCGTGGTGTTTCTCCATTTCGGCGCCTTCCTCCATCGCGTCCCACCGGACTTGAGGAATTAGAGAGCGACTCCCACCCACTCACCCTAATTGCCAGGCCCACTCGTCTGTGATCACTGTATCTATCTACCAGTCTATCAGGTTGTCGCTATCTATCTGTCTATTGAGATGTCTGTGTCTGTTGATTGAGCTGTGTGTCCTTCCCTGTTTCCCTTTTCTGTTTGTGCATTTGTGTTTGGTTGTATGTGTCTGGTTATACTAATTCACACACGTTGGCTTTTTATGTACGTCTTTGTATGTGTGCGTTTATCTCATCCTCTGCCAGTGCCCCAGGTCAAGGATTCAACACCAAGCAATGAGAGCATTTAAGTGGGTTCTGATAGCATGTCGTCTCTTATATTCGCACCGCGTTGGTTCATACTATTGAGATATACAGACTCTGACACATAGCCTGTACACTTCTTCAACATTTACCTCTACAGCTCTCACTAAAGACGCCTCTCTTCCTCATGCTTCGCCAACTTGGAGAAGGGTGAATTCTGGTTATCACTCTCTTTCATGGCGAGCCTTACCTTTACCTTACACTCCCTCCGAGAAGAAGGCCTAGCCCAACAGTATACATATGAACTGGCACCGGTAGTCATTGTCTGAGTTTTCATGTATTCAGATTCTTTCTGTTTGTCTCTTGAAAAGTTTTGTCGATCTGTCTGTTTTGATTTCTGCAAGCTTAGTTGTCAGCATATCCTTTTAAGTCAGATTGATCAGAGTAGTTTTTTGCTTTTACGAAATCAGAAATCTGACTGACACGATAACATTATATTATGAGCATAATCTGTATGACTTCGCAGCACAGCAATCTCCACAGACGTTCTTTGTGTCCGAGGGAGGGAACTTTGTTTGATGAAATATGAAAACGAAACTATCTGAGAAATTAGCAGTCTTGGCCTAATCAGAGCTTGAGAGATTAATCAAATATTTAAGTTTCGTCTCAGGAGCTTAATAAACTTCAATTCGCAGATGCCTATTAGAACAAAACTAATCTGAGGATGCGAGTTGTCTGGAAGTAGTCAGAGGGTGAGATATTTTGCTATTAATCCCTTCAGTAAGAGGTTGCTCCTAAGACGTTTATTAAATCCTTTAGTGGTAGCAAGAATACAGTAGATAGATAGATAGATAGAAAAATAGCTAGATAGACAGATAGATAAAAAGATAGATGGATAGATAACTCCTGATAACATTATTTTTACAACTGGCAGTGCAACGACCATGATCAAAGAATATGATTTGTCTGGAAGTGGCTACACCTTGAAGTACTGAACACCTGCTTCTTCTCAGAGTCAAGGTAACACTCGCGTAGTTCCTGGCAATTTCTCCAGGTAAAGTTGATAATCAGGAGCATTAATTAACCTGTACAGAACCTGCCTTTCCAACCCCACGAGAGAGAGAGAGAGAGAGAGAGAGAGAGTCTGTCATTCCACCCTGTGTTTGTGTGTGTGTGTGTGGGTGTGGGTGTGGGTGTGTTGGGAGTCAAAGTTTGTATTTTCCACTGATTAGGAGGCTTCGTAGCACTTTTTCCTTAGCGCATTATTTCTCCTTTGACGTAGAAACTATGGCGATAATCAGCAAGATATTAGCAGAACTTAGCGGAATATTAATTTGTAATACGCTATGATGTTTCGCTAAAGATGAGATGCTGGAAAGCCTTCTGTTTGCACGAGTGTAGGATATTCTCTTGTATATTATTTTTGTCATTTTGGTTAATAACTAAAAGAGAATAATCAGAGACAAGATACGTCGCTTAGGAAGAGGTACTACGAAGCATCCTGTTCGCACGAGACTACGCTCCTATGTACACCGAACATAATGAATAATCAGCATCGACTTGTAAACACTGAATGCGTGCGAATAACTGGCATTATGGCGGACGCGAATGTTGATTGGCTGTTGTGGTGCAAATGAATAAACTTGCAAATTGAAATGATTTGGGATATGGTCGTTGCAAATTGATAGATTTTCTCTTTTTTTTCGAAATCTGGACTCATGTTGAAAAATCTGTTCATGAAATTAAATGCGGTAGTTTTATTTATTTATTTTTTTTCTCACTTAGCTTTCTCTCTCTCTCTCTCTCTCTCTCTCTCTCTCTCTCTCTCTCTCTCTCTCTCTCGTCTTTTACACTTCTCCTCTCCCCTTTTCCCTTCCCTTCCCTTCCCTTCCATTCCCTTCCCTTTCCTTCTCCTCCCTTCTCTCTTTTTTTATTCCCTCTTTTCCCCTCTTTCACACACACGCTGCCTCACTCTCACATTTGTCACACTGCCCTCACCCTTCCCTCACTCTCTTCCTAATCGCCTCAACCCTTTATACTTCAGTTTGTGGTTTTCTCTTGTTACCCACTTCACACACACACACACACACACACACACACACACACACACACACACACACACACACTTTCTCTCACTCTACTTCATCCTCATGCTTCTTTCCTCTCGTCTCATTTCAGTTCATTCACTCATTTTACTCTCTCTCTCTCTCTCTCTCTCTCTCTCTCTCTCTCTCTCTCTCTCTCTCTCTCTCTCTCTTTCCACCCACTTTCTCTCTCCGTCTCTCTCTCTCTCTCTCTCTCTCTCTCTCTCTCTCTCTCTCTCTCTCTCTCTCTCTCTCTCTCTCTCTCTCTCTCTCTCTCTCCACCCACTTTCTCTCTCCGTCATGCACACAGACTGCTGCTGCTCACTTGCATTTGCATAACCTTGTCCACATGTTTCCTTCTTCTGCCTCTCTCTCTCTCTCTCTCTCTCTCTCTCTCTCTCTCTCTCTCTCTCTCTCTCTCTCTCTCTCTCTCTCTCTTCCCCTTCACTAAGTTCCTCTCTTCCTCCACTCTTTCTCCTTGCACTTAGTTCCTCTTTCAACCTTTCCTCCCTCCAGTCAATTCCTCTCCTCCAATTCTTTCTCCCTCCACTCAATTCCTCTTCCCTTTCCATCTCACCTCCTCCTCCTTGTTCATTTTCTCTCCTCCTCCTCACGATTCATCCACTGCTACTTCCCTCCCTCTCACTCTTTCCTCCCACCCCTCACTCATCCCTCTCACTCTCTCCTGTGTCCCACCTTCACACCTTAGTCTTTCTTCCACATGTTCACACTATCTCCCTCCCTCTCACTTTTAACCCTTGAACTCTCACACTTTCTCCCATTCACACACACACACACACACACACACACACACACACACACACACACACACACACACACACACACACACACACACACACACACACACACACACACACACACACACACACACACACACACACACACACACACAGCCATTTTCAGTGCTTTCCGTAATCTGCAAACTACACGCACCCACCTAATACACCCATTCACCCAGTCTCTCTCTCCCGATCCCACCCACACTCCATCATCCTCACCCACAACTGTACCAACTCCCCTTGTTTCCCTCACACACTCATTCCCTCTCCTTCTATCCCTCTCCCACTCACCTACCCTTACACCCACTCAATTTCTCTCACCCACACAGCCATTCCCCGCTCTCTGCTCCCACCCACTCCCTCCCCCACCCATTTTCTCTTTCTCCCCCACCTTGTTACTCGCCACAAAAATATGCTCACACTCTGGTTTCCATCCCTAAGGGCCTGCCGCGGAGTCATTACAGTCCTGGTTAATTATATTTGAGAGAGAGAGAGAGAGAGAGAGAGAGGGAGACAGAGAGAGAGAGAGAGAGAGAGAGAGAGAGAGAGCGAGAGAGAGAGGTTCTGGTCTGTGTGATAGGCCGGGACGGGACATAACACGGTCCACAATTGTGTTCCTACTGTTGACACATCAGAAAGAGAGAGAGAGAGAGAGAGAGCACCAACCCCATTGAAATCCACAGGATTCGCCCAACTTCTCTCCACAAATCACGGACACAAATATTTACCTCGCCAGTCCTTGCAAGTCACTGTCTGTCACTGGCTTACAAACACACACACACACACACACACACACACACACACACACACACACACACTCTTTCCTTCACTCATTTGTGTTTGCACTTTATTTCATTCTCATGCTTCTTTCGTCATATCTCATTTCATTTTCACACACTTATTTTATTCTCTCTCTCTCTCTCTCTCTCTCTCTCTCTCTCTCTCTCTCTCTTTCAGTACCAGACCTTTCTTGTTCCATCTTCCTCTCCCTCTCCTTCAGTTCTCTTCTCCTTCCTCTCTCTGTCTCTCTTTTTAAATTCTCCTTTCCTCTCCTCCGTCCTTTATTCCCTTCCCTCTTCCTCCCCTCCTCCTCTCTCCCCACTTCCTCCTTGGCTATTCTGCTCCCTTGCCTACTCTTCTGCTCCCTTCTCCTTCTCCCTCCCTTCTTCTTTTATTCCTCTTCCGCCCTTCTTCCCTCCCCTCCTGTTCTATTCTCTCTCTTCCTCTCTACTGTTTCTTCACCCTTCTCCCTCCCTTCTTCTTTTATTCTCTCTTCTTCCTCCTCCTCCGCCCTCATTTTTTCAAGAAACACTTCCCTATACTTCTTAAGGACTTTTCTCTTTTTCTTTCTCTCTCTCTGTCTTTCTTTTTTTTTTTTTACATCCACCAGGAGAAAGAGGTTAATAAAAGCAAGATCTAATCCACCCACTTCGGAAAAATTTTAACCCAAGCTCGAAATAACAGCAAGAAAAAAAAAAATAGTCGCACTGAAGACCCAAAACGTATAGCGAGAAGAGAAAGACCATCCTGTATTTATGTATGACACTTTCTGTAGCACGTAGTATAGGTAGTTTCTGAAGCACGTGATAAAGGTAGTTTCTGAAGCACGTGATATAGGTAGTTTCTGAAGCACGTGATATAGATGGTTTCTGAAGCACGTGATAAAACTAGTTTCTGAAGCACGTGATATAGTTTCTGAAGCACGTGATATATGTAGTTTCTGAAGCACGTGATATAGATGGTTTCTGAAGCACGTGATAAAGGTAGTTTCTGAAGCACGTGATATAGGTAGTTTCTGAAGCACGTGATATAGGTAGTTTCTGAAGCACGTGATAAAGGTAGTTTCTGAAGCACGTGATATAGGTAGTTTCTGAAGCACGTGATATAGGTAGTTTCTGAAGCACGTGATAAAGGTAGTTTCTGAAGCACGTGATATAGGTAGTTTCTGAAGCACTTGATATAGGTAGTTTCTGAAGCACGTGATATAGGTAGTTTCTGAAGCACGTGATAAAGGTAGTTTCTGAAGCACGTGATAAAGGTAGTTTCTGAAGCACGTGATATAGGTAGTTTCTGAAGCACTTGATATAGGTAGTTTCTGAAGCACGAGATATAGGTAGTTTCTGAAGCACGTGATACAGGTAGTTTTTGAAGCACGTGATATTGGTAGTTTCTGAAGCACGTGATATAGGTAGTTTCTGAAGCACGTGATATAGGTAGTTTCTGAAGCACGTGATATAGGTAGTTTCTGAAGCACGTGATATAGGTAGTTTCTGAAGCACGTGATAAAGATAGGGCATGTCCTCCTCCTCATCATCATCATCGTTAGTCATCATCACCATCATCATCATCATCATCATCGTCACAATCGTCAGCATTATCCACCTCCGCCTCCAACCTCCACCTTCTCCTCCTCCACTCTCCACCCCTTTTCCTTTCCTCTCCTCTTTTTTCCTCTTGCTCCCCCCCCCCTACCCTTTGCGGAGGTGTGAGAGGGAAATTGTCACAAGAAATGCCTTCAGTGTCAGAGGCAGACAACGTTAATAAAAAGCTGAGGAGAGCGAGATGGAGGGAGGAGGGAGAATGGGGGAGAAGGGGAGGGAAAGGGCGAGAGAGGTGGGGAGAAGGGTGAGAGATCGGAGAATTGGAGTGATGAAAGGAGAGAGAGAGAGAGAGAGAGAGAGAGAGATTGACTGGAAAAACAAAAAATTAGGTGAAGATGGAGGGACGGAGGGAACAGAGGAGACGAGGAGGGAGAGTGAGACTGAAGAATTTGAATGATGGCGAGAGAGAGAGAGAGAGAGAGAGAGAGAGAGAGACAGAGACAGACAGACAGACAGACAGACAGACAGAGAAGAAGGCGAGGACGAAGATGGAGGGATGGAGAGATGGAGAGAGTGCAGGAAAGGGATTTGAGAGCTGTAGATCAGAAAATTAGAGAGAGAGAGAGAGAGAGAGAGAGGGGGGGGAGAAAAAGGAAAGAACAGAGAGAAAGTAAAGAAAAGGGAGAAGAAAAGGTGAGGACTAGAAGAGAGGAAAGAAAGGGGAGGAGAAAGAACATAGAGAAAGAATGAGAATGCAGCAGACCTCGAAATTAGAGAGAGAGAGAGAGAGAGAGAAAGGAAAGGTCACAAAAATACTTACAGATGTAGAGAAAGGAGGTGGGGAGAGAAGCAGATGAAGGGAGAGAGAGAGAGAGAGAGAGAGAGAGAGAGAGAGAATGGAGGGGGGAGGGGGTGAAGGCTATGGAGAGAAAAAAGGTGTTGTAAAATTGAAATATAATAGTATGGTCAGTGGCAGAGGCGGTTGGGAGGAAGAAAGAGGAGGAGGGGGAGGAGGAGGAGGAAGTTGAGGGAAGAAGAAGAAGAAGGAGAAGAAGAAGAATATGATGATGATGATGATGATGATGAAGACGAAGATGAAGAAAATAATAATAATAATAATAATAATAATAATAATAATAATAATAAGAAGAAGAAGAAGAGGAGGAGGAGGAGGAGAAAAAAAGAAGGCCTCGTACAAGGCAAAGAAATAAGAAAGAAATAACCAAATTCTTTTACGTCAGATTCAAACTCTCTCCTCCCCCTCTCCTCTCCATACCCCTCTCTTACTCCTCACTCCCTCTCCGCATCTTCCTCCCCTCCTCTCCCCTTCCTCGCCTCCTCTCCTCTTCCTCCCCACTCCCACTCTACCCTTATCCCTCCTTACTTCCCCTCGCTTATCCTTCTTTCACCTCTGTCTCCCCATTCCTCTCCCCCCTTTTTCTCCTTGCCCACTTCCACCCCTTTCACTCCATACCCCTCTTTTCCTCCCCACATCTCCTCCCCTTTCCTCCCCTCCCGCTCCCCTTCACTTTCCTCCCTCAGCGTAAAGAGAGAGAGAGCGAGAGAGAGAGAGAGAAAGAAATGAAGCTGAACTTGACCTTTCATCGTGAATTTTGCAGTATTTTTCACATTTTCCTTTAATCATTTCACCAGCATCTTTTTTTTTCTTTCTATGATTTGATCCAGCAGACGTTCCTTGCAATCATAAATATTAACATAATTTCTGGCGATAATTAACAAGATGGCGAGCAATGACTTTTGAACCACCAGTAAGACGATTTCCTGAACATGTCACACCTTTCCTGATTAATAAGTAAGAGTTCCGTAATTGATCAGGTAAAAACGAGGGGGGTTTATTATCTGCGACTATATTATCTTCTTACGTATTTTTCTTTTTTTTTTCTATCGCTCGTGTTCTGTTTATTTCTATCCTACGTGGTTGCTGAAGAGGGACGCCTTCAGGTGGTGGCACTGATATTACTGGACGGTAGAGCTGCCCGGTTATATTATACAGTATGTCCCTCAACTTCCTCCCTATCTCCCAAAGGGAGGATGGTGGGCTTCTTGAGAGGGGAAACTTCAGCCTGCAGTCCACTGGGTTCACATTTAGATGAACATGGGTCTACAGCTACTAATAATATCCTACTCTGATTGTTTTCCTTCTTTAACGCTATATTTTACGTTCAGTTAAAATGTAGAGAGAGAATTATAGAAGAAGAAAGGGTGTTAACATAGGAGAGGAGGAAAAAAATGATCGAAGTGAAGATGACAGCAAAGGAGAATTAGTTTGAGTAATAAGGTTTGAGAGAGAGAGAGAGAGAGAGAGTCACAAAAATGCAGATTGAGATTTATATGAATGAGGTGGAGAGGTATAAGATGGAAGAGACGAGTGAAAGGGAGGAGGAATGAAAGGAGAGAGAGAGAGAGAGAGAGAGAGAGAGGTCACAAAAATGCAGATTGAGATTTATATGAACGAGGTGGAGAGGTATAAGATGGAAGAGACGAGTGAAAGGGAGGAGGAATGAAAGGAGAGAGAGAGAGAGAGAGAAGCCAGGTAGAGGAAAGGAGAGCGAGGCATAAAAGAAAGGGTAAAAAAAGAAAGAGGAACTTGATGAAAAGGACGGAAGGAAAACTGGTTACTGATGAATAGGAGAAACCCCAAGGATAGTCTGAATGAAGGAGGAGGAGGAGGAGGAGCAGGAGATGGAAGAAAAAGAAGGGACTTAGAGAGGAAGGAGAGGACAGGAAAGAGAAGAAGAGTTTAAGAACTGGTAGTGGAATGTAAATGACGGCCTGAGAAGAAGAAGAAGACGAAGAAGAAGAAGAAAAGAAGGAGGAGGAGGAAAAAAGAGGAAGAGGAGGAGGAGGAGAAGAAGAAGAAGTAGAGGAGGAGGAGGAGGAGGAGGAGAAGAAGAAGAAGAAGAAGTAGAGGAGGAGGAGGAGGAGGAGGAGAAAGCCGTGGGGAGGCGGAAGGAAGTGTAGTACACGAAGATAACAGGAGGAAGGGAGGAGAGAAAACGTACGGTAGGCGGAGACGGAAGAAAAAGAAGAAGTGGAGGAGAGAGAGAGAGAGAGTGTGTAAACGGAGGTTCAGGTGGGGGAGGGAAAATATAATGTTCTTTGGGGAAGGCCACCTTGGAGAGGGGAGAGGAGGAGGAGGAAGAGTTCAGAGAGGAGGAGGAGGAGGAGGAGGAAGAAGAGGAAGAGAAAGTTGAAGAAAATGAGTTGGAAGAAGAAGAGGAAGTTGAAGAAAAAGAGTAGGAAGAAGAAGAAAGGCAAGAAGAGAAGACGAAAGAGAAAGGAGAGGAGGAGGAAACTGAAGATGCGAGAAAACTGAAGAAAGTGAAGGCGACAGAGAAGCAGACTAAGAGAGAGAGAGAGAGAGAGAGAGAGGGAGGGGGGGAGCTTAAAGGGAGGTTGATGTGAGGGAAAGAAAATATAATGTGCTTTAGGAAGGAGAGACGAGGGGAGGAGGAGGAAGAGGAAGAAAGAAAGGATGAGGAAGAAAAGAGGAGGCATTGGAAGAGAGAGGAGGGGATGAAGAAAATAAGGAAAGAAGAGGAAGAACGGGAAACGAGATGAAGAATGGATATGTCAATAGGAGAAACCCTATTAATGATCTGAGTTGGAAGGCTCGGAGGAGAAGGAGAAGAAAGAAGGAAGGAAGGAAAGGAGTAAGTGAAAGAAGAAAAATACTGAAAAAAAAAAGAGGGAAGTAAGATTAACGCTAAAAAGCTGTAAAGGGAACTAGAATAACGAAATAAAATAAAAACAGCAATGACAGAGAGCATACAACATAGAAAGTAAGCAAAAAAAAAAAAAAAGTGAGATATAAGAAAAAAAGTGAGACATAAGAAACAGGTAGAAGAGCTAGTAATAAAGGAAGGCAGAAGCAGATAAAAATACAGGGAGGAAGAGGAAGGGAAAGAAGATAGGAACGCCCCCCACCCAGACAACGTCAACAGATCACTATTGAAGAGTAACCCAGCCATTCCACATTGAGACGAAGGAAAGGGAAAGGAAGGGAAGGGAAGGGAGCCATTAGAGAGACGAGGCTGTGAAAGAAAAGGGAGAGGGAGGGAAAAAGGGAGAGAGAGAGGGGTGAGGAGGGAAGAGAGAGTAGAAAAGAGATTGGGTCTATATTGTACTGGGAGAACTAAGGCGCTTTCAGAATTACGGTGACATGTAATATTAGTAGACGCAATAATGGTAGTAGATGTATTAATGGTGATAGTAGTAGTAGTAGTAGAAGTAGTAGTAGTATTAGTAGTAGTTGTAGTAGTAGAAGTAGCTGTAACCGTAGCAGTAGGAGTAATGTGTTAATTTCGAGGCTGTTGAGTATTGGACATTCGGTAATTCAGGTGTGGAGCTGAGAAGGATGGGAATATAATGGCGAGAAAGGGGTACAAATATACTACAGAGAGAGAGAGAGAGAGAGAGGGAGAGAGAGAGAGAGAGAGAGAAAGGGAGGAAGAATCACTGACATAATGAAAAAGGAACACGGAAACAGGTTCAATGAGTGATGGAGACAGACAGACAGACAGAGAAGAAATAAAAAAAGAGAAAAAGGGAAAGACAGACGGAGCATACGACTTAAAAAAAAAAATGAAGACAACAGAGAAAGAGAAAAGCAAAGACGGATGGACAGACAGAAATCAGGCGGGCAGAGAGAGAGAGAGAGAGAGGGGGGGGACGGAGGGGAGAAGGAAGAAGCGCTGACATCAAGGAAGAAGCCAACTTTTGCCAGCAGTGATCCTCCTGGCTTTTGTGGCTGCCCAAAATATCGCAGGTTTAGTGTGCTTTGGGGAGAGAGAGAGAGAGAGAGAGAGAGAGGGGGAGGAGATGAAAGGAGAGAGGAAGGAAAAGCATGGTGGAATACTGGAGAGAATGAGGGAGGGAGAAAGGAGTGAGGAAAGGGGGTATGGAAGGATGCAATGAGATGGGAAGAATAGAGAAAGAAAAAAGAGAGAGGAAAGAGACGAATGAGTGTGTAGTACAGAAAGGGAGAGAGAAGGAAAGGGAATATAGCAGCGTGTGTGTGTGTGTGTGTGTGTGTGTGTGAGAGAGAGAGAGAGGAGGGGGGGAGGGTGAAAAAAGAGGAAACTTTAAAGGGAGGTTTAGATGAGGGAGTGAAAATATAATGTGCTTTGGGGAGAAGAGTTTGGGAGAGGAAGGAAGAGAGAGAGAGAGAGAGAGAGAGAGAGAGAGAGAGAACTGAGGCAGAGGAAGGAGAAAATACAGAGAGGGGAGACAAGAGAGGTGATTAAGAGAAGAAATGAGAGTGAGAGAGAATGGATTAGGAGGTAGGGAGGGAGGAGAGAAAATAGGGAAAGGAGAGAGAGAGAGAGGGGAGGGGAGAGTGGGAGTGGGAGAAGAGGCAGCCTTAGGTATGAAATAAAATTAAGGGAGATGAAGAAAGGGAGACAGAGAGGGTGCGTCTAAGGGAAAGAAAAATTGAGAGAGAGAGAGAGAGAGAGAGAGAGGGCGGAAGTGGAAGAAACAAGACAGTGAATAAAGAGTATTGGAAAGGTTAAATAAAGATAAACACAAAGAGAAAAAACAAGAAAGAAAAGCTTAGATTACTGAAAAGAAAAGATGAAGAAAAAGAAGAATTATTTTTGAAGTCTGAGTCTCAAGTCTTCCAGTACGATTTTTTTCTCTTTTCTTTTCATTTTCTTTTTTTCTTTTTTTTTCTGTCACCTGGCGATCAAATTTAGCTTTAGACAACCCCTCGTAATGAAGGGGTTAATGATGGCTAAGTCTAATTATTTCTTTTTAAAGTCTCTTACGCTAAACAAGGTCTTAAAAAAAGCGGGGGTGGGGGGGGGAGTTCAGTTTACATTAGAGAGAAAAGAGATAGAAAGAGAGAGAATAAGGGTAATTAAGAAAAGGAAAGAAGTTGTAGTAGCAGTAATAGAAAAACAGCAGCAGCAGCAACAACAACAACAACAACGTGAGGAGAAGAAAAGGAGAAGAGGAAGAAGAAGAAGAAAAGACAGAAAAAGAAGGAAATAAAGTAACTGGTGAGAAAGATGAGGAAATAGACGCATTCAGTCATGATAAAAAAGAAAAAAACGATAACTAGAAGAAAAGGAAGGATGCTGTTAATTAAAGAAAGTCATGAATGGAAAGGAGAAAATAAATAATAAAGGACGTGATAAGAATGAGAGAAAGAAAAGAATAAGATGAAGCTGATAAAGAGGAAGATGAGGCGGACAGGAAGAAGAAAGGAAGGAAGCTGTAAGTTAGGGAGTGAGTATTTAAGAAGGGAGAATACAATAGCGAGAGAGAGAGAGAGAGAGAGAGACAGTCTAAAAAGAGATTATCATGACCTTTCTCTGACATTTAAGCTTAGTCTGCCGTACTGTTGTTATAATTTTGAGAGAGAGAGAGAGAGAGAGGAAGCAGAATCGTGTACCTAGGAAGTCTTCAGGAAGGCATTAACAAGGCCGCCCTCCACTAACCCTCCCCCCCCCCTATTTATACTCCCTCCTTTTCTTCTCTCTCTCTCTCTCTCTCTCTCTCTCTCTCTCTCTTTAAGAATAAATCGCAAATCCACAAATTACAAAATCTTACTTTAGCTTATTTATTTCGTCTGTAGATAGGAAGAATATTGTTTATAAATACGTCCTCGGATTGTAGTGGCTAAGCTTGTGTTCCCTTGCTCTCTCTCTCTCTCTCTCTCTCTCTCTCTCTCTCTCTCTCTCTCTCTCTCTCTTTCTCTCTCTCTCTCTCTCTCTCTCTCTCTCTCTCGAGCTATTATATGTGTTAGTGTTTTTTTCCTCCTCCCTCAATTTATGGATAGTTTTTCTTCCTGTATCACCTCATCCTTCCTTTTTCCTCTTCCTCCCCTTCCTCCTCCATCACCGCCTCTTCCTCTTCTTATTTCTCTTCTTAATTTTCCTCCCCTCTCATTTTTGTTTTTGTCACTTTTTTTTTTTTCATTACTTTCGTACACTAAGTATTTTTATCGCATTTTTTTCCCTTCTGTTCCTCTCCTGTTTGCTGTTTTTTTTGTGTTTATTTTCTGTGTTCTCTTTTCATCCACAATCCATCTCTCTTTTCCTTTTCTTCCTTTTCTTTCTTCCTGATCTTTTCTTCTTTGTTTCATGCTTTTTATATTTTCTCTTCATCCATTATATTTCATTTTTTTTTTCTCTGATTCCTTTCTTCCTTTTTCATTAACCTCTTATTACGTCTTCCTCTTCTTCTTCCTCTTCTTTCTTTCTATTATACTTCATTCTCTTACATACATTATTTTCCTTTGATTCTGCTTCCCTTTCTTTCCTTGCTCAGTCTTATTTTTTCCCTTCTTCCATCCCATCCTTTCCAATCTCTTCCTTACGATTTTCTTCCTCAGTCTTCTTAACTCTCTTTTTCGTCCTTCCTTCCCTGTTTTTTTTTTTTTTTCAGTCTTCTCTCCCTTACCTTTTTCTTTCTCAGTCTTTTTTTTTTTATCGCATTTTCTTTCTTCCTCCCTTTCCTTTCCAATTTTCTCTTCCTTACGCTTTCTTTTTCCATTTCCAACGTTTTTTCCTTTCCTTCAGTTACCTCCCTTCCTCCCTCTCTCCTCCCAGTTTCAGTCAGACCTCCCTCGCTTCCCATCCTCACTCCCTTAATCTCTCTCTCTTCCTTTTCCTCATTCATCCCTCCCTCTCTTTTCTCCTCTCTCTCTCTCTCTCTCTCTCTCTCTCTCTCTCTCTCTCTCTCTCTTTCATTAACACTCGCACACACACTCACCCCGCCCCTCTCCCTCTCCTTCTCTCTCTCCCTTCACGTCTCCCTTCCTTCCTGCATGCCTCCATACATATCTCCCGCTCTTATCTTGTTGACAAATTACTCCCTATTCACTCCTCCCTTCTGCCCCTCGTAAAATGAAGGAAATGGACACGAATTGAGAGATCTGTAATTCTGGACATTTAGGCCTATGTTTTTGAGTTCACCTTCTCCCCTCATCCCTCTTTCCTTCTTCCGTCCCCTCTCCTTCTCCTCGTCCTTTTTTTTTCACCTCCTCCTCCTCCTGTTCTCCTCCTCCTCCTTTTCCACTTCCCCCGTTGCC
>NC_137048.1:29075906-29090906 GCF_032717465.1 Coenobita brevimanus
TTGGGGCTTGAATATATGGAAGACCGTGACTACCGACTGGGGCATGCAAACCACTAGACCACCACTTCTAAATATTATGGGCTTCGCCGTTAGACCCCTCATATTGGACTCTGAGGGACTGTGGGTGAGGGAGGGCGACTTGAAGGGGTGGATGGGAGGGGTGATGAGACGTGTAAAGGAGAGGATCAGAGGCATTTTTGTTGTGGCTACCCTGAATGAGCTCTTGGAATGAAAGAGTGAGAGAGAGAGAGAGAGAGAGAGAGAGAGAGAGAGTTGTATAAAATTCGATGAGATTTGTTTACGAGACAGAAATATTGAGTCTCCTTGGTAACTAGTCAAATCCACCCTCCAATCCGACAACCCATAGCCATAAGTTAACCTGAGCTGAAGGGGGTCAGGGAGCTATGCCAGGTCAGAACAAACGCACTATAGGGGAATGTTTGAGTGCCTTGTGTACCCGGATTAATGACTTTGATTATTGGAACCTTCACATCAAGCCAGATTGGAATATGGATTAACTTACATCATTTTTCTTTTTTTTTTTTGCTTCGTATTCTTTTCAATGCGAGGTGTCTTTTGTTTTCCTCTCCTTTTTTTTTTTTTTTTTTGTTGAGTACAAAAATAGTTTAGTTGTAGCCAGAATAATTAAGTACAGGCGTCGTCGTAGTGAAAGGATTAATGTTTTTCGTTATAAGATTCTTCATATTAACTCTCACTGGGGTTTCAAGATATCGATTATGTTACGTCTAGGGAGTTTTTTCTTTCCTGTATGATTGAGAGAGAGAGAGAGAGAGAGAGAGAGAGAGAGAAGTTATATGGTGAAATTGGGAGGATGGTTCGATTATGTCATTGCTAATCCCCTATAATGGAGAGACAACTCTAGTATTTTTGCCGCAGCTAAAGCCAGACGATTTTATTCAGCTGAGGGGGAGTCATGGGAGCTTGAGGGTGATAATACTGGTACCCTTAACCCTCTCACGGTCGGGACAGCTCTGATATCTATTAACCCAAGACTATTTTATTAGTGAGTCTAAGGAGTCTAAGGAACGTATTCTCGTCGGGTAAGGAAGCTCCCTAACACATCTTCCTTAGCGATTTAATTTTGGATATGGCTGGTCAGTATGCTTCTGTATGTTATTTATGCAGAATATGGTGATACTGGAAGGATCTATATAACACAGAATAGGACAGTAAGATGTAATAAATAAAGTTAACTCGCTTAGGAAAAGGTGTTAGGGAGCTTCTGAAGTTAATACGGGTCTAAATGTAATCCCCACTATGTGTTAAGGGTCCGAATATCGCACTGCATAGCGAATTCGGTATTGCATGACGTGTTGCATGATGTATTGGAATTGCATGACGTATCCAGTATTGCATGACGTATTGGTATTGCACGACGTATATAGTATTGCATACGTATTGCATGACGTATTGGTATTGCATGACGTTTTCGCTATTGTATGACGTATTTGGTATTGCACAAGGTATTCGCTATTGTATGACGGATTGGTATTGCATAACGTATTGCATGACGGATTCAGAATGTCACCTAATTGCCTCCCCACCGATTTGCCGATACGGGTTGTGAGATATTACTTTTATGTCGGCAGTAATTCCGGGTCGAGTATCGGATATTACTAATCCATTTACTGGCAAGAAAGTGGTCGACGAATGGATGCAAATAAGAGGGAAGAAGGGGAGAGAGAGAGAGAGAGAGAGAGAGAGTGCTCAGACGATAAAAAAATTGTTGACAGTGAAAGCCGATAAAAGGAACAAATGCATAAAAGATAATTTCGATAAAAGAAATTACCTCCTGCGCTTTTGAAAGAAACCTTCTCTCCAGTACCTCCAGTCTCTCCAGTTCCTCCACTCTCTTCAGTCTCTACAGTCTCTCCAGTGCTTCCAGTCTCTCCAGCAGCTCCAATCTCTCCAGTAACTCCAGTCTTTCCAGTACCTCCACTCTCTCCAGTACCTCCCCTCTCTCCGGTCTCTACAGTCTCTCCAGTACCACCACTCTCTCCAGTACCTCCACTCTCTCCAGTATCTCTACTCTCTTCAGCCTCTACAGTCTCTCCAGTACCTCCAATACCTCCAGTCCTCGGGGTCCCTTCTGTCTGTCTCTTGCATCATCGAATCTACCCCACCTTCCCTGCACCATACTGCCACTTGCTTCATTGAACCTTCCTCATCCTCCTTCTAGAACCCACGAACATACCCCACTCTCCTTGCAACATCCTGCCTCTTGCACCATCGAACCTGCCTTTGAACATTCTCCCCGCTCCAGTGCACCCAGTTCGATGATTACGAGGGACCCGGAACATGCATGGGGTGGTTCATTTAAAACTGCAGATCAATGGCTTGGTGTAATTAGGTGCATTTGTACAGTCATCCATCAGACATCACTCATGAGAGAAAATGGGGTGTGTGGCACGAAAGAGAGAGAGAGAGAGAGAGAGAGAGTGAGTGAGTTGGAAGAGGGGAAAAGTCGTGGGAAAAGTAATGAATGAGAGAGAGACGTAAGTAGGAAAGTATATTGTTATGAAGGAAACAAGAATTGAGAACTATTTTGGAATGAAAAGTAGCTGTGAGGCATTAGTAGAAAGATGGAATGAGATAAATTGGAAGAAGAGAAAAAAAATAAAGAAAACCAGAATGTGAAATATAAAAGAAACAGGTGAATGGAGGACGTAAGGACCCAGTTACTTAGACGACGAAAAAGAAAACCTTCAGGTAAAAGAGAGAGAGAAGAAGACGGCAGGAAGAAGAAACAAAGGATGAAACAGAGAATGAGTAGGAAGAGGGCAGATATTAAGACTCTCAGGCTAAAGCACTCTCACCTATACAAAATCGTCTGGCGTTAGCTGGAATTGAATACTAGAGTTTTCCCGATCATGAGCGTGCAATTATTAACAGCGTGAATTCTCAGGTTCCTATGACTTACTCTGAAGCATTTACTCATACGAATTAACTTGTCTTCCATGTTTAACTTGGGCAAATTCTCAGGTTTTCTTCTCGTTACTCACAATAAGACAACGCTTTTCCTCAATCTGGCTATAATCTCCACAGCTTCCTGCACTTTAATCACAGGGAAATAGCCAGCTCCCTCTTGCTAGCCTCACAGATTCTTTAGGTTCCATCCTCTACAAACTTTCCTCGCTCGCCTTTGCAAAACTTCGCTGGATTCCTATTCTTTACTCATTTACTCATTTTCCTCATTTCACGCCAGTTCTCAATGTTCCTCACTCTTTCCTAGCAAGAAGTCGCCAATTGTCCTCATTAATCTCACATATTCTCTTGTTTTTTTTTTCCCCTTTGCTCCCAAGAAATCACCAAATCTCTTACCAGATTCACAAATTCTCCCTTTTTCTTCCCTTTCCTCACAAGAAGTCACCATTTTCCTTACGCGACTCACAAATTCTTTCACTTCCTTCCTTTACCTCAAGAAGTCACCGATGTTCTCAAACGACTGACAAATTCTCACTTTTTTCTTTTTACCCTTTTAACCCCAAAAATCACCATACCCCCATCGGTCTTACAAATTCTCTTTTTCTTACCCTTTCCTCGCAAGCAGTCGCCAATTTTCTTCACTCAGCTCACAGGGCCTGACTGGATTTCTCTCCCCTGACTCAGAAAGCCGCCTTGCATTCCTGTGAGTCGGCTGCTGAGGTGGGTGAGCATAATTATAGAGAGGAAGGGGGAAATATGAGTCATTCCGTGTGAGCGCTGGCTTGAATAAACTGGAGTAATTGAGGTGGTTGGCGGAGAGGCGATGGGAGACACGGAGGGGGGGAGAGGGAGGGATGGAAAGGAAGGGAGGGAGAGAAATGGAGGGATAGAGAAAGGGAGGGATGGGAAGACAAGGAAGGAAGGAGGAAGGGGGAGAAAAGAAGTGTGGGGTGAGAAACAGAGGAATGGGGAAAAGGAGTGGGAGGGATGGGAAGGAAGGAAGGGAGGGGATGAAAGGGATAGACAGGAAGGGAAGAAAACGAGGGATGGGATAGGAAAGATGAAAGAAAGGAGAGAAAGGAATGGAAATGACGGAAGGAGGAGGAAAAGGAATGAGAAGGAATAAGGAAGAAAAGGAAGAATGGAATGGATTGGTAAGGGAACGGGAGGGGAGAGAGACAGAGGAGATAAAGGAAGGGAGGGCGAGATAGAGAGGAGCAGAGGGAGAAAGAGAGGGAAGGAGAGAGAAAGGTAAGACAGGGGAAGAATGAATGGGAAGAGTAAAGGATGAGAGCAAGCGGGGAGGGGTAGAAGGAAGAAAAAGGATAGGGGAGAAGGGAGGGGAAGGAAAGGAAGGGACGAAAAATGAGAGAGAGAGAGAGAGAGAGAGAGAATTATGAATTTGTAGTGTTGGTGTGTGGTTATATTGTGTGCCTTCACATCATTCACATACACACGTGCACACACTCACTCAAGCACACATAACTTACATCTGCGCACACACACACACACACACACACACATGCAAGTGCCCAATCACTCACATGGAGCTGAAATTAGTATGTGTATGTGTGAATTGCTGTATCAGCATGAACGTAAAAAACAAAAACGTGAACATGCACATCAGGACACACGCACATACACGCAGACGCACATGTAATTAGAAATGCATGACAGATAAAGAGATGAGTTAAAAAGCATACACACGACAGTGCAAACACAAGCAAGGAGAAGGAGGAGGAGGAGGACGAGGAGGAAGAAGAAAAGGGGGAGAAGGAGGAGGGGAAGAAGTTATAGAAGAAGAAAAGGAAGAAGAAAGGGAGGAGAAGAAGGAGAAAGAGGAGGAGGAGAAGGAGGAGGAGGAGGAAGAGGAAGAGGAGGAGGAAGATTAACAAGTTTTAAAGTAGAAAATACATAAAGTACACAGCGCAAACAACCTAAAAGAAATTTAAACAAGTACTGACAGTTGGTTAGCAAATCCATCCAGCAACTGAATAGACTCGAGTTCGATTTCGTGCCGGTCAGACTCATAGATAAAGTTTGTTTCTCCAAGTTCCATCTTCACCCAGCAGTACAATTAGGGACCTGGGTGTAATATTGACTGTTGCTGATCGTATTCTAGGGGAAAATTGGGCCTTAGCAAACACATTATCTGCCTTAATCACCCCCGTCAGTTGATACGCATTTTTTAATCCTTCTTCTCATTGCTAGTGAAAACAAACACATCTCGAAAATAAATAAAACGAAACACGTTAAAAACAAAAGCATCCAGGAAAAATACCATAATAATAATAATAATAATAATAACTAGAATGACACTCAGTAGAGCGCATACCTCCGCCAAGGCCCAACATGCAGCTGGAGAAAGACTACACCCCTATAAAAAACCATATTTAAATCCGCTAGATCCGGAATTTTATATGGATCTGCGCCAAACTGTACACATTCGTAGATACCAGCATCCTAAATATGCCTGATTTTTTTCATCAAGATCCATGCAATACTCACCGAAAAATTAACGAAAATGTCGAAAAACGCTCTATATCGCAATGTTAAAGAAAGTGAAAGAAAAAAATCCTGGATCCGCACCTTTATCCGGATCCGCACAAAAATTTAATGGAGTCTATTCTGGGCCAGGGCCCATTCTTCTACCAAGGTTCGTGGAAATCCGTCCAGTAGTTTTTTGTGTAATCTTGCTCACCAAACCAACCAACCAACAAACAAACAGACGGACAGGGGTGAGAACATAACCTCTTTGGCGGAGGTAATAATTATAGTAATAATAATGATAATAATAATAATAATAATAATAATTATTATTATTATTATTATTATTATTATTATTATTATTATAAAGAATAACGTTGAAAAGCAAATACACACACACACACACACACACACACACACACACACACACACACACACACACACACACACACACACACACACACACACACACACACACACACACAAATAAACACGAGAGAGAGAGAGAGAGAGAGAGAGAGAGAGAGAGAGAGAGAGAGAGAAAACATCTTGGTGGTGGGCTGAGGAGGTAAAAGGAGAAGCCCAGAGCGAGGACATTTGATCCAGCGTCCCTTCATGTCGATATCCAATGTTGCCCAAGTCCCCCCTTACACTATTGATAAACACTTGATGGCTATACCTTTCTCTCTTCAAATTTTCTACCTTTTTCTACCTTTCATTTGCTCTCTCTACCTTCATCTAACTTTCTTTTATGATTTGCTACATTATCGTTGGTCTATTCTACCTTTTCTTTGGCTTATTTTCCCTTTCTGTCTTTCATTTCACTTATGCTTTTTTCTCTTTTATTTCGTCTTTTCCCTTATGCCTCTTTTCTCTTGCCATTTTATTCCTTTCCTTTTATTTTTCATACTTTTTTTATCCTTTCTCTTTTTAGTGTGCATTTTCTACCTTCTCTTTTTGCCCTTTGCTTTTTCTCTCTCATTTGCCTTTTTTTTTTTTTTACCTCATTTACCTTATTCTATCCCTTTTATTTTGCCCTTTTTTTATCCTTTTCCCTCTTCCTTATTGTTGTTTCTATCATTTATTTTGGCTGTTTCAGATATTGCCTCCTCTCTCTCTCTCTCTCTCTCTCTCTCTCTCTCTCTCTCTAACTTCTTCTCTCAGCCTATTTTGGTAATTTTTCCCTCCTGTTCCTCTGGTGCACATCTGCCATTCTCCATTATCTCCCTCTCTCCCCTGTGTGTGTGTGTGTGTGTGTGTGTGTGTGTGTGTGTGTGTGTGTGTGTGTGTGTGTGTGTGTGTGTGTGTGTGTGTGTGTGTGCGCCCATATATAATTTTTTTGGTTTGGTCACTAAACAGGATTTTTCTTTTGCTTTCTTGTTTTCCTTCTTCTTCATTGATATTCTTTTTTTTTACCATATGTTTTGTAATGCAACTCTCCTTTTTTCTTTATTTTCTTTCTCTCTTCGTCTTCCTCTAAGCCATCTTCTTTATTTCCTTGCCCTGTCGCTTCTTATTTTCCTCTCTCTCTCTCTCTTTCTCTCTCTCTCTCACACACACACACACACACACACACACACACACACACACACACACACACACACACACACACACACACACACACACACACATCTTATACAGTCATCCCATAAACCACTTTGATATATAGACAAAGAGACAAGATCGATGCTGATTTGATTTCTATGGTGATGCGAGGTTCATCAGCTTTGTATTATAGATGTTTTTTTCCATATTTTTGAGAGACTTGGTGTGTGTGTGTGTGTGTGTGTGTGTGTGTGTGTGTGTGTGTGTGTGTGTGTGTGCGCGTGTGTGTGTTTGTGTGTGTGTGTGTTTCAGGGTTTATTTTAGTTTGTCAGTGCGTATGATTTTATGTTTGTTTCCTCTGTCTGTCTGTCTCTCTCTCTCTCTCTCTCTCTCTCTCTCTCTCTCTCTCTCTCTCTCTCTCTCTCTCTCTCTCTCTCTCTCTCTCTCTCTCATATTCCGTCCCTTCCCCATTCACTCCACCATTTTTCCATAATATTCCTTTTTTTTTTTTGCCCTAATGATTTTTCCAGCTTCCCTTGTAATCCTCTTCCCCTCGTTTGCCCTCACCTCAACACGACCCGGATCTAATAAAGGTATCGATCATCCGGGTTATATTATTAATTATGGGAGCTCCTTTATTTTTTCCTACAGTAAGATATATTTTTTCACATATTTTCCCGCCATTTTCTAAGGAATTTTGGGGTAATTTGGAAGGCTTGGTATTTTTTTTCTCCAATTTTTTCGTGTTTTTTTTCATAATGTGTGTTTTTTTTGGTAATTATGGGTCCGTGGCAGATTTTCTTCTTGTTTTTTTCCTGTCCTCTCGTAAGGTATTTTTCGAGATATTTTTTGGGTCCTCAGTACTTTTTTTTTTTTTTTACTTTTTTCTGTTTTTTTCGTAGGTATATTGGGGTCTTTTTTGGCCCTGTATAATTTTCATATTTTCTCCCCCCGCTTTAGTATTGATTTTTTTTTGGGGGCGGTTTTCGGTCTTTTTCATATTTTTTTGGTCTTTAATACATTTTTATAATTTTTTCTGGTAGCCTTTTGGTTCAGTTAACTTTTTCTCGTTTTCACCACTGGCTTTTTGGAAGGTAATTATAGTTTTTTTTTTTCCTTAGCTAATTTTTCCCAATACATATTTTTTGTATTTTCTTAAGACATTTTTGGATAATTTGGGAGATGCAGAAAATGTCTCCCTGTCATTTTTTAATATATATTTTTAAAACGTCATGAGTTTAATGGTCGTCTCCTTAAACCTTAAATCGCAAAGTGGAATGCAAAACCCAAATTATTTATTAATGGTTCTCCAGCCACCATTAAAATTCCCATGTGAGAAGAGGAAATGGCTTGACTGCATCCCACTTTGCATAACGCTGCCAGCAAGGAGGGAAAAAGGTCAAAGTTTAATTTTATTATGTGTTTTATTAGTGCTGACAAAGATAGTTTATGCTTCCCCTTAACGCTGTCAGGATTAGTAATATGACATTGGTATCCGTTGTATGAGGATAGGTGTACAAAAAGAAATTAAAAAAGAGAAACAGGAAGAGGGAGAGGAGGAGAGGAAGAAGATGATGAAGATGGAAAAAGATAAAGAAGGATCAGAAAAAGAAGAAGAAGGAGGAGGAGGAGGAAAAAATAAAGAAGAAGCAGAAAAAGGAGATTACATTAAACTCCATAGGGTACGCACAGAAGGAAATAAACAAAAGGATGAGAGGAGAGGGGAAGAAAGGAAAGAGGTGATAAGAGGAAGGGGAAAAGGGGAGAAATGAAAGAGGAGAAGGCGACACGCAGGGCAGGAAGAAATTAGAAAACAGAAAAGGAAAGAGGGAGGAAGAAGAGGAGAGAAGACGAACGATAAAGAGATGTGAAAGAAAGAAGGAGGAGGAGGAGGAGATAGGGAATGGAGGGGCTGGCAAATAATTACGAAGAAGAAGAGGAAAGGAAAATAACCAGACAGAAGAAGGAATAGGACAGAAAAGAAAAACTACAAGAAATAAGAACAGTAGGAAAATTAAGAAAAGTTTGAGCAGTGAATAAAAAGAAGGAAGTAGCGAAGACAGGAAAGCAGAAACAGAAAAAAGCGAAGAAAGAAGAAGTAAAGGAAGGGAAACTTGGAAGGAAAGAATCCGTAAAGCAAGATTAAAAGAAAAAAGAGTGAAAGTAAATAAAGAAGATAGATGCAGAGAAATAAAGACACAGTAAAGTAAGAGGTATACACAAATACACAAATAAATAAATAGATGAACAAATATCTATCTTAAATTTTGAACAACTGAATGACGAATTCTGATACTTATTCTTACTGTATACATTTTTTTTTTTTTTCGTTCATGGTCGACATAATGTGTTTTAACGCCCAAGACGATGAATTTTGGGAAACAAGACTCTGTACAGAAATTTATATTGTTCATTTTTAAATTGTTGTGTTGGCAAGCATTTATGTTTGAGGATTTTAAAGCTGGAATGAGAGAGAGAGTAAGACATACACACACACACACACACACACACACACACACACACACACACAGTCAAGCGTAACCTGTAAAAAAAATGCGCTTAGGCTCATTTTTGCATCCACCAACGCTTTGTTCTGCCTCTAATTGACATACGCACGGGGGATTACTCCTATATTGCAAAGATGATTGCGGGGATTTTTTAAAGTGCAATGGCTGGATTTATTTGATATTGCTTGGGATTTTTTTGTGTGTGTTCTTGTACTTCTCCCACTTTTCTGTTTTCTCTGTTCTTTTTTTTTGTGGATTCTTTTTCCTTCTGTTTTTGTTTCCCTCTCGTTTATTTCAACTTTCACTTTCTTTTTTTTCGGATTCCTTATCTTACTGTTTTTTTTAGCCACTTATTTTTCATCTTTTTTTTTCTTTTTCCTTATCGTTTCTCTTTCTTTAGCTTCAATTTTATCTTCCTTTGTTTTTTTTCTCCTTGTACTTTCTCTTTTATCAGCTGAGATGCTCATGCTTGTTCTTTGTTCCTCCTTCCTCCTCCTTTGTTTCTAGATTCTTATATACATCATATACAGATAGATAGATAGATAGATAGACAGATTGATATGTATATAGACTGATAGATAGACTGATTATATACTGATATTTGTACCCCTGTATATGTTTATAAAATACGTACTCACGCTCTCTCTCCCTCTTATTCTGTCCAACACAACGATTCCCTCACTCACTACCATCTCAACCTCATCCCTTTTCATAAAAATCAGGGCTACTGGGAGGGCGTTAAGGAGGAAGCTAAGTTACATAATGAACACTGGGGTCCCGAGAGCCACACATCACGCCACTCTATAAATGCCTTCCGGGACCAGGAGAGTAGCCATTAAACTCCCTTTTAGATTGTGTCCCCTCCAACCCTATGGCGTCTTTGTAATTCCACTGCAGCTACTGTCAGGTGGGTTTATTCTGAGAGATCCTGTGGGAGGAGAAGGGTTTGGAAATAATCTGCACGGCTGATTGCATATTTATTCAGTGCTAGATGTGTACAATTGCAACAGATAGAGAGCATAAATTGTTTTAAATGAGTTTTTTTTTTCTCTCAACGGTTTATTAATCCTAAAATATCTTCATCGAGAAAAATACATACATGCATATACTCTGGCCTAAGCTTAAGGTTATTTCCAAGCTTTGTAATGGCTGAAAAATTGTGGAGTAAACAAAGAATTCTCCATCCCTGGGAAAATGTCGCTTAAATCCAAATACTATTGTTATGTGTGTGTGTGTCGGTGAAATATAAAACTGGGGTATCAGTGCTTTCAATTCAGAGATGGGCAATTGGCTTCACAAGAGGCTATTGGAAAACCTGGATAACGCTTGGCTCTGAGTTATCTGTGGCTAGTATCTGCGGAAGGGAGGAAGTGGGGGAGAAGGTGGAAGAAGCAGAATAAAGTGAGAAATGGTCAAGAATGCATGAGAGGGTGAAAGAGAGGAGAGAGAATTAAGAGGAAGGAACAAAGGAGAAGAGATGAAGGGAGAAGTGAGGAGAAAAATAACAAGGAAGAAGAAGGAGGAAAACGAGAAGGGAGTAAAGAGAAAGAAATATGACAAGAGAAAACGAAGGGAAAATTAAGAAGGAAAGGGAAGCAAATATGGTAGAAAAGGGAAGAATGGACGGAAATGGGAGGAGAACATGGAAAAATATGAGGAGGGAAAGAAAAATGAAGGAAGAACTATAGGAATGGAAGAAAAATGAGTAGAAAAATAAAAAGGAAAAAGATGATGACATGAGAGCGAAGAAGAGAGAGAGAAAAAGAAGGGAGGAGCGAGTAGGGGGAAAATGAGAAAAAGGATGGCAGTGGAGAGAAGGAAAGATATTAAGGAAGAAGGGAGAAGAGAGAAGGGAGAAAATGGGAAGGAAATGAGAAGCGAAAGGAGGAGAAATGTGAGAAGGGAGATGAAGGGGCGAGAAAGAAAGAAGGGGAGGACAGAGGAACGAAGGAGTGATGGAAAATATAAGAACGTAGAAGGAATAAAGAGGAAGAAAAGCGAAAATTAAAAGGAGATGTGGAGAAAGAGAGAAAAAAAATAAATCAGGAAAAAACAGAGTAAGGATGGAAACAGAGAATTACAAATGAACGATAGAAACGGAGGAAATGAAGAAGAGGAAAGAGGTAGGAAGGAGGGAAAACTGGATGTAATAACAAAAGTGGAGGGAAAGGAGAGACATTGAAAAGAATAACATAAGAAGAAATATAAAGGAAAAAGAAGGATGTAGAAAGAGTAACGGGTAAAATGAAGAAAAAGAGGACGATGAGAGAAACAAATTAAGTGGGAGAAGAAGAGAAGAATGTAGTCAAAATGAAAGAAGACGAAAAAGAGAGAGAGAGAGAGAGAGAGAGAGAGAGAGAGAGAGAGAGAGACAGACAGAGAGAGAGAGAGAGAGAGAAAGCAGGGAAGACCAAGAGGGAGAAGGTGAATGGAAGAGGAGAGAAAATAAGAGAGGAGAGGAGAAACATGTACAGTACTGTAGAAGGAGTAAAAGACGAAGAGAGAAAGACTAAAGATAAAAGTGTTGAAGCAGAAAAGAAGAAAAATTTAATTCTAGAAAAGAAAAGAAAAAAGACGAAGAACTGGACGAAGAAGTGACAAGAGAATGGGAAAGTGAGCAAGAAATTCGAGAAAAGAGGAAAAACAGAAGAAACAGACAAATCTAGATATTAAATTTAGAGTGGAGAAAGAACATTAAATCAAGGGCAATGAGAAGCAGTGAAGAAAAGGAAAATGGAGGATAAAGGTGAAAGTGGAAATGACGAAGTAAAGAAAATCTGGCGGAGGAGGAAGGGAAGCAAGAATGAAAATAGAAATCTGAGGAGGAGGGGGAGGAGGAGGAAAGAAAGGTAAATAGAATTATATATATGAATGAAGGAAGAGAGAGAGAGAGAGAGAGAGAGAGAGAGAGAGAGAGAGAGAATGAAAATGAGAGGGGGGCGAAAGAAAATGGTAAATCGAAACGTGAAGGAAAAAGCAGCGAAGGAGAGAAGAGGATAATGTTATGAAAGGATATTATAGGTGAGAGAGAGAGAGAGAGAGAGAAAGGGAGAGAGAGAGAGAGAGAGAGAGAGAGAGAGAGAGAGAGAGGACAATAATAATCATCCACCAAGATCTACGGTACGTGTCTATCTTCACCTCACGTTCCTCTCAGGCCTTCCCCATCCTTCCCTTAATTGCTCTCAGGGATCAGCCATTCCCACCCTCACTAATTGCACACCACGGACGGGGCGGGGTGGAGAAAGTTTGTAGACAGAGTAAAATCTTGAGAATGATCCTGGGAAGAGAGGGAGGGAGGAGCGTATGATGGCGGATGGTTATTGAGTTTTGGGATGAGGGGAAATGTATGTAGCGTTTGTGAGTGTGTGTGTGTGTGTGTGTGTGTGTGTGTGTGTGTGTGTGTGTGTGTAAAGGAGGAGGGGAGGAAGGTTCAAACCAAACTTATGTAAAAGAAAAATCCGGAAAGTCATTTAAAGTATTTAGAAGGGATTGGATTTTTTTTTTTTTTTTTTTTTTTATCACTTGGCTCGGAACGCCTGTGATGGGTTCTCCAGATGGTGAATCACTGGGTACAGCATATCTTTATATATTGAAGAAACCTTTATCATCATCATCATCATCATCATCGTCGTCGTCGTCGTCGTCAATGTCATCATCATCATAATCATCGTCGTCACAGTCCTCCTCCTTCTCCTCCTCCTCCTCCTCCTCCTCCTCCTTCTCCTCCTCCTCCTCCTCCTCCTTCTCCTCATCATCATCATCATCATCATCATCATCATCATCATCATCATCATCATCACTAATAAACAGGGTAAGACGAATCCAAAAGAAATAAGAAATCATGATAATTATAATTCTTTTTTATATATTCTCCCTTTCCGTTTTCTAGATCGATAAATTCACTCTTATTAATACGTACTTTTTTTATGCAAGGAAGAAGGAACCTAAGGCCAGAACCCGCAATATTGTTCCCTCAAAAAAAAAAAAAAAAAGTGGTATTTTTTTCAATTTCTTTTACCTTTAACATATACGACATAGGGAACTGGAAAATTATGTAGCGGCAATTAGTAAATGGACTAAATCAAGAGAGGTGTGTGTGTGTGTGTGTGTGTGTGTGTGTGTGTGTGTGTGTGTGTGTGTGTGTGAGGGTAGGAAGCAGGGAAGATATGGGTAGATAGTGGTGAAATACTGAGAGAGAGGGAGATAGGAAGCGACGGAGAAAAATGAGAGTAGGGAAATGGGTAGAAGTTAATCCAATTCTGTGATTATGTAGGATAAGAGTGAGTAATGGGAATGAGAGAAAAGGAAATGTAGGTATGAGAGAAAGAGAGAGAGAGAGAGAGAGAGAGAGAGAGAGAGAGAGAATATACCTGATATCACCCACACTGGGCGAGTCTACTTATTTTTGCGGGGGAGGATATCACCAGGCGGACAACTCAGCCCCTTCCTCGCGAAAGCTTAATTTTTACTCCACTCTTGCTAACATTAAGCTATTTTATTTAACTCCTACATTCAACTCTAAGGCTAAAGGAGTTGATTAAGTCTATATCTATTTACTCCTTATGGAAAAATCTCTCTCTAGTTGAATAATATAATTTTAGGAGAGAAAGAATAAAAATTGAGAGGCTTCCTCTTGTTTATCGATTTATTTATTGTATGGGTATCGTGATTTGTACATTTATACCTGTCACTTATTGCTTGAAGTACAGGTAAGCCATGACCCAAAATTGATTGAATGATTGAGTGATTGATTAATTGGTTGATTGATACATACATAAATAAATACATACATACATGCAAAGAAGAAGTAATTGATTGAGGAAAAGTGACAAAATTAGCAGAGGTAAAATACGAGAGAGAAAGAGAGAGAGAGAGAGAGAATCAAATTAGTAGACAGCAGCCAAATAACAATAGTGAGGAGCTTAGTGGATATAGAGGTGGTAGATAGTGAAGCTGATACAACCCGGACACTGCTACCCACTTTATCTTATCTCTTATCTTTATGGCGGCAGTGAGCTATGTGCCACCCCCCTCCACCCCCCACAGTCACCTCTCCACCATCACCACCCCTCCAGCAACCCCTCTACCCCACTTCACTCCTCTTCTTACCCCCTAACCTTACCCCATCATACCCCTCCACCATCACCTCTGTCCAGTGTCTCACCACCCTCTCCCCCAACCAACCTCACCTCCTTACCCACCCCACTACTTCTTCACCCCACATCCTTCCCAGAACCCCTCCACCTCACTTCTCGACTCCCTCTCCCTCTCCACACCCAATCTCACCTCCTCTCCCCACCTCATCCCCCTTGCCACCCCACCCATCCCTCCAGCGATAGGCAGTTTGGTCCTTTTGCCACACCTGTCTCTAGGCTCATTTACTACCTGTGTTCGTTTGTGAGCTGTGTTTATATAATGATGATGATGATGATGGTAATAGAAATAAGAATAATGGTAATAATAACGATGATAATGATGATGCTAATAAAATAATGATAATGGGAATGATGATAAT
>NC_137048.1:29093406-29140906 GCF_032717465.1 Coenobita brevimanus
AATTAGGTTAGTTAAGGATAGATGAGCTTTTTTTTTCGAGGGAGGGAGGGATAAATATTGGAGGTAAATATTTGCTTATGGTGTTGAAAGTTTAACATAACAGAAACATGCGAGAGGGGAAGGATGGGGAGAGGACTGAGAATGCCGGTCCCTACTTAACATAGCGTCTTCTTAGTGCTATTTATTTTTGATTCAGTACAAGCCTTGACATGCTACGGAACGATGTCGGTGAAGGCCAGGCAGGAATGGACAGACTTAGGGTGAGTAAATATTAAGGAGCAAATACAGGGTGTGAACTCTTACTGACACTTTAGGGCAATGGTAAGGTGAATCAAAACAAATGGCAGGGATGGAAGAAGCAAAAGACTAAGGACATCGGGAACGAGGATATATTGTCTATCAAAGCAACAGGGTGAGCAGTGAAGTCTTACGTAACTATTTCCCTCAGTTATGTCTTTCCCTCTGTCCACGACGTCCTATCTTCCAAGCATTATATATCCAGGCAACTCTTGAACTGAAATTATCTAGATTTTGGCATCGTTTTTTAGCAGGGAAGGCGGACCATGATAAAAGATGGAACAACGCATGGTAAAAGAGGAGGAGGAGTTTTGAGGGAGTGGAAGGTGGTGAGAGCAAGGAAGAGGTGGGGGCGGTGAGAGGGAGGGGGGTAAGGGGTGTGGAGGTGGTGAGAAAAATGGGGAGCAAAGATAAGGGGAGTGGGGGTATTGAGGACAAGGAAAGGGAGTGGGGCGTGGCGGTTTCTAACACTAATAATCAGACACAGGAAGGGAGGACAGGGCAAGACACAACAATGGGGGGCGGGGTGAGGCAGGATGGGGTGAGGCAGATGAGGCAGGGCTGGGTAAGACAGGATGGAGCAAAGGACATTGGGTCAGGCAAACTGGTTAGATAAGGCAAAATGAGCGGGAGTGGAATTAAGCACATCCGAGTAGGGTGAGGTAGGGTGGGATGAGATAGGGGAGGATTGGGTGAGTTGGAGTGGATCGAGACAGGGCAGGGCTAGGCAGAGGCAGATTAGGACATAGTAGGGCAAGACAGGGCAGGATTAGGTGGGGGCAGGCTGAGATAAAGTGAAGTAGGTCGGGATGGGGTGGGACAACGCAGAGAAGGGTGAAGGGAGCAAACCTGGATAGGGCATGACAGGTTTGGAAAGTGTGAGAGGGGAGGGGGAATGTTGGGATAAGGTAGGGCAGGTTAGGATTGCGAAGGGTAGGGAAGGCTTGTATAGGGTAGGGAAGGCTTGCGTAGGGTAGGGTAGGATGATGTATGGCAGGCTGGGGATAGGTTGGGTAGGGTAGGGGGAAGTGTAAGTGATTGGAATAGAATAGGGCAGGGCAAGGAGGGACAGGGTAAAGCAGAACAAAGAGGGACAGGGTAAAGCAGGACATGGCAGGGCAGGCAGGGCAGGACAGGGCAGGGTAAGGTACCGGTAAGTTCACTGGGGGGGGGGAGGTAACACGGGGACAAGAGGAGGAATGCGTGATGATATACTGTTTGTCCTTCTTTTTGTTTTACCATAATATGCAGGCTATTATGTGTCTGCTGGTAATTTGCTGAGAGAGAGAGAGAGAGAGAGAGAGAGAGAGAGAGAGTTTGCATGTGTCTGGTTGTGTTATTTGTTTGTGCCAATATCGCGCGCGCGCGCGCGTGTGCGTGTGTGTGTGTGTGTGTGTGTGTGTGTGTGTGTGTGTGTGTGTGTGTGTGTGTGTGTGTGTGCTCAATAATGAAGTATGTTCTACACACTAATATAACTCTATATCTTTCCAGGATACGGGTCTGATGCAGGTAAGACTTCCGGGCAACCAAGGAACTACAGTAGAGTAAGTAGCTATATATGTTAGACGCTTCTGTAATATATTCCTGTTTCACATTTATTATTTTTTTTAGTTCTGCTTCCATATTATATTCCTCTTTCATTTATTTATTTTATTAAGTTCTGAACGTTGTCTGCCATTCCAGTTCTTGAAGTTCAGTAGCTCACCTCGTTCCTATAACCCCTAATTGTCACCACTTTAGCACTGATACCTACCATCTTTATCGTGAAATGCAAAAGATAGCAATTTTTTTCATTTTTTCTCTTTTTTCTTGAGTTTTTTTTTTTTTTTAATGTCCAGCCAGAGGGGCCATATGAAAGGGTATTGAGCAATTTCTTAACCATTTTGAATCCAGTGACGTAATATATATTTTTTTCTTACTACATACTGATGATTATATTTGTATTAAAGATTTATTGCATAGGGATTGTTGAAAGCTGTATCAAACCCCTCCAGTTCGAAAAGTGTCTCCTGAGCTGAATAAAAATTGTCTTCAGATGGCAAAAATAAAATATCATCGAATTACAGAGGTTAACGACTTGGCGCTTCTCATAGGCTTACATTTCGTACCGAAGCATCTCTTCCTTAGTGATTTATTATGCTAACAATATACAGGATAATAATTGACTTGCCATATGAACTGTGCTAGTAAGGAAGAAGTGTTAGAAAGCCTTGTTAGCTAAAGAGACTAGGGGACCAAGGCTTTAAAAATTGTTGCTAGCATTTGTCCAGTTCCTGGTGTAAAAAATTATGTTTTCTAAAATAATTTCTGTCATTCGTGTAACAAACTCACTCCAGAAAAGCAAGACAATAATGAATGTGATGATGTTGGTAGTGATGATGATGATGATGGAGATGGCGACAAGGTCGAATTCGGTGATAAAAGGACGATGAGGATGGGAATTTTTAACAACAACGACGACGATGATGATGATGTTGACGATGATGAAGATGATGATGATGGTGGTGGTGGTGGTGTTTATGGTGATGATGATGGTGGTGGTGGTGGTGTTTATGGTGATGATGATGGTGGTGGTGGTGGTGTTTATGGTGATGATGATGGTGGTGGTGGTGGTGTTTATGGTGATGATGATGGTACACCGTTCCATTTCGCTGTTGGTAGTTACCCTGCCCCAAACTTTCCCTTCCTCATTTGTATGCAGTTTTCGTCCTTAATGAAACTCCCAAGACTAATTTTTTTCCTCCGTTTTCTCTTTTTCTTTTTTACGTTTGGAAATGGGTGTTGTAGTTTGTCCTCTCATGGTCGGGGCAACTCTAGTATTTTCTATTCCAGCTGACGCCAGACGATTATATTCAGCTGAGAGTGAGTCACAGGAGCCTGAGGGAGCAAATGCTGTCACGAAACTCTCCATTGACACTCTCATGGTCGGGACAACTTTAGTATTCTGTTCCAGCTAATGCCAGACGATTTTACTCAGAATAGTTTTACCCCTTCTCCTCCTCAGTCTCTCTTTTCTTTCTCCTTCTTCCTCTGTCTCTTCCTCCTCCTCCTCCTCCTCCTCCTCCTCCTCCTCCTCCTCCTCCTTTTCCTCTCATATCCTGTCTTATTACCTCCCATCTCCTCTCCGTCCATTCGCTCCCGTCCTCCTCTCCCCTCTCCCCTCCCCTTCCTTTCTCTCCCTTCCTCCTCTCCCATCTTCCTCCCTATCACTGATATCCCCGCATATTACCTCCCCGTCTCCTCTCTCCTCCTCTCTCTTTCTCCCTCCTCTCTCCTTCTCTCTCAGATATCCCTCCTTATAACCTCCCGTCTCCCCTCTGCCCAAACACTCTCTCTACCAAAACCCACACTTCTCTCTCTCTCTTCCCCCTCTCTATTTGTCTATCGATCTCCATGTCTATCGCTGGCCAATAACTTACTATTTATCTATTTACTTTTGCCTCGTAATTTTTTGCTCTCTTTGGTTCTCGATTATTTTCTGTTTGATTTTTTTTTTTTTTCATGTTTGGAGTTGCGTATTAATTTCTTGTGTGTTTAATATTAGTGCGATTTCTCTCTCTCTCTCTCTCTCTCTCTCTCTCTCTCTCTCTCTCTCTCTCTCTCGTGGAAACCGGTTACCTATATATTTTTCGTTTTTACCACTTCTCTTTTCACGACTCGTCACTACTTTTTTTTCTCACTTTTTCCCCTCCCCTGTTCATATCAGAATTGCCTCAGTTCCTTTCCTCCATCTATCTCTTTTCTCCTTGCCTCAACACACATACTCTCCCCCCCCCCTCTTTCCCCTCCCCCCCTCACTCCCTGCCCCCTCTCTCCCCCTCCCTCCCCTTTCCTCTCTCCAAACATTCCCTGTATCTTACCACTCTTAGCCTCCTGTTCCCTCCCTCCCTTTCATCCTCCTCCTCCTCCTCTCCTGTCTCTCTCTCTCTCCCTGTCTCCCTGTCTGTCTGCGTATTTCTCTCCTTTTACTTCCCTTTCTCAATAGTCCTCCTCCTCCTCCTCCTACCTATTTACCTACCTACCTACCTACCTACCTACCTTTACTCTCCCTGTCCTCCACACTCCTCCCTCTGTTTTCCTATCTCCCTGATTCCTACTGTATCTTTCCCTCCCTCCCTCCTTCCCTCCTGTCTCCGCTATCCCTCCCCTTCTCGTCAGTCTCTCCTTTCTACCTCCCCCGCCTACATTTCTCCCTTCCTCTTTCTTGTCCCCTACTTTTCCTACCACTTTGTCTCTCCTCCATCTCATCCTCCCTCGTCCTCCATTCCATAGCCCCCTCTATATGTCTCTCTGCTATTCCTCTTACTCCAATATCTCCCTCTTTCCTCCTTCATCTCCTCATCTCTGCAATCTCTTCATTTCCAGGCTCCTCCTTTCCTTGGATCCCCTTCAGTCTCTTCCTTCCTTCTCCTACCCCTTCTCTCCAGCTCCACTTCTGTCTTTCCTTCCCTCCTTCTCTCCAGTCTCTCCCTTCCATTCCCCATTCTCTCCAATCCCTCCCTCCCTCCGTCCCTCCTCCTTACCTTCCTCCTCCTCCCTATTCTCTCTAATCCCACCTGTCCTCCCTCCTTCCATTCCTCCTCCCCAATTCCACCTCCATCCTGTCTTTTCTCTCCAGTCCCTCCTGTCTCCCTCTTCTCTCCTCGCCTGTCTCCTCCCCCGTCTCTCCAATCCCTGTCCCTCTCAGTCTTCTCTCCCTCCCTGCCTCCTCCCACAGTTTCTCCCTCCTTTCTGTCACTTCTCCCCAATCCCTCCTCCCTCCCCTCTTCACACCCTCCCTACATCCTATCCATCTCTCCAATCCCTCCTCCTCCCTCTTCTATCCCTCCCTATCTCCTCCCCTTCCCTCCAATCCCTCCATTCCTCCCTCCTTCACCTCCACACTCCCCCGTGACCAATATCGGCAGCAAAACAAATGGGTCACATATAGCTATCTAGCCCCCTCCCCCGTTTAGCGATGGGGAGGGGGAATGGGGTGCCGGGGTCCCATTTTCTCCCTGGGGGGGCGGGGACTGAGCTAATGGCCCTCTTGAGTCGGGTTTCAGGGGGCCACATGTCCATTTGGCCAGTGTCAGAGGTGGCCGGGAGTGTGTGATGTACTCCTCTTCTGACTTGGACAAAATTGATAGGCGGAAACAGGAGCTTGTATTTATTTTAGCAAGTCATATGTGCAGCAGAAAAAAAACATTCACACACACACACACACACACACACACACACACACACACACACACACACACACACACACACACACACACACACAGCATTAACAATAGGAACAATAACAGTAACCAGCCACAACAACTACAGCAACAAAAACGAAGACAAAAACAAACATCCACCAACAAAAACAATAACAGGGAAACAACCACAACAAAAACAACAACAACATACACTCGTAATTTCAGTTGTGGACATTCCCAACATCGCGATTCGTGCCCCTCTCACAAAAAACGTTCACACACACACACACACACACACACACACACACACACACACACACACACACACACACACACACACACACACACACACACACCAGATAAAAAGGGTTCCTAAACTCTTCATTGTGTCCTACCACAACTGGACATCCATTGAAACACACACACACACACACACACACACACACACACACACACACACACACACACACACACACATAGACACACACACACACACACACACGCACACACACACACACACACACAGATGTAAATAATGGCACGCAAAAAATCAAATGAACATAGTCTCCCCTTGTAACCTTCCTCTGATCCCTATTGAAATGGAGGGGAAAGGAGAGATGAAAAGGGGAAAAGAGAGGAAGAAAAGGGAAAAGAGAGGAGGAAAAGAGAAAAGAGAGGAAGAAAAGGAAAAGAGAGGAGAAAAGAGGAGGATCGGGGAAAATAGGTGAAAGGGAAAAAGAAGAAAAAGAGGAAAAAGAGATGACGAGAGGGACAGGCGAAGAAAGAAACAAAGAGGGGAGAGAAAAAGTTGGAATTTGATTGAGGTAAAACGAGATAGGGAAGGACAGAGAGAGAAAAAAAAGAGAGTAGGTGAAGTGGTGGAAAAGAGGAAGAGAGCACAGAGAGAGTGGAAAAGAGAAGAGAGATAGAGAGCATCAGTGAAAAAAGAAAAGGAGGAAGATGGTGAAAGGGAGGAAAAAATAAGAGGGAAGAAGAGAGGAGAGATGTAAAGGGGTGAAAAAGAAGGGTGGATGAAAAAAGAGGGGAGGGGTGAAAGAGGCGAAAAAGAGGGGAAAAAAAAAAGAGGGGAAGGGTGAGATACAAACAGGAGAGAAAATGAAAAATGAGAGGGAAGAGGAACAGATAAGAGAGAGAGAGAGAGGGAGAGAGAGAGAGAGGGGGGGAGGGAGAGAAGGGGGAAGGGGTTAAAAAGAGACAGAGGGGAAGAGAGTGAAGTGATGAAAGAGAGAGAGAGAGGGGAAAAGAGGGACGACTTGAAAGAGAAAGAGAGGGGAAAAGAGGGAAGAGATGATAGAGAAAGAGGGGAAACGAGGGAAGGGATGAAAGAGAGAGAGAGGGGAAAGAGAGGAGGGAAAATGAAACAAGGTAAAAGAGGGGAAGGATGTAAACCAGGTGAGCCGTGAAATAAGGGGGAGTAAAAGAAAGAGAGGAAAGAGAGTGAGAAAAAAAATATTAGAAAAACTGAGAAGAGAGGAAGGCCATGAAAAGGGGGATGATGTAATGAAGGGAAATTAAAGAGGCGAAAAAGAGAGTGGAGGTGCGGTGGTGAAGAGACAGGGAGAGAAAAAGAGACAGAGAAAAAGAAGGTACAGCACTGGTGAAAAGATGAGGGAAAAAGAGACTGAAAAAATAGGAGAAAAGAGAGGTAGAGAGCTGTGAAAAAGAGGAGAGAAAGGGGAAAGAGAGTAAAGTAGGTGGAACAGAGACGCGAAAAATAAAGGAGTGTGAATTACTAAAAAAAAAAAAATGTTAAAGAAACGATGAAAAAGAGGAGAAAAAGAGAGGAAGGTAAAGAAGAAAGTAGAGAAGCAGTTAAGAAGAGGAGAAATGGTAATAGAAATGGTAAAAAAGAGGAGAAAAAGAGAGGAGTTAAAACAAGTAGAGAAACAGTTAAAAAAGAGAAGAAGCTATAAAAGTGATTATAAAAAGAAAAGAGAAAGAGAGGGAGGTTAAAAAAAAGAGAAGCAATTTAAAAAGGAGGGAAAAAAAAAAGAGATGAAAAGGAAAAAAAAGAGAGGAAGGGTAAAAAAAATAGAGAAGCAATTAAAAAGAGGAGAAAAAGAGAGAAGTGATGAAAAGGAAAAAAAAGAGAAAGGGTAAAAGAATATAGAAGCAATTAAAAAGAGAAGGAAAATAGAGAAAGAGGAGAAAAAGAGAGAAAAGAGAAAAAGAGAGGAGGAAGAGGAGAAAAAGAGAGAAGAGAAAAAGAGGAGAAAGAGGAGAAAAGAGAGGGAGATTTAAAAAGTAGAGGAACAAAAACAGGAGAAAAAGAGAGAAGAAAGAGAGGAAAAAGAGGAGAAGAGTGCCAAAAAAGAGTGCTAAAAAAAGAGTGTGTTGTAATTTAGGTGTGGGCTGCCTGTTAATGGCGACCGGGGATCCAAAAATTAAAACCAAATTGAGGGGAGACAATTTTGGTTGGGGATGAGGTTAGAGAGAGAGAGAGAGAGAGAGAGAGAGAGAGAGAGAGAGAGAGAGAGAGAGAGAAAGAGAGAGAGAGGGTATAATACTTTCCTTTAAATGAGAAAAAGAGAGAGATATCTTCTTTCCCTGATTTTTTTCCGTCTCCTTATCTCTCTCATTATCTCTACCTCAAGATTAAAGAGAGGACAGCGTATCTACACGCAATGGAGGTTTGATCTTGGAAATTCACAGATAAACAGGCGTAATGATTCACCGTGGAAGTAGATAGATAAATAGATAGATAGATATACTGACAGATAGCTATGTAGGTCGATAGATAGGTGGATAGATAGACAGACAGACATACAGATAGGTAAAGAAATACATATAAAAGAGTGAGGAAAGAGGAGATGAAGAAATAAAAAGTGAGAGAGAGAGAGAGAGAGAGAGAAAGAAAGCTTTAATGAACACTTCCTCGATACGTGAAAATTCTACCACAGGAAAAAGAATGATAGATAGAATGATAGTTCGATGGAAAAAGGCTGATAGATAGAAAGAATATGAGAGGTGAAAAAATAGATTGATAGACAGAGAGGTAGACAGATAGACAGATCGGTAGATAAACAGATAGATAGAAATTAAATAGATGGATGCACATAGGCTGACAAGATAGACAGATAGATGGGTAGATAGATAGAAAGAAATAGACAAACGGATAGACAGAGAGAGGTAAGTTGGTAGTTAGATAAATTACAGTGATAGACCTAGATAGATAGATTGGTAGATAGATAAAGTTGATAGTTACGTTGATAGATGATTGATAGATAGATAAATAGATATATGCGAATAGATAGATAGATAGACTAATAAATAAATAGATACACACACACACACACACACACACACACACACACACACACACACACACACACACACACACACACACACACACACACACACACACACACACACACACACAGATAAAACCCTAATAAATACATTAAAAAAACACGAATAAATTTTATGTGAATCTAAGTTGGCCCCTGAAACGCAATATAAGGCGAGGGGACGTCAGCCTTTGTTTCTTTTTTCCCCCTTCGTGTCTCTAAGGCTGCTTATTGTGTGCGCCTTTGCATAATCCGGGTTTATTATATACGTGAAGAGGGAGGGGGATGAGAGAGAGAGAGAGAGAGAGAGAGAGGAAGGAGAAATTCATGAAAATGGAGATATACATGTAGAAGTGTATAGAAGAGAGAGAGAGAGAGAGAGAGAGAGGGAAGAGAGAGAGAGAGAGAGAGAGGGAAGAGAGAGAGAGAGAGAGAGAGAAATAATATTGTCAGGTCGTAACCATAATATTTAGTTTGGATCCTTCCCTTTAATTAGGAGGAAGATTCAGTTTATATATAATGGTGACGAAAAACACACATGAACCTTATTAAAAAACCATTGAAAATTATTAAAAATAAAAACTACTTTATTTGAAGGAAGGGTTAAGAAAGCAAAGAAAAAGACAAGCTAAATAAACAGGAATAAATAAAAAAGAGAAGGAATTAGAGAGAAATAAAGACAAAAGAATCATATAAAAGGAGTCTAAAAAATAAAGAAAAATGGAAAATAATAACTAATAAGCAAAGAAAAAGGAGAAACGGGGAATAGAAAGGAGAAAGAAAAGGCCGATGATGAGCGATAGAATAGGAGAAAGATATGAAACAATAAGAGAGAGAATGATCACTTTTGGACCATCTGAGGGGAGAGAGAGGGGAAAAAAATGTTGATCCTGTGCCCCTATGGAGAGAGAGAGAGAGAGAGAGAGAGAGGAAATGTGTGTGTGTGTGTGTGGGAGTGGGTGTAAGAAAGAGAGGAAAAAGATATAGGAAGAAAAGGCGATAAGAGAGGAAGGCAGTGATGAAATATGAAGAAAATAGTAGAGATAACGATGAATAATATGAAAGTAGGAAGAAAAAAAAATAAGAGGAAGGAAGGAAGGAGAAAAAGACAGTGATGACAAAAGGAGAAAGAATAAGAGGAAAGAAAAGGAGTAGTGGATGGAAGAAGGAAAGGCAGAGACGACAGAAGGAGGACGTATAAGAAAGACGATGGGAAATGAAGGGTAAGTGAAAGGGAGAAAATGAAAAAAGGTGACAAGACGAGAGGATTGAGAAGGAGATGGGAGTAAAGCAAGAAAAGAGAGAAAGATTAAAAAGTAACAAAAGAGAGAAGTAAGAGAAAAGAGAGGGGAAAAAACTGAGTAATAATTAGACAAAAAAAAATGGACAGAATAAGAGAGACGAGGAGGAGAAAAGAGAGTTTATTTAAGGAGAAAAATAATAAACGACAAAGAGGAGAAAGTAAGAGATATAGAGGAACCAAAGAGAATTTAAGAGAAAACATGAGAGAAAAGACAGCAGGAAAAGTGGGAAAAAGAGAGTAACAGACGAAACAAGAGAGAGTAATAAAGAAGAGAGGAAAAGACAGAAAAAGAGGAGAGAAAAGAGTGTAAGAAAAAGAAAGGAAGGAAAGATAGGACAGAAGGAGAAAGTTGAGCAGGAGAGGAGAGGGAAAAGGGAGAGGAGCAATTGGGTGTGAATCGTCTCCTGGGGGTGACAAAATCTATCGAGTAGGGACGATAAGGGTTGGAGTAGATGGGGAGAGAGAGAGAGAGAGAGAGAGAGAGAGAGAGAGAGATGCATTGATGTGGATGGTAGTATAATAATGTTTTGCGTCAGGTCCCACCCTCAATAATTGACACCGTGCCACCACACTCCTATTTCCTATTTCCACCTCGCTCTCTCTCTCTCTCTCTCTCTCTCTCTCTCTCTCTCTCTCTCTCTCTCTCTCTCTCTCTCTCTCTCCATATAATATATTGTGCATCTATCTATCTATCTGTCCATCTCTCTGTATCTGTCTGTCTGTCTACCTGCCTACCTGCCTGTCTATCTGTCTATCTATCTACAGTCACTATATTCCATTTCTTTAATTCTCTACTTTTATTTACTTTTCCTCTCCTGTTTCTATCACCTCTTTTTTTCCTTCCTTTTCTCTCCCCTTCTCTGTTTCCTTTCCTCCACACCACCTCCCCTTCCTTCCTACCTCCTTCCTTCCCTCCCTTCCTGCCTACCATCATCTCTACTACCCTTCATCCCTCTCTCCCTCTCTCCATCCCTCCCTACCCTTCTTCCTCCCTACCACCATAGTACTTCAATGTTCCATTTCCATTAACATTCAGCTGAGAGAGAGAGAGAGAGAGAGAGAGAGAGAGAGAGAGAGAGAGAGAGAGAGAGAGAGAGAGAATTGAACAGGAAAATGAAGAAAGGAGGGAGGGAGGAAAGAAAAGTCATAAAGGGAGAGGAGAGAGAAAAAAGATTGGGAAAGAGAGGAAGGTAAAGAAGAAAGGTAAGGGAAGACGGGGAGGGAGAAGAAATTAGATGGGAGGGAGGGAGGAAAGATGAGAGACAAGAGGAAGGGAAGGAGAAAGGAAGAGGGAAGACAGGAAGGGAAGAGGAATAGAGAGGGATGGAGGGAGGAAAGAATAGGGAAGATAGGAAGGGAGACAGGAAAGTGTCTGCAGTAGTGTAGAGCGGATGTGACAGTTTAATTACACCTCACCTCTCCGCCTCTCCTTTTCTCTCCTCCCTCTCTCCTTCCCTCCATCATCATCCCTCTTTTCTCCCTCCTCCCTCTCTCTTTCCCTCCATCATCATCCCGCTTTTCTCCCTCCTTCCATTATCATCCCTCCCCAGTAACTCCCCTCCTTTTAACTTTCTTCCCTTCTTCTCCCCTATAAACTCCTCTTTTAATGACTCCCACATCTCCCCTACCTCCCTCACTCTCACCACACCTTCTCACCCCTCTCCTCCTCTCTCACCACTCTACTTTCCCCACTCACACTACTACACCCCCTCTCCAATCTCTCTCCTACCCCCTCCGTCACGCCACTTTCACTCTCCCTCCTCCCATCACCTCCACTCTCTCCGCACTCAGCCTCCTCCCCTCCCGTCTCCCACTCCTCTTTCTCTCTTCTCCTCCCATCTCTCCTTCCCCTTTCTCCCCTCTCCTCCCCTCCCCTTCTCCCCTTCCCCACTTCCACTCTCTTGGCCAGACAACATGTGGTGAGGCATTAAGCTATTTTTCAATTTTTTGTCACTTCACATGGCAGGATATAAAAAATGAGAGAGAGAGAGAGAGAGAGGGAGAGAGAGAGAGAGAGAGAGTGAGGGGGGGGACGAGGTAAATGTTTGAGAGGCAAAAATAGTGAGATAGATAAGGTGAAGAGGAACCACAGTAATAAACAAGATTAAGAGGAAAACAGATGTTCATAAGATTGAAGCGTTACGAACAACACACCTACCTTAATAACAGAGAATTCCTTTGTACATACAGGTAAAGGGTTATTATTGACAGTTTATTCTTCCTGTGTCACCAGCTGTAAAATGGACTACTACAAAATTCCTTACAGCAATTAGCACTTCCACGCCTCCTCACTCTTTCCCAACATCCCACACTCTCATACCCTCCCCTGCCATCCCCACCCCTTACATTTTTCCCCACTACCCCCACATCCACCCTTCCACACCCTCTCTTCCTTTCCAGTTTGCTATCCTTGTCTTTGATTTGTATGAAAGTTAAGTTAGCTGTCACTTACCCTATAGCAAACAGCCTCGAGAGGACAAGTATGTTGCTGTTTATTTTCCTTTGTTCTTTGTGTGCCACTTCCAACTCTACCTTCTCATACCCCCCTTCAACGCCATCACCATCCTCTCCCCCTCCATCATAATCATCCTCTCCCTCTCCACCACCACCATCATCCTCTCCTCCTCCACCACCTCCATCATCCTCTCCCCCTCCACCACCACCATCATCCTCTCTCCCTCCACCACCACCACTCCACTTGACTTCCTCATACACTTCATATTCCACCCCCACCTCTCACACCTCCCTACCCTTTTCTCCTCCAAAACTCATTCCACTGATATCCCCAACCTCACCCCTACTTCCTCAGATCCTTTCACTCCTCCACCCCCTTATACTCTGTCCCCATCACCACTATTCCGCATCACTCCACCCCCTAATATCCTCAGATTCCTCGCCCCCATCCCCACTTCTTCATGTCCTTTCGCCCCCGCCTCTTCTACTCTCACCCAAGTACTTTCACCCCCGCCTCTTCATTCCTTTACCTCATCCCACCATCCCCCCACCCCTACCACCTACCACCCCCTTCGCTTCCTCATTCCTCCCCACCCCCCTTGTCACACAAAGCACCAGTTTCCGACACGACTCTCCTTGTTTGAAGGGCGTTGCAACCGAGAGAGAGAGAGAGAGTGTGTGTGTGTGTGTGTGTGTGTGTGTGTGTGTGTGTGTGTGTGTGTGTGTGTGTGTGTTCCCAAGCAAATTAATTAGTCTTAGCTTCAACTGCAATATATGTCATTGAAGTGCAATTGTTAATAGGTACATGTAACAGCTAGCTAAGTAGAGGAGTAGATAGAAACATAGTTAAACAGACAGATTCAGAGGTAGGTAGATAGGCAGGTAGAAAGAAAGAATGATAGACAGAGAGAGAAATAAGCATAAGGTAGATAGGCACATAGATATAAACAGACTGATATTTTCGCTACGAAGATATGGAAGGTCGAGGACAAGAGAGAGAGAGAGAGAGAGAGAGAGAGAGAGAGAGAGAGAAATGGAAGAGGGAAGGAGGGAGAGGGCCAGGTGTGGGGAGAATCAGAGTCAGGGCTGAATGATACCAGTGTTGGTAGTAGTGGACGCAGATGTTGCCCTTCCGCTGCGATGGAGGGCAAGTACGGGTGCAGGGGAAGGGGAAGGGGTGGGAGAGGAGAGGGGGATGGCAGGGGAAGGGGCAGGGGTGGGAGAGGAGAGAGGGGGATGGTAGGGGAGGAGAGATAGGGGGAGAGGGACGACTGGATGGCTGGGTGGGTTTGGTATTGGCTTCATACAGCAAGGCCCTGGAGTAGTTAGTTCGACCCCGTTAAATAACAGATAATATAAACAGTATCTTACCTGAATATTACCATTTTCTTGTAGTATGTGTAGACTAGTTACAATCAGATACGCGGCGTTCTAAGAAATATAAAGAAATACAAATGATAGCTTGGAAAAACAGTGAAGAGTTTGGCAAAGAAAAACACCATAGCGCTACTCAGTACATTTTGATTGCTACTGAGACTATCCACAGCCATAAATATAAGTAACTCTGAACCATACCACTATCAGCTATCACAATCACCTGTTTCACCGTCTGTAATTGCTTCTGTCCTACCCTGCCTCACCATACCACTGTCTGCTTCACCATCTGTAATTGTTTCTTTTCTTCTGTTCTACCTTTCTTTACCCCACCACCATCTGCCATCATCTGTTTCACTGTCTATGGCTTCTCTCCTACCGTGCTTCACCATACTGCTGTCTACCACCTGTTTCACCGTCTGTCCTTGTATCAACCCTACCCTTCCACATCATAACAGTGGTTGCTACAGTATAACTGTCCTCTATTTTACTGTCTGTCTTGTTTCCTTACTGTCACCCTTCTAGGTCCCCCTATGACTTGATCTTTGAGAGAGGGAGAGAGAGAGAGAGAGAGAGAGAGAGAGAGAGATTGACTGTTGTGCATGACTGTGTATGTAGATGTGCGTATTAGGAAGCAGGTTGGCATTTGCGTGTCAAAGGGGAGAGAAATGAGAGAGAGAGAGAGAGAGAGAGAGAGAGAAACAGAGAGACAGACAGACAGAGACAGAGAGACAGAGACAGACAGACAGACAGACAGAAACAGAGACACAGTGACAAAAAGAGAACAGAGAGAATGGCTGTGAGGCGTGTGCGGAGGGGGAGGGGGGGCGTTGCGGTCGGATGGTGGGTAGAATGAATGAGAGCTTGGGAGGAGAGGGGAGGGGAGGGAAGGGTGGGGCTGGAGGAAGAGGAAGGGGGAGGAGCGGGAGGGGAGGGGAGAGAATAATAAAGAGGCACGGGGACGAGAGAGAGAGAGAGAGAGAGTGAGAGGGGGGGGGAGGCATGACTGAAGTATAAAGAATAGCGGAAGGGAGGATGGCGGGAGAGGGAGGAGGGGGGGAGAGTATGGAAGGAGGGAGGGGTGGGAGGGAAGACGGACGGTTAGACAGAAGGATGGGGAGAGGGAGAGATGGGAAGGGAGGGGGTGGGGAGGAGAAAGGATTGGGGGAGGAAGGAGAGAGGTGAGTAAAGGAGAGGGGATAGAGAGGGGAGGGGAAGTAGAGAGGAGAGAAAAAGAGAGAGATGGAAGGGACTGATGATAAAGAGAGAAGGACAGAGACGAGATGAAGATGAGAAAGATACGGAATGGGAAGTGAAGGGAGGAATAAGCAAACTGGAAGAGAGGGGCATATGAGCGAGGAATAGAAGAGGAAGAAAGGAAAGAAGAGAAAGACGAGAGAAGGAAATATTTGGGGAGTGAGAGTAAAGAAAAATTAAGAAAGATAAGGAGTAGGGAAGGAAGAATCAAGGAAAGATAAGAAAGAGAAGGAAAGAGTTGGGGAGGGAGAGTAAAGGAAAGATAGAGACGGGAATGCAAGGGAAAGAAAAGGATGAAGAACAGAAAAGGGAGAGAAAAGGAGAGAGGGTAGAGCGTGAGGGATAGGGAGAGAAGAGAAATGAGGGGAGACGAATGGAGAGGGAAAGGGTAAAGGGAGGAGAAGAAGAGGAAAGATTCAAGTAGACAGGGAAAAAAGTGGGATGGAACAGAAGAATGGAGAAAAGGAAGAATGAAAAGAAGACAGAATTGAGGAAGGAGGGAGGGGAGAGAGATGGACAGAAAGAAATTAGCAAAAACCCATTTACCCCTCTCATGATCGGGACAATTCTATCGTGTGTTTTGTTTCAGCTAAAGCCAGACGTCTTTATTCAGCTGAGAGTGAATTGGAAGGAGGCTCCCTAGCACCTCTTCCTTGCCGATTTGTTCAGGATATGAGGGCTTAATATCCCTTTGTATGTTATTTATGCAGAGAATGGCGATATTGGAAGGATTTATATTACACAAAATAAGACAGTATGGTGCAATAAGGAAAATAAATCGCTTAGGAAAAGATGCTAGAGAGCTTCCTGAACCGATGAGAATACAGGCCATAGAAGCCTAAGAAAGTTAACCATCAAATATTTTTTTTTCTTCCTTCTAAAGGCCATTTTCAGTCCAGTCCTTCCAAAACTCCAGCTCCACTCAGTAAAAAAAGGAGAGAGAGAGAGAGAGAGAGAGAGCAAATGAAAACAGGGTCTCGTCAGATATCGCCCGTCAGAATGGCAAATACGAAACTCGAGTACTCGACTGGAATGTAGGGTCCTTATTTATGAAGGATCTTAAGCATTTTCCAGGATATAGACAAATCCCCACAGGAGTTTTCAGTGATCATAAATAGTTATATATACGTATTTATCAATATTTATTAATGATCTTAAGAATTTTCTAGGAAACAGAGAGATCCCATAGAAATTTATTGTTTTCAGAAATCATTTGTCTTGGCGTTTTTTGATATTATTTTTTTTTTATTCTGGTTTGGCTTTCAGTTGTATGGTTGCTGTGTAAGTGGGGACGACAGTATAATCAAACAGTCTCATGCACAAATTTTGCTTAAGAAAGTCTGTAAATGTGGAAGCAGAATAAGTAGTGGGCTGCGAGGAATACATGTAGTTAGGTACGAAGAAAATAAAATTAAAATTTGAAATATACTCCTTTTACTTTATCTTGGTCTAAAATTGCCATCTCTCCATCTTGAATCGCGAACTATAACAAGAGATTAACTCCAGAATATGATTTTAGTCACGAAGCAGTGTTGTGGAAAGGATGTGGAGCCGTAATATTGCCAGTTCGTACCACTGATCTACGTGAAATGAGCATAAAAAGGATGAAAATTTGGGCCAAGTTATGGTGAAAAAACGAGAGAGAGAGAGAGAGAGAGAGGGAGGGGGTGAAATGTTGTGTGTGCAAAATGGTTAGTAAATCTGTAAGTTAGAATGGAACATGCCCAAGGAATGTAAACAGAAGAAGAAAGAAAAAAGGAAGTTGGTATGCAAATGTTGGTGGGAAAATTAGTAGGCTGGGACTAGAGAAAAGATGGTAAGTGGATTCGTAAGTGGGTAAGTAGGTAGGTAAGTGATGGAGGGGAGAATGTGGCTGGAATGTTGATAGGTAGATAGGAAGATAGACTGATAGATAGATAAGAGGAAATTTTGTAGAAAAGGAGGAGAAAACAGTAAATATAATTGACACGGCTTAAAAAAAGAGGGATGGAAGGATAAAAAAATAGGGATGTAAGTAGGGAGGTCAGTAGGTAGGAAGGGAGATTGGTAGGTATGTAGGTAGGCAGCTAGGTAGAGAGGGACGGTTAGTAGGTAAATCGGTATGTTTGTACGAACGTAAGTAGGGAGGTAGGGTCAGTAGGTAAGTAGGTAGGGATGGAAGGTCAGTAGGTAGAGAGGTGGGTATGGATGGAAGGTCAGTAGGTAGGTAGGTAGGTAGGGATGGAAGGTCAGTAGGTAGGTAGGTAGGTAGAAAGGGAGGAAGGTAGAGGGAGGGAGGGAAGGAGTGTGAGGTGGAACGGTAACTTATAGAAAGGGCAAGGGAGACTGCGAAGGGAGGGAGAGGAGAGGGAGGAAAGGGAGAGTGGGGGAGAAGGGGAGGGGAGGAGAGAGAGGGAGGGGGTGAGAGAGGGGGAGGGGTGGGATGAGGGGGATGTAACCGTTTCTTCTCTCCCCTCTCTCTTATAAATACGGACACACACGTACAGTTTAATGTACGTAAACGCACATACGCACATCCCGAACACTCACATACATGCAAAAACACACAAAGTACATACAGAGAAGACGTACACATAAAAAAGAAAATATACAACGTAGTCACTAATGTACACACACACACACACACACACACACACACACACACACACACACACACACACACACAGCCGTTTTAGACAGGTGAGCGTCAAACCAGGTGTCCAGATGCACGATGTTCATCCTGTTTTTCCTTTTCCGGTGTTTTTGTTGAATATATTAAATCTGCTACTGTTTTTATCTTCTCAGTGTTTTATTTCAGTAAGCGACAGATGATTTTGTATGTCTAAGATGGTTTGTGTGTGTGTCTGTGTGTGTGTGTGTTTATGCTTGTGTGTGTGTGTATGTGTCTATATGTTGTTGTGTATGTCTGTGTGTTTGTGTTTTTATGTGTGTGTGTGTGTGTGTGTGTGTGTGTGTTTGTGTGTGTGTGTGTGTGTGTGTGTGTGTGTTTGTGTGTGTGTGTGTGTGTGTGTGTGTGTGTGTGTGTGTTTGTGTGTGTGTGTGTGTGTGTGTACTCATTAACACTCATGGTAGTGTCATCTCTGTTTTTTTGTTCAATTAACGCCAGACGATTTTATTCAGCTGAGAGTGAGTCGTAGGAGCCTGAGTGCTAATACTGTAATCCTCAAGCCTCTCATGCTGGGAACAACTCTAGGACTGTATGATCTGTCTTCTGTCTAACGCCATACCATTATTTTTACAGAAAATGGATCGTGGGAACTTGAGAGTGTTAATTCCCGTCGGTTAAAGAAGTACCCTAACACCTTTTCCTTGGCGATTTATTTGGCTTACTACTTCTTACTGTCCTCTTCCGTGTTACGTGGATTTTTTTAATATTGCCTCACTTCACATACATAACATGCAAATCGGTATTAACTAGCCATATCAAAAAATAAATCGTTAAGGGGAAGGTGTTAGGGACCAATATCAACAAAATTTTCACCTAATTTCCAAATCTGAAAGGTACAGTCGGGGACATAAATATCGAACCACTACAGAACGAAAAATAAAGGAAGTGTGAACAGTGATTATCGAAAGCCAATAATGCAGCAAAGCTTCTCAGAATACAGTGGACGAGTTTCATAAATGTTCACCTTTAAAAATACAGGGAAATTTTTAAGAATAATTTGCTGAGTTTAATGTATGCCTTGAGTAAAAAGTAGAGCGAAACTTTCCAGAGTATATCCTCGAGTTCAGCTAAAAATACAGCGAAATTCTTAAAGAAAATTGATTGTGTTTCATAATGTTTCGGCTAAAAAGAAGGGAGTAATATTCTTAATCACCACTGGACAATGCTCACTCAATGATGTTATTATTACTGGGTTGGGGAGGGCAGTGGTGGGAGGAAAAACGCGCGTGAGTAGAGCACGTGGCGAGAGTAGCAGCACGTGTCATGTGAATTAACACGTGTGGGGACTGGCGAGGTGTTATTGTGAGGTGAGAGAGAGGGAGGGAGAGAGAGATGAGGGAGGGGTGCGACTCTCAATTACGTCCACTGTATTATTCCTGGTGTCGCGAGTGTTATGCCGGCACGAGTGGAAGGGGAGGGGCTTTCCTCTCCCCCTCCCTCCCCTCCCTTCCTCTCTCACCCTCTCCCTCCCCTCCCTTCCTCTCTCACCCCCTCCCTCCTCTCCCTTCCTCTCTCCTCCCCTCCCCTCCTCTCTCCTCCCCTCCCCTCTTATTCCCTCCCATCCCTCCCCACCCACCTCACCAGCTGTCTATACCTCCTCTCCTTTCCTCTCCTCTCACCCAACTGTTCACGCCTCCAGTACACACACACACACACACACACACACACACACACACACACACACACACACACACACACACACACACACACACACACACACACACACATTTGGTAGCTGTATGAGTAAAGATAAAATTATAAACGGACTCATGCACATCCCAGTCAGTATTCTAAGTGGTTATAGAGATTTCGCAACATCTCTTCCTTAGCGACTTATTCTTCACATTACACCTCATTATCCTCTTGTGTAATTAAGCTTTAGGTAATCAGTTTTCTCAAGCATACAAGCCTTAATAGCCTCATTTATGTCATTAAGCAAACTGTGAAATAATTAAGACGGCACAAATGGCACGGAAGAGAATGTTAAGGTGTCAAGTAAATCGCTAAGGAAGTGGTGTTACGGCCCTTAGGATAAAGAAGATTTGATAATACCTCCCAGGTGTTGGATGTCTACAATGAAGGTAACCATTTAAGGCCAGTGAGCCGGTAAATACGTCATTCAGAGAGAGAGAAAGAGAGAGAGAGAGAGAGAGAAATTAACAGCATGTGTATCCTTCTCTTTTGGGGGGATTTGACACACCTGTGATATCTCTCTCTCTCTCTCTCTCTCTCTCTCTCTCTCACACACACACACACACACACACACACACACACACACACACACACACACACACACACACACACACACACACACACACACACACACACACACACACACACACACACACACACACACACACTTGAACACTGCTATTGATGGCCACCGAAACGTAAAATGCACGATGGAAAAAAAAAAAAGCAACACATGTTTCCATTCCTGAAGCGTCCATTACACATTTCACAATAAGCTTTTTTTCCCCTCTTCTTTCATACCCAGATCCACAGGTGTGTTTTTCTCACCTGACCTACCACCATTTTAGGGTTACTGGAGCGTTAGCCTTTTCTCTACGGTGATTTTTCTTTTTATTCCTGGATAATGTTGGGATTGAGTAGCCTAGCCCCGGCCTCTTACGCTCCTGATGGTTAAAAAAAGGGAGTGGATGGTGGATGGATGGGTGGATGGTCGGTTGGATGGGTGGATGGATGGATGGATGAATGAGTGCGTGGTTGGTTGGGTGGATGAATGGCAGGATGGATGGATAGATGGATGGATGGGTTGATGGTGGATGGATGGATGGTGAATGGATTGATGGATGGATGGGTGGGATGATTTCTGCTACCGCCAGATTATTCTATTCACTTTCGGATAGTTTCCCTGGTAATGAGAAGGTTAGGGAAAGTTGCATCCAATCTTTCCATTTTGTAAAATATCTCGAAAACTAAATAAAATCGTCTGTAGATAGGAAGAATAAAATATAAAACGCATCATCATTGTGAAGTGATTAAGTACTTCAAATAGATGGGTCTAGTAGTAGTAGTAGCAGTAGTAGTTGTAGTAGTAGTAGTTGCAACCCCAGGCTCATCTACGGTCCTCTCCTACGATCCACCATCCTCCTCTCGGGGGATAAGGAGTTGAGGTAATTTGTATAGCAGGTCAGTTCAGATCCCGGCGTATATCAGTGCCACCACATGAAGGAGTTCCTGTTCAGTGCAGTTGTGTGTTTATATGCTGAAGGTACACGTAAACTATCGATACAGGACTGAGTATTGTGTAAGGAAGCGAGAGTGGCTCGGTGGGTGCATGTTTGTCTCCCGATGTGCGTGTCAGGGGCTCGACACCCAAGTCATGGCGGACATTTAAGGTGAGTGCTTGCATTGTGTCGTTTTATTTGCCTGCACACTATGTTTAGCCCTCAGTCGATTCGTAGGCACACACACACACACACACACACACACACACACACACACACACACACACACACACACACACACTCTCTCTCTCTCTCTCTCTCTCTCTCTCTCTCTCTCTCTCTCTCTCTCAGCTGAATAAAATAGTGTGTCGTAAGTCTGAAAATAATACGAAGCTCATTATTCTCTGCCAGAATATTAATGGGGATAATTTTTAACATTTTCCAGTCTTTTTTTTTTTCTGAGCATCATATAATCGTCTTCAATTTAACCTCTATAAATTGTATAATAGGTGAGTGATACCTGAAGGGATTATGCATTCAACTTCCGCATACCATTAGTAAAAGCCAAAACACACACACACACACACACACACACACACACACACACACACACACACACACACACACACACACACACACACACACACACACACACACACACACACACACACACACACACACACACACACACACACACACACACACACCGAAAGACGGCTATTGTTCGTGATAAATCTTTGTGACTCTTTTCAATGGCATAGGCGGCTTCCCAGCACCTCTCGCTTAACGATTTATTTTTGCCTTGTATATTTTAATTTTCCCGTATGTTATTTGTATCGTTTTAATATGGATATAGTTTGTGTTAGTAAAGTACAAGAGGATATTTATGTTCACCATGCAGACAAAATCGCTTAGGAAAAGGTGTTAGGAATTCCCCAAAGTCACATATAATATGGCACTTTAGCTACTTTTCCTACACGCAGGCGCCACGTAAGCTTATAGGAGAGAGTGGAAGTAATTGATTATAGGAACCTCAATACATCACGCACCCTATAATTATTGAATTGAAAAGTTATATGGATTCGCGACCTGCACTCTGGGGTGAAGGAGAGTGATAGGGCCCTCTGGCAAGCCCTGACGCTGGTGTTTACCCTCATCGACGTGCAGCAGCCCACATCAAGACTCGCTACTCCAAGACTTCACGGAAATTTGATGTGAGCGATGTGTTTCTGAATGTTTGGTATTGCTGACGTCAAAATAATGAGCTAGGTTCGTGTTATGCTGTTTTAAGTTAATCAAAAAATATAAGGAAGAGTATATGCTAAGTGATAAATATCGTGTTGTATTCGTTTACGTTATCCTGAGAAAATAGTGTCCACATGCACTTCTCACTTTACACTTTAAAACCTTTCTGTACTATCACAATCACCAGGTAATATTAATCAAGACTTCTAGTTAGGAAAGTCTCCTCTGAGCTGAATAAAATCGTCTAGTAACAAGAATAAAATAAATAAAGAAAGGTCCTGGTTGAAGGAGTAAAGAAAACATAGCGATGCCTCCTTTTCTTCTGCTTTTATATATTTTCATTTTATTACTTTCTCTCTCTCTCTCTCTCTCTCTCTCTCTCTCTCTCTCTCTCTCTCTCTCTCTCTCTCTCTCATGAAAGTGTACGAACGCCTGACAAATGACTGTTGTACCTGTGAATGTGATCGGCACTTATGGGTAATGGAAGGCATATTTTAGTGTGATTGTTATTCACTGACATGTACATATATCCACACGAACGAAGGGTTAAAAAATTGCCTGCTATTCCACTTCGTCAACTCCACACTTAGGTCATGTCCATCACTTTCCTCCCTGACGCATCATATCAAAGAGCATCACCCATGAACTGAAAAACATACCAAGCCTCTCACAATTTAGGAATATTAGCCAGCAGAGGATAATGGCAAGTCAGGAAGGTAAATTATTAAGCGAAGTTTTTAGAACGATTGTGCGTATGTATTTAAAAGCAGTGCATTCCATCTGATCCTGTCATTTTAACTCCAATTCCGTCATGGACATTTTTAGGCTTTGTATTCCAGCTCAAGTCAGTCGATTTTGCTTAGGTTAGAAAAATCCCAGCAGGAAAAGGGCTACAAACCTTTTAGATATACATTTTCGCTGCTAAAGACACACGCATAGATGCTACATTCAATCAGTTATTATCAGTTGAGAGACATTGTACATGCCAGTTGGTTGAAATATGCCGTCAAGACTATCAATGCGACGCGCGGATTAAGATATTTGAGATATGTAAGAGAAAATTTACAGCATCGTTAAACTGTGACTATAATTCTTTCTTTTGCGACTTAAGGACATTGGTGTTTGGATATAAATGAGCGCAATAATACTAATAATCAAATAGTTAATAAACACCAGAGAGTAGGCCAGCATGCTCTCCAGTACAAATTTCTCTATCTATCTTCACCAAACTACATGCACAGTACACACTACACTTCCTATTCAAAATTCACCAAAATGGCGTCAATTCACCCAGCCTCGGAGTCCCCAGGGGGGGGGACCATAAATGCCCCCGCCATCTGCCCCTCTCCCGGTGACGACTCGAGGTGCCTGGAACCACTGTCTGACTCTCTTCTTCTTCATTTCTGCAACATTCGCGGCCTTTCCTCTAACTTTCGCTCTGTTGAGCACCACTTCTCCTCCTCTAAACCTCACCTTCTTTTTCTAACGGAGACTCAGCTGTCTGAGGCAACTGACAGCAAACCCTTTTCTGTATCCTCCTACTTTCTCTATACTCATTTCAAAGCCAAAGGTGGCTGTTGTGTATACATACGCAACGACTTATCTTGCTCTCGTGTTCCTGAACTTGATTCTTCTGAATTCTCCACTCTCTGGCTTCGGCTTTCCTGTCATTCTCTGACTAAATATATCTGTGCTGTTTACTTATCCCCTAATTCTACTGACTATCAAAAATTCTTCGACTATCTTACTTCTACGATGGAACACATTCTGTCCATTTCTCCTTTCTCTGAAATCTCCATTCTTGGAGATTTCAATGTTCACCACCACCTTTGGCTCTCCTCTCCTTTCACGGATCCACCTGATGAACAAGCCTACATCTTTTCTATCCTTAATGACCTAGAGCAGCTTGTACAGCACCCTACCCGTATCCCTGACCGCCTTGGAGAGAGCCCCAACATACTTGACCTCTTCCTCACAACTAATCCTTCTACTTACTCTGTTAATCTTTTCTCTCCGTTGGGCTCCTCCGATCACAACCTTATTACCTTAACCTGTCCTATCGCTCCAGTACGGCCTGCGGACCCTCCAGGGAAACATCGTCTCTGGCATTTTGGAGCCGCGGACTGGGAGGCCCTCAGGCAGTACTTCTTTGATTTTCCCTGGAATGATTATTGCTTCCATGGCCGTGAGCCATCTGAGTGTGCCTTGTGCATTACGGAGGTTATTCTCTCGGGCATGGAAGCATACATTCCTTTCTCATATCCTTTGACTAACGCAAGAAAGCTTTGGTTTAATCACGCTTGTTCTAATGCTGTCCGCAACAAGGAGAAGGCCTACAAAAGGTACCGGAGCCAACCCACCCCTGAATCACATAATCTACGTTTCTGCCCGGAATCGTGCTAAGTCTGTTCTTCGCTCTACTAAAAATAATTTCATCCATACTAAATGCTCTCAACTCTCCAACTCGAAATCTTCCCGCTCCTTCTGGCACCTTGCCAAAAATCTTTCTAACAACTTTATCTCTTCATCCTTCCCTCCTCTTTTCTACTCTGATGGTTCTGTAGCTATTTCTTCTACTGATAAAGCAGATCTCTTCGCACAGACTTTCTCCTCCAATTCCACCTTAGACGATTCCGGTGCTGTTCCTCCATCACTTCCCCCCTCTGACTTCCTCATGGCTGACATTAAAATTTCTTCAGTTGATGTATTTTCTGCCATTACTGGCCTCAGTACTAACAAGGCATATGGGCCTGATGGGGTCCCTCCTTTTGTTCTCAAAAACTGTGCTTCTGTGCTTACACCCTGCCTAGGCAAACTATTTTGCCTTTGTCTGTCAACTTGTACCTTTCCTTCTTGCTGGAAGTTTGCTCTCATTCAGCCAGTCCCAAAGAAGGGTGACCACTCCCAACCCTCCAACTATCGTCCAATTGCTTTAACGTCCTGTATTTCAAAAGTTTTCGAGTCAATTCTTAATAGAAAAATTTTAAGGCATCTTTCCTATCACAACCTTCTTTCCGATCGTCAGTATGGGTTCCGTCAGGGACGCTCCACTGGCGATCTTCTCACCTACCTTTCAGACTCCTGGTCATCCTCCTTTCGGGACTTTGGCGAAAGCTTTGCCATTGCACTTGACATCTCAAAGGCTTTCGATCGAGTCTGGCATAAATCTTTAATTTCCAAACTGCCCTCCTACGGTTTCTATCCTTCTATCTGTGCCTTCATCGCTAGCTTCCTTTCTGGTCGTTCTATAGCTGCTGTCGTAGACGGCCATCGTTCTTCTCCTAGATCTATCAACAGTGGTGTTCCTCAGGGCTCTGTCCTATCACCAACTCTCTTCCTTTTATTCATCAATGATCTTCTAAGCTGTACATCTAACCCTATCCACTCATACGCTGATGACTCCACCCTTCACCTTTCCATTCGGTTCCCGCAACGCCCATCTCAACAGTTACTTCAAGAAACAAGGGATGAGGCTATGGCACACCTAATGTCTGACTTGGCTCATATCTCTGACTGGGGTAAAAATAATATGGTTGTCTTTAATGCATCTAAGACTCAGTTCTTACACCTATCAACCCGACAAAATCTTCCACAGGTATACCCACTAATGTTTAATAATATTCAGATTAATCCTGCATCATCCTTGAACATGCTTGGGGTTTCATTTACTCGGGACTTATCTTGGAAAGATCATATTACATCTCTTGTAAAATCTGCTTCCAAGAGATTGGGTGTGCTAAGCCGACTCCGCTCTTTCTTTACCCCTGCACAATTGTTGACTCTATACAGGGGTTTTATCCGCCCCTGTGTGGAGTACAACTCTCATGTGTGGGGAGGCTCCCCACATACAGCTCTTCTCAATAGGGTGGAGTCAAAGGCTTTTCGTCTCATTAACTCTTCTCCTCTTACTGACTCCCTTCAACCTCTGTCTCTTCGCCGCACTGTTGCATCTTTATCTCTTTTCTATCGCTACTTTAATGGTCACTGCTCCTCTGAACTGTCTGCTTGCATCCCTCCACCTCTACGACGGGCGCGTAGCACCCGTCTGGCAGCTAACTCTCATCCCTTTTCTGTCCAACTCTCTAATGCAAGAGTTAACCGTTACTCTCAGTCTTTCATTTATGCAACAGGTCAGCTCTGGAACTGTCTCCCTCTGTCTGTATTTCCTTCTGCCTATGATCTCCAGTCTTTCAAACGTAGTGTGTCCAGGCATCTCAAAATGATCGGATCTTGAATTTGGCTCTCTATTGTATTTTGTTTTTCTCTTGGAGGGAACTGTTACTGCGGGCTCATGGCCTTTGGTTCCTTCTTCCTCGCATTAAAAAAAAAAAAAAAAAAAAAAAACTTTATTAGAGCAACAGTACTAACAATCATATGGGTATCAATTGCCTTTACTTCTTCTTCATGTTACTTCCGAGTAGTCATGCTTTATTCAGCTAAAGGAATAGAGCCTGAAGTGCAAAGGTTAATACATGTTGATACTGACATGGATAAAAAGGCAAAATAGAATGATGCTTAAATGTACAAGGTGGGGAAAGAGTTCGCTTACAGGAGATATTGAGAGAGAGAGAGAGAGAGAGACAGAGACAGACAGACAGACAGACAGACAGATTAGAGCATGAATTCTTTATTTTCGCTAACGTTTCGGGCTGCACAGAACCCATCGTCAGAGAGGTGAAACAAGAAGGTTCTGTGTTGCCCGAGAGGTTAGAGATAATAAAGAATTCAAGCTTCAACCTGTATCTCTTTCTCACCCAACATTTCCACTTTTTACAATGAGGCATCTACAAATTCTCCTGCCATTCCACTGCCTCTACTTCACGTCTACTACTTTCCTTCCAGAGAATCAGTCATCTATGGGTAGAGAAACATACCAAGCCTCTCTCAGCTGACGGATATTAGCAAGCATAGGAAGGTGAAAAGTAGAAGAGGTGAAATATTTGCCCCTTCAACATGACAAAGTATTTTTCTCTTTATTCTCGCTTCCACCAGACAATTATATTCAACTTACGAGAATCATTTCGGGCTGGAGAGATCACAATAAAGGCATCAATTACTCTCTCACCACAAGAGGCGTTTCACAAGCTGAAGAAAATATAACTCAGTCAACTGGATATAGCAAAAATTAAGCGTAGAGAAGACGTCACGGAATTCCCTGGATAACACGAACTTTTGCCATCGCCTGTACAGAGGAATTTCTCTTATTTGGCGAGGAAGTTTATCACCAAAATTAGTCAGACGAGGATAATAAACTTTTAAGGCATTTTTCCCCCTCCTTGTGGATCTAGGAAATTGACCCATGAAAAGCTAAACGCATTCCTCATTTTTTTTTTTTTTTTTTTGAGGGTTGTTACATTTCCACCGGTCATTGGGTGTTATTTGGCAAATTTCCCTTAACTCTTTTGATGTACTGCAATGGAAGAATGTGTTATTGTGAAAGTTTTGTTTGTCTGTCTGCATATACTGTCTGCTTCTTTCTGACTGTCTGCATTTTTAAGTTGGTGTCTCTCTCTCTCTCTCTCTCTCTCTCTCTCTCTCTCTCTCTCTCTCTCTCTCTCTCTGTATGTATGCATGTATGTATGTATATATGTATGTGTACATCAAATAGGGTAGCTGATGGCCATTAGGACGTAGTGGTGTTATTCTCGCAAAAAGTGCCATGCAACAACACTACTGTATCTGCAATTGCTTCCCAGAGACCGAATACCTGCTAGCTTTTATACACCATACTTTTATCTGTATATTTTATCTGTATACTTTTATCTGTATATTTTATCTGTATACTTTTATCTGTGTACTTTATCTGTAAATTGTTATCTGTGTTTTATCGCGCTATTGTTATCTGAATATTTTGCCGTATTCTGTGAGATATATCAAGCTGAATAAAATCGTCTGGTTGTAGCAAAAGTAAGGAAGTTGACATCGTACTTAAGTGGTGAATGAAGAGTATTTTAATCTCTTCGCTATGAGACGTTTCTTAAGGTGAATAATTAAATTGTCTGGAGGTGGCAAGAAGCAAGAAGAATGCATAAGACGCCGTGTAACAGGTCCTTATACACATCTAGAAGACCCACGCTTCAAAACACACACACACACACACACACACACACACACACACACACACACACACACACACACACACACACACACACACACACACACACACACACACACACACACACACACACACACACACACACACACACACACATTCAGGGGTCATGTAACAGGTCCTCACACACGCACTCACACACACCTCAAGAACACACACCCCTGCCCTCCCTCGCATGTCGCTTCGTAGTTCTTGTGTGTCGTTTAGCGCTGGGTGACGACAAGATGACTTCCGTAATAGTATCGTCTTGAGGTTGCATGACTAGGATTAAGAAAAAGGAAGAAATGTTCAAGGAGTTACCATAATGTAGATTGGCGTGAGGTAATAATAAAATACATGACGCTGTACATAGAAGAGTTTGTTATTAAATCGTCTGGAGGTAGTGAGAGACAGCCAGACATACGGAGAGACAGAGACAGACAGGCAGACAGTTAGATGGACACAAAGATGTAGATAGAGAGTAGATAAAGACAGACAGACTGACAGATAGTTAGACTGACACACTGACGGAGAGTAGATATAGATAGATTAGTATATAGACAGACCGAAACAGAGACGCTATTAAATTAGGAAAGTAAAATCGTCAGAAGTGACCTAAAACAAAGCAGAATTCACCGTCTTGAGAGGCTCCCATGTCGTTTCGTACTCCTGCCGTGTCGCTTAGCCCTGTGTGACGACAAGCCTAGGTGAGCGATGGGTAGACTTTGGTGTTGTTGATCTGATAATTTGCAGGAGCCTCACACGAGCGGCGTAATGGAGGCGATGGTTGATTAGGGCTAAGTTTGGGAGAATGGTGGGGATCGATATAGTTTCCCCTCCTTCCCTCTCTCTCTCCCCCTTTCTCTGCTACCCCCTCCCCGTTTTCTCAGCTACCGCTCCCATCTTCTTCTCTCCCCTCTTGCTCTTACTTTTCCGTAGCTCCCACCCCTCCGTTACCTCCTTCCTTCTCTCTTCTTCCCACCTCCCTCTTCCCATCTTTCTCTGTTCTCTTTCCCGTTTTCCCCTCCCTTCCCCCCTTTTTTCATCCCTCCTCCTTTCTTCCTCATCTCTCCCCCACCCATTCGTATCGTCCCCTTTTCCTCTCCGATCCATCTTCCTATTTTCCTTCCCCCCCCCTTTCCTTCTCCCTCTCCTGCTATTCTCCCCTCCTACTCCTGTCTTCCCTCACCCTCTCATGCTTAGCTTTTTCTCTCCCATCCCCACTCTCCCCTCGTTTCCTTCCCCTTCTTGCATTTCCCCTACTTCCTTCTCCCCATCTCGTTCTCCCTACCTCCTTTCCACCCCACTTCACCTTTCCACCCATTCCCTCCCATCTCTCAAAGGCTACATCTCTCTCTCTAATCATCTCCTTTCCCTTAAAGCCACCTCCTCCCTTAACCCCATTCCAAGAGATTCTGTTTTTCTGCCTTAATCCAGACGATTTCTTTTCATGATAGGAAAGGCCCAATCAACCGGACGTGGCCCATCAGGGTTTAGTTCCAAGGGTGGTTGGGGTTATTGCTCACTTAGGCCTATTGCCACTCAGGCTCGAGTGACTGGTCGCCCTCGCGTTAAATGCCAGAACTAAATAACCTTGCCCTGAATCTTTACGCGTCTTGATGGGGCACTACGGAACTAGTCACGAAGAAGTTGCAGTTGAAAAGATGCAAAATGAAGATATTGTCTCTGCACCAAAACTTGAAATACGCTGCAAATAGACTAAATTTCCTCCAAAGCCCAGCTGAACGAACTTGAGTCACCGCCCTCTCCCAAAGATGCAGTCCTCTTTCTGAAACCCACATCTCTCACTCCAGGCCATATCTCTCCAAGCCACCTCTCTATCACTCAGTCTCCCCCCAATCCCTGGCCACCCTGCCCGGTCGATACTATCATCATTCAGATCTGGAGACACACTTACCCAAGGACGAAGTGGAGGGGGACGCTTTGGAAGGGCAGTCGGTCGGTGGGGCTGTGTATCCAGACATGTTCAACGTTATATATGTTCCAGGCTATGTATTTACCCGAGATAGATCTGTCGTTTTTTAGCATGGCAGTGTTCCCTAAACAGTACATTTTTCTATTGCATTGCTGCTTGAGTCTTTTACTGAGGTGTTTTTCCTGTTCCCTTTTTTCTGGCCATATAGGGTTTAGATGCTGTTGTGGATGATGATGGTGATGATGATGATGGTGATGATGATGATGATGGTTGTGGTGGTGGTGGTGGTGGTGGTGGTGATAATGATGATGATAAGCTAACCCACACAGCCTTGAGGAAACGGCTCGTTCTCTTTTGTCATCATTTGTTTAATTTTTAACAGTCAGATGTTTGACAGGAGAAGTGATTTTTTTAAATTTTATGCTCTGTTGATGAAATTGGAAGGCAGTGATAATGAATGATTGCTTTATTAATCCCTTTACTGTGATAACATTATTATTATTATTATTATTATTATTATTATTATTATTGCGTTATCATTTCCACTTACTGAGTTATAGGAAGGCCATTTGAAGTAAACGGGAAAATGAAGGCTATATCTAACACCTTCAGTTTAAAAAGTCTCCCCAAAGCTGAATAAAATCGTCTGGAGATAGCAAGAATAAAAATGAAAAACATTCACCGACCTGAAAGGGCTAATTTAACGCTGATTATGTGCTGAGCGAGGATGAGGAGGAGGGAGGGGGAAAAAAGTAGCATTATCTTCTTCCTGATGGTTTTGTTCCGTGAATGTCCCCAATCTTGGACTACGGTGCTGTGTGTGTGTGTGTGTGTGTGTGTGTGTGTGTGTGTGTGCGCGAGTTTACTGTGCGTGGGTGTTTGCTTGTAATGTGATTATGTGAGGAGATATGCGTGTGAGTTAATGTGTGTGTGTGTGTGTGTGTGTGTGTGTGTGTGTGTGTGTGTGTGTGTGTGTGTGTGTGTTTGTACTTGCCTAGATAGACCCATTCACACCCAACACACCATCTCTCCCACGTGTCTCCCTGCCATTCCCATTCGACTCAGAGATCACCCTCACCATGATTCCTTTACCCCGTCTCTATAAAGCGCGCGCGCACACGCACACACACACACACACACACACACACACACACACACACACACACACACACACACACACACACACACACACACACACACACACACACACACACACACACACGTACGACTAAAATACAGGTGGGTCTGATTTGATATCCACTTCAGCTCATTTAGAGTGACATTCTGTTATTATTAAGGCTGGACCACTGAATGACGACCTTTACGTCTGTGTGGTTTGTGCGTTTATGTAAACCTGTGTAACTCCCACCCTGCCTCCCTCTCACCCTAGCTCCCTCTCACCCTGCCTTACTCTCACCCTGCCTCCCTTTTCATTCTACTTCCGTTTCAAAAGTACAGCCTCCCACTCACGCTGTCTCCCTCTTCCTCACTGTCTTTATTTCACTCTGTATCCCTCTCGAGTATGTCCCTCTCACCCTGTCTCATCCGGCATTGATTTCGCTTTTCCTCCCTCTCAAACTTTTTCCCTCGCTCACCCTGTCTGCCTCTCACCCCTTCACCCTACCTCCCATACACCTTACCTCCCTCCAGCTGTATCTCCCTCTCACGTTGCCTCTCACGCTTCCTCCCACACACCTTGCTCTCCTCTCACCCAGCCTCCCTCTTGCGCTGCCTCTCTCTCACCCGTCCTCCCACGCACCTTGCTTCCCTCTCACCCATCCTCCCTCTCACCCTGCCTCTAGCCGCTCTAGTCTCCGTCTTCTCAATTATACTGGTCTCTCTCACTCCATTTCCTTGTCATCCCCCTACCCCACTACCTCTTACCCTGCCACCTCGTACTCTGCCAACCCCTACCCTACCATGCCTCCTCTTACCCTACCACATATACTCTGCCACCTTCTACCCTGCCACCGTCTACCCTGCCACCGTCTACCCTGCCACCGTCTACCCTGCCACCGTCTACCCTGCCACCCCTTACCCCTTCCTAGCATCCCATCGCTCACCCATCCTGCCTGTTTCAGTCCTATTACCCTGCTATTCCATCACCCTGCCATCCTGTCTGCTGATCCCTTGTCACTCGGCTGTCCTACCAACGTTCCATCCTGTCACAGTTTCGTCCTTCCAGTCTCCCCCTGCTCTCATTAAGCACCCTATCCCATGCCTCTCCTCCCTCTACTCATCTATCCCCTGCCTTTTCATTCCCTGTCACCCTGCCGTCTTCCCATCTTTCCGTCCTGTCATCCTACCATCATTCCCACTTCATTCTCTATCCTCTTCATCTTCCTCGGTTCACCCTTTTGCCTGTCTCTCCTCCCTCTATTCACCCTGTTCCCTGCCTCCTCTCCCACAGTTCAGTTTATCCCCTGCCTCTCTTCTATCTGTTCCCTCCATTCCCTGCCTCTCCTCCCTCTGCCACCCAGCCACTCCAAATGCCTGAATCATGCAGAGACAGCAGTACCACCAGACGTCATGATGTCATTACTACTGCATGACACTCCACTCGGTAATTGCTTGTCTTCTCTTTGTTCGCGTGCCTGCGAGAGAGAGAGAGAGAGAGAGAGAGAGAGAGAGAGAGAGAGAGAGAGAGAGAGAGAAAGGGAGAGGGGAGGGAGGAGGGGAGAAAGGGAGGGAGGTTGCATGTATGAAGAATATTTGCGTGTAACTGCATGTTTGTTTTGCGTGTAATTGCATGTTTGTGTGTTTGTGCCGGTACTGTATGTTTAATTATGTGGTAGGTGGTGGCGCTCACCATCCACTCACTCGATGTAGTACTGCTCTCGGGTTTCTTCCCTGTCATCTCTTCCATCCTTCTTTCCTTCCATTCTCTTTTCTCGTTCTTTCCTTCAGTCTTTCCTCGTCCTTCGGTCTACGGGTGACTACGTGTCTTTCTTTCCTTCATTCTTTCCTCTTCCTTTTGCCTGTGGGTGGCTCTACACTGAGTGACAAGCCAAATGGTTTCCTGTACACCAGGAAACCATTTATACGCTGGGTGGTAACCATATAACCAAATTTTGGCGCCTGGTGGTTTAGTGGGTAATTATTGTGCTCCAATCGGATTGAGCCGGTGAAGGTTTATATCCAAGGGATGTTTGGGGTTTATTGCCCACGTAATGCCACTCAGGGATGAATGAGGCTGGTCACTCTCATCGTAAATGTCAGGACCAACTGCCTAGCCCCGGGCTCCTACGTTCCTCATGGGGCAATGTAGGATTGGATGATGGATATATATATATATATATATATATATATATATATATATATATATATATATATATATATATATATATATGCCCGGTATATATCTATCTATCTATATACAGTATACTTGTGTGCACGAATGTATATGTGCTTGTGAATCACTGTAAGTGCCGTGTACTTGTGGTTAGCATTCTGTACGTGTATGAAGTCTATTTCCGTGTGTGTGTGTGTGTGTGTGTGTGTGTGTGTGTGTTTGCTTATGTGTACATCGAGGTCGTGTGCGTGTGCGTGTGCCTGCATCGAGGCCATGTGCGTATGCGTGCGTGCGTGAGGGAGCAGCCGCACACAGAGAGGCAGCAGCACCCAATTACTGAAGGAGGGGCGGGCGATGTGTATCTAAATCTGAGTGAGGGCGGCGTGGAGGGAGGCAGGCAGGCAGGCCAGATTGGGTGTTGTCCGCGGCAGGGGTGGACCAGGCCAGGGCAGGGCAGGGCAGGGCAGGGTAGAGTAGGGTAGGGTATGATGGGGATGTTACTGGGCAGGGCAAACAGTACTGGGTAAAGAAGGGTGGAGCAGGGCAGAGCTGGGCAGAGTTGGGTGGGGTGGGGTAGGATAAGATAAGATACAGTAGGGCATTAAGGAGGGGCAGCGCAGAACATGTTGAGACAGGGCAGGACTTGATAGTACAGGGCAGGGCAGGACAGGGTAAGGAGCCGAAAGGCTAACTGATCACAGCAGGGAAGGAAGGAAACGGCAGGGCAGAATACGGAAGGACAAAACAGGGAAAAATTGGGCAGGAGACGAAAAGTTAGGGAGGACATAGGCAAAGCAGGACAGGTCAGAGGACAAAGTAAAAGCAGAAGGAAGAACGAGGAAATGGGCAGGACAGGGAGGAGTGTGACAGGGCAGGACAGGGCGGGACAACACAGAACAGGGCAGGAAACGAAAGAAGTAGGGGAGGAGAGAAAAAAGAAGGGTATGGCAATATATATATATATATATATATATATATATATATATATATATATATATATATATATATATATATATATATATATATATATATATATATATATATATATATATATATATATATATATATATATATATATACACTAAATATATATACACTAAATATATATGTATACACACACACACACACACACACACACACACACACACACACACACGTCTGTTACTTTTCACTGCTCTTACTTTCCTTTCATGCCTTTACTTTCCTTGCTCTTCTTTGCACGTATCTTTCTTGCCGCTCCCATCCTTACTTCCCTGGTTTTACCTTTCTTGACCTCCCCTGCCCTAATCCTTATTGCGCTCTTCTGACTGAGACATTTTGCCCTTCCTTAATCTGCCATACTCTGCCGTTCACTCCTCTCCCATGTCTTACCATACTCTGTCCTTCCTTCCTTCTTCCTCTGTCTTGCCATTCCCTACCCTGCTGTGCCGTGCCCTGCCTTGTTCTGTTTTACCCTGCCCTGGCCTGCACTATCCTGTCCTGTCTTACTCTGCCCTGCTCCACCCTGTCCGGCTCTGTTCTGGGTAGCTTTATTTTGTCCCGATATGCCTTACCGTGTTCTGTCTTGTCCAGATGTTATGTTGGATTCACCAGTTTCTGCTTTACCTTGCCCTGCCGTGCCCTACCCACTTCTTTCCTGTCCTTCCATATCCTTTCATTTCCTCCCCTTTCTTTTTGCATTTTGCCCTGTCCTGCTCTGTCCCTCCTTGCCCTTCCCTGTCCCTCCTTGCCCTGCCCTGTCACGCCCTGCCTTGACCTTTTTTATCTTGTATATATACAGAGAGAGAGAGAAAGCCAGCAACCAGAGAAATGTCAGGGAACCAACAGCAAACAATTTCTGCCCTCCCCATGCTGCTGATTTCACCCTCTCACCAATTACCAGAGGAACACAGGTAGCCCAGGTAACGGTGAAACTTGTAATCGTGAAACTTGCAACGGTAAAGTAATGGTGAAACATGCATCAGACTTGATAACGATTATGCTTTTAAATGCTAAATTAAACTCACTAGCATCTCTCTCTCTTTCTTTCTCTCTCTTATATATATATATATATATATATATATATATACACACATATATATAATACCCTTGCCTTCCCAGCTCACTTCTCCCCTACTTATATGCCCTTTCCATAATATCGAACTACGTGCTTTACCCTTTCTCATGTTATCTTTCCTGCCCTTTCCTGCCATTACCTTCCCTGCCCTTCTCCATCCCTCTTGCCATCCCATGTTCTACCTTTTTCTGTCCTTATTTTTGTTGCCTTTCCTTGCCCTTACCTTTATGTCTTCTCTTTTATCCCCTCCCAGCCCGAGGGTACTCGCCTTTTCCTGTCCTGACTCTAATTCTTGCCCAGTTCCATCTTGTTTTTCCTTCTTTGTCCTGCTTTACCTTCCATGCCGTGTTATATGCTACCTGCCTTGCCTTGCCGTGCCCTGCCTGCCCTGACCTGACCTGACCTGACCTGACCTGACCTTTCCTTTCCTCTCCATCTCTTCCCTTTCCTTCCCTGCCCAGTCCTGCCTTACACAGTCTTTCCCCATTTTACCCTTACCTCCTCTGCCATACCCTGCCCTTTCCTGCTCTAGCATGCCTTACTCATCCATGCCTTGCCTTTCCTTGGTCTGCCCTGCCCTGCCCTGCCTCTCTTCTAACTAGTATCATATCCTGATATGATGTTCCGTCTCGTTAGGTAAATTAACTCCTTTACTACGAGTGTGTTGTTTACACTTTACTTATGCGATGTACACAAGCGATTTTATTCGGATTAGGAGAGATTTTTCGAACTGAGAGGCTAAAAATATCTTCAGTTTTATAGAACGGTGAAGCAAGTAACTGATTAATAGCCACATCGATAACTATGATAACGGTGAAACAGGAAGCTTATTAACAGACCTCTCTAGGCACTGAAACAACAGGTAGCTAATTAACAGGACCATATTGGTAAAGGTGATACAGCAGACCCCAGAAAACAAACCCCACACCTCTCTCTCCGGTCTCGATGCAAAAAGAATATGCGTGTTTCATCGCAGGGAGAGGAAAAGAAACTTGGGCTACGTTTCAGTTTGACAGAAGCAATTACAAGGGAGGAGTTGGCTTGTTAAGGGCTTGTCAGGGCTGTTGGGTTAGGCTAGTCTATCTCTCTGACGAGTCTCGCAAGGTTTGGTAGCGCAACGTTGAAGATGGCCTTCGAAGGTAAACGTGCACCTCGTAAGAGAACGTTTATTTGTAAGGGAACGTTTATATGCAAGTGAACGTTTATTTACAAGGGAGCATTTGTTTGTAAGAGAACGTTTGTTAGTAAAAGAACGTTTGCTAGTAAGAGAACGCTTATTTGTCGGGGAACGTTTATTTGTAAGCAAACGTTTACTTGTAAGAGAATGTGCATTTGTAAGAGAACGTTTTAATATAGGAAAACGTTCATGTGCTGCAAGATTTGATACGCAGTTTCGATTATGTTTTGTGAGTGAACGTGTATTTGTAAAAGAATGTGTATTTTTAAGAAAACGTGTGTGTGTGTGTGTGTGTGTGTGTGTGTGTGTGTGTGTGTGTGTGTGTGTGTGTGTGTGAAGGAAAAGATGGTGTTATAGGTATATTGTGTGAACGCGTATGTGTATCTATGTAATGTATGTATGTATGTATATATGGATGTATGTATGTATGTAGTCTTGTTCCGGAGTCTGCATAAGGTCGTGAGTGCATTAATTTGTTTGCCATACAGTTAATCAGAGTGTATGTCAACAAGGTCATACTATGAATAATTGTCAAAGTTATTCAATATTCATGTCTCTTAATTTACTGGTACACTGTATGGCTGAACTGCTGTGTGTGTGTGTGTGTGTGTGTGTGTGTGTGTGTGTGTGTGTGTGTGTGTGTGTGTCCCCAGGCGAGAGTGTGCGAGACAGGAACCTCCCCTCCCTTCCTCTTTTCCCTCTCCTCTCCTCCTCTCCCCTCCCCTTCCCTTCCCTCCCCTCCCCTCCCCTCCCCTCCCCTCCCCTTCCCTTCCCTCCCCTCCCCTCCTTCCTGCTCACTCCCTCCCCACTACAACTTCTTCCCTACTCCCTCTCTCTCGACTCTTTCTCCTCACTCCCTCTTCTTTCCATTCTCTCACTTTTCCAACTCCCTCTCTCATACTCCCACTCTCATACTCTTATCTTCTTTCCCTTCTGCTGCTTTCTTTCTCCCCTCTCTCACTCCCTGCCCACTCCCTGCCTCTCACTCCTCCCATCTACTTCTTTACCATCTCCCTTCCTACTTCCTTTCCATCCATCGACTCTCCTCCCTTTCAATCTCTCCTCTGTTTCCATCCTGCCAGTCCCCTTCTTCCCCCCTTTCCACCCTCTCTCGTCTCCTTTTCCCTCTCTCTCACCACACCAGCTCCCTCTCACTTCCTACTCCCTTTCCTTACGGTTTCTCTCCCTAACGACTCCCCCTCTTTTCTACTCTCTTTTCCACCCTGCTCTCTTCTCAAATCCCCCTCCCTTTCAATATCTTTCCATTCCCTCCTCCTCCCCATTCGCTCGTCACTTTCCCCCACATCCCCCCCTCCCTCTCCCTCACCATTCCCTCCCCCTCCTTCACTTTTTCCTCCCTCTCTTCCATTACTCCACCCACTCCCACTGCTTCCCCATTCCCTTCCTATTCTATCCAGTTATTCTCCTTTCCCTCTATTTTCCTCTCCCTTAGGTCTCCCTTTCCCCTCCCTTCGCTCTCCCTTTCCTCTCCCTTCGCTCTCTCTTTCCTCCCTCCCTTCGCTCTCCTTTTCCCCCCTCCCTTCGCGCTCCATTTCCCCTCCATTTGCACTCCTTTCCCCCTCCCTTCGCTTTCCTTTTCCCCTCCCTTTGCTCTCTCTTTCCGCTCCCATCGCACTCTTTTTTCCCCTCCCTTCGCTCTCCTTTCTCCCTCCCTTCGCACGCCTTTTCCCCTCCCTTCGCACTCCTTTCCCCCTCCCTTCGCTTTCCCTTTCCCCTCCCATCGCACTCTTTTTTCCCCTCCCTTTGCTCTCCTTTCCCCCTCGCTTCGCTTTCCCTTTCCCCTTCCCTTGCACTCCTTTTCCCCACTCTTTGCTCTCTCTTTCCCCTCCCTCCTCCTCCCCCACCCGCATCACCACCATGCTACACACACTCTCACTGTCTTTTTCTTCAGATTTCATCCATTCCTATTTTTCTGTGGCACATATATATCCCAAAACTTTATGTAAATATTTCTCAACAGTTTATAGAGTTTGCGGCACTTTTGTTATGGACGGTGTGTGTGTGTGTGTGTGTGTGTGTGTGTGTGTGTGTGTGTGTGTGTGTGTGTGTGTGTGTATTATTCTCTTTACTGTCTTTCCCTTCTCTCCCTCCCTCCCCTCCTCTCTCTCTCTCTCTCTCTCTCTCTCTCTCTCTCTCTCTCTCTCACACACACACACACACACACACACACACACACACACACACACACACACACACACACCACACCGGCATTAATTCTTTCACCTTTTTTGAGTTACGATTAATTGTGAAAGTTGGTGTAGTGTGAAATAGTCTTTAGGTTTTTTTAGCATGTTATAAAAATCGTTAGCGCATGGACTATGCAATTTGGTATTACATGAAGAACTGTTATATGTAGGTCTGTATAATCCCCCTGTGTGTGTGTGTGTGTGTGTGTGTGTGTGTGTGTGTGTGTGTGTGTGTGTGTGTGTGTGTGTGTGTGTGTGTTTCAATATGTACCAACAAAATAGTAACATGACCTTGTGTGTACGTGTATGTGTTTGTGTTTTTGTGTAGAGTGGCAAGAGGCGTTTAGATCGAGAAAATATTATCCATTGTTTGCATAGAAGGATATGGTAAATAAAATGTAAACAAATAAAGTGAGGAACAGGGTACAGGGGGAGACAAAAGTTCACCTAATATGCCACCACCTTTTTTACTTTCCTTTGTAAGCTGATAAATGTTTAGTAAATGACATACAGTGCAATGTCGAGGAGCAATCGTCAAAATAAATCGCTCAGAAATTGGGGTTACGAAGCCTACAAAGCCTATGATACAGTCTTAATTATTGTATTCTGCTGTGGGAATATCATAGGTGGCTGAGAGTTAAGTTTCTATGTGCCAGGTAAAAAGTGGAAGGTGAGGGGGATTCGAACAGGTGAGCGTACCTCCTGACCTTCTCCACAACTAGCTCTTTAGGCTATTAGACCGCAAGCAGAGAGTGACAGCATCGACGATATTTAGAGGGAGATAGCCAACAAGCCTTCCTCCCACCCCTCCACACACACACACACACACACACACACACACACACACACACACACACACACACACACACACACACACACACACACACACACACACACACACACACACACACACACACACACACACACACACACACACACACACACACACACACACACACACACACACACACACACACACACACACACACACACACACACACACACACACACACACACACACACACACACACACACACACACACACACACACACACACACACACACACACACACACACACACACACACACACACACACACACACACACACACACACACACACACACACACACACACACACACACACACACACACACACACACACACACACACACACACACACACACACACACACACACACACACACACACACACACACACACACACACACACACACACACACACACACACACACACACACACTGACAAGAGGGAGCAGCCATTACACACCAAATGCCACTCCCGCCTGCTGAATGTCACGTCAAATTATTCAAGATCCTCCTAGTGATACAGGCAATAGACAGTCAGTGTGGGCTGGAATTATACAGGCAATAGACAGTCAATGTGGGCTGGAATTATACAGGCAATAGACAGTCAGTGTGGGCTGGAATTATACAGGCAATAGACAGTCAGTGTGGGCTGGAATCATGATATTTGTAGAAACCGTAACACCTCTTCCAAAGCGATTTATAATGCACATTACACCTCATTACCCTCATGTGTGTTACTGGTAAAAACTGTGTCAATATTAAGTTTATAATTACAAACACCACAGACGAGCATGTTAAGGTGTAATGTGCAAAACAAATCGCTAAGGGAGAGGTACTGCGACGTCTCCAATGCCACTTAAGTACGCTCCTATGTGTAATTGAGGAGATAATAACTGTTTCGGCCCTACTTGGACCCTCCTCAGGTGTTAATAGGATCCAACACTAAGGCCCCCATGATTCACTCCTGGCTGAATAAAATCGTCTGGTAGATGGAGTAAAATGCTAGAGTTGTTCCTACCATGAGAGGGCTGGTGACGACCGGCTCCTGTAGCTCACTCCTGGCTGAGTATAATCGTCTGGGGTCAGCTGGAATAAACTGCTGTAGAGTTGTCCCGACCACTAGAGAGTTAATGACCATCTGAAATTTCTTAACGGCATCTAAATCCATTTCTCGACCTTCTCTTATTTTACAAAGGTTATTCTATTCAAGCTCAGGTGATTCTCTAAAGGGTATCCGACATCCAACCACTTGGGCCCGAGTTCTAGTCGGTTATGGACGCTCACTAATATCTCTTCCTAAGCGATTTATTTGCCTTGTTACACCGTGCTGTCCTTTTCTGAGTTTTTCAAATCATTCTAATATCGTCACACTCTGCGTAGATAATGTGCACAGTGTACAGTGAATTGCAGGTTGATCACTCTCTGTCTGTCTATTTATCCATCTATCTATCTATCTATCTATCGATAGCCAGACACCGTAATCCTAAAGAGTGGCCACAAACAAAGCTCTTCCGTGTCACCCTGTCCTCTGCCAGTAGGATGCTCTCCCTCCAGCCCAAAACTCCTTCTCTATCTCCTTGCCCCATCCCTCCATTTCATCCTCGGTCTCCCCCTTCCCCCCCCCCACCTCACTCACAGACACTTCTTTCCTCAGCCTCGTATTATCCATCCTCTCCACATGGCGTCCATAAATTGAGACTCATACCTTCGCGTACTCAGTTTTGATAGTAAGGTCGTTAGTTTAAGCTAAGCACGATAGTCTGTGAGGAGAAAGAGCGCTACCCACATATTGTTAACCCCTTCAGGCCGAGGAGGTATTTTTCAACTTATTCTTCATGCCCCTAGACGATTATTATCCAGCTCATGAAGGACAGTAATTAGGGAGTTAATGAAGGCTATTACCCAACTCCTCCCGTTCCAAGTTTCTCCTGGTGATGTGTCCCTCGTTATTCCCTTCAGTACGAGCAGTCTTTTTTAACCCCCTTCTGTCCGGTGACCTGTTACTGATTTGTTCATGCTCCAGATGATTTTGTTCAGTATGGGGAGACATAGGGGTGAAGGAAGGATGTGTCAACCGTAACCAAGCTTTAAAGAAAAAAAACATTCTTCGCTTTAATAAATCGTTTGGAGAAGGCAAGAATAAAATGTCATCGAATGGAACAGGTGAGAATTGGAATAAAAATCTTGAAAATCGTCTGGAGGAAGCAAGGGTACACTAAAGCGTCCTCGTAGTGAAGTTGTTAAAGGTCTCGAGTACCGACACACCGAGGTTGATGAAATATACAGGTGGTAGAAGTTGGACCCCCCCCCCTCCCTCTTACCTGTGCTCACCTTTACCTGCCTGCGGGTACCGGTGCTTGGGTAATGGTGGGCGTGTGACAGGTGGTTAGTGATGGGGGTGGAGGAGGAGTAGGTGCTGCATTACTAAAGAAAACACACATATACACACCAAACAGACATGTACACTTATACACACATTCTTACACTCTCTCTCTCTCTCTCTCTCTCTCTCTCTCTCTCTCTCTCTCTCTCTTCTCTCATTTTTCTCACATTCACTCAGCTAACACAAACTTGCATGACTCTCAAATTACAAACTCCCCCCACCTCACTCCCCAACACACACACACACACACACAGGTTACAGGATTATCGCCCATCGCTTTTGCAATTACTTAAAGGGAAATACAAACGCTCAAAATCGCCCAAAGCTTCCTGTTATTAGGGACGGTGTGAACGATCCTTAATTACAAAACAGTCCGAGAAATTCTGAAATATATCGCTGGGCAAAGCAAATGATTTCGGTCACGGGACATTGAGGGAGTTTAATCTCTCTCTCTCTCTCTCTCTCTCTCTCTCTCTCTCTCTCTTTTATTCAGTTCATGAGAGACTTCAGACTATTTGTAATTTTTCCCCACACGTGAACATTAATGCTACCCAGGGACGAACAACTGCTCACTCTCGCCTTTTATGTTTGTATTGAGTAGCCTAGCTCCGGGCCCATACGTTTCTGATTGAGCGATAAAGGACTGGGTAGATAAATAGACATATAGATAGACATAAAAACCGATAGATAGATAGACAGATAGATAAATAGATAGATAGATAGGCAAATAGAATTGAATGAGGGAGAATATCTTGGCCACCGTTTCCACCCTTTTTTATACGCCACGCAGGGAATACGTGGATAATATTCTCTCTCCCCCTCCTCCAGTGAGACATTATCCGACTAATTTACCATCATATCATTACAAGTAGTCTCAGTATTACAACTGATGTTACTGTTAGAAATACAATCATCTCTACCACAACCACAACCACCACCACCATCACAACTGCTACCACAACTACCACTTCCTATCACCACTACCACCACCATTACCACCATCACCACCACAACTACCACCATCACGACATCTACCACCTCAACTACCACCACCACAACCACCACCACCATTACCATCACCACTACCACCACTTCCACCAGACCTACCACCACTACTACCACCACGTGTACCACCACTTCCTCCACAACCGCCACCACAACCACCATCGTCTACCACCACCACAGCCACCACCACTACCACCACTTGCTGTTGATATTACCACCACCACTGTTAGCTTTAGTATGGCATTGGTATTTCCCTTGTCATTAACGCCACAGCAATTACCAACGCTCTTCCTGTCATTACTATCACGATTGACATCATCATCATCATTCCAGACATCATGCTATCTGTCACTATTATTATTACTACTTTTACTATTATTATTACTACTATTATAACTACTGTTACTATTATTATTACTACTATTATTACTACTGTTACTATTATTATTGCAGCTATTACTACAGTTACTACTACTATTATTACCATTGTTAAAACTATCACTATATTATTATTCATACTACAGACATCATGCTATATCTGCCACTACTATTACTACTTCTACGTCACTCTCCTCACTAGACCTCATGCTTTCTCTGTTACTACAACTATTACTACTAAATATTTCAATTACTTCAACTTTTACTGTCATCACCCACAACCATAGTCACCATCTCAGTTACCATCATCATCATCATCATACCATCTACTATATCACCACCATTACTACCATCATAAAGCACTGCCGTTACTACCATTACTCCTATCAACAGTATCTACGAGTATCTACGCCTAACCACCATACTATCACCATCCATCACCGTCATCACTATCACTATATCTCCTTCGTTATTGCCATCATCACGACTACCAATCCTCGACCTCCAACATCTCGCAAGAAGTAAATGGAACTACTACTACTACTACTATTGCTACTACTACTACTACAACTACTACTACTACTACTACTACTACTACCTTTAATCAGTCAAAGGATCTTAACTTTCAGGCTCTTATCACTCGCCCAACTTATTAAAATTATGTAATGTTAGGTGAAACAGAAGGTTAAATTTGTCTAGATCATGGGAGGGATTAGCATGAGACACCCTAATCCCTTACACCCTAATCCCTTCCCCCAGTGCATGTCAAGGTATTTTGAACGTAGGGAGAGCAGAGTTCATCATCATCATCATCATCATAATCATTGTCATTACACGCACCTCCATCATCGCCGTCATCATCATAAGTATCAATGCCATTATTATTGTCATCTTCATTATCATCATTATTATCACCATGCCCTATCATCGTCATCAATATCATCACCATAATAATCCTGTCACATTATCACCATCAGCATTATCACCACCACCATCATAATTATAATCCTGTTACTCTTCCTTCTTCATTTCGGCCTCCTCCTCCTCCTCCTCCTCCTCCTCCTCCTCCTCCTCCTCCTCCTCCTTCTTTCCCTCCTTCTTCTCCTCCTCCACCTCCTCCTCCTCCTCCTTTTCATCTTTTCTACCCTTTCTTCCTCCTCTTTTTCTCATCTTCCCATTCCTCCTCCTCCTCCATTTTTTTTCCTCTTCTTCCTTTTCCTCTTCTTGCTCTCCCTCATCTGTTTCTTGTCTCCCTTAATACACCCTCCTCTCCTCCCTCCTCCGTCTCATTTTCCTGCTCCCTCCTCCTCCCTTCTTCTCCTCCTCCCTCCTTCTCCTCCTCCTTTCCTTATTGCAGGCCGATCATCATCAATCTTGCACCGTTCATTGCAAGACATAGTTCCTGTCAAGTCCTCTTACTGCCTTTACTATATTTTCATCCTTCCCTAATTTTTATCACACTAAAATATTTCACACTTTTTGTTTTAATTTTGTGGTCTTTTCTCATTTCATCATACTTACTGCTTCTAGTTCTATTTTCCAATATTAACTAAGCCTACTTTTTAACGAACGTATTGAATTTACACTTTTTTTCTCTCTCTTGTTCTAGTACTCCATCTCTCTTTGCTATATGTACATTTTATATAATATATATATATATATATATATATATATATATATATATATATATATATATATATATATATATATATATATATATATATATACCGCCATTTTTTTGGCAATACTAATTCCTTTCATTCACTCTTGCTTCCTCCTTGTATTTTTTTTTCTCTCAAATCCTCATTGCATAGTGGATTATTGCACACTTAAAAAATTCTCTTACCAGTACTGTGTCTCCTTGTTAATTTGTCACATCCTCTTATTGCTTGATCGAGTTTTTAATCCGTTGCCCATTTTGCCCTATATTTTCAATCATTCTCATCTTCTGTCTCCATCTCTCTTATTTCACCATCCTAACATTCCATCTCTGCTTCTCATTCCTCCTCTCACTTAATTTCTGTCATTCCACCAGGCTTACATTTTATCTGTTGTCACGTTACCATCCTCATCATTCTCCATCTACATTTCCACACAAATATCCACACAGTTTTACTCCATCCCCCTCCACCATCATTCACATGCTCTCATTCCATCTGTCACTCCATCATCCTCTCATTCCACCTTTCTTACTCTACCATCCTTCTCATTCTCTCATTCCATCTACATTTCTCCACAATTCTCCACATTTTATCACTCCATCTCACTTCACCATCGTCCACATAGTCCCACGCCATGTCTGTCACTCCACTTTTCTCTCACTCCACATCTTCCTTCCCCATCCTTTTCAGTCTCTCAGTTCCATCTACGTTTCTCCACCAATCTCCACCCTTTCTCTCTCCATCTCATTCCACCATCCATCTCTAACCCATTCAAGGCGAAAAAAGCAGAGTTCGATCAGGATAATGGTAGGTAATGGTTAAGGAAGTAGTGGTAGCAGTGGCAGGTAATGGGTGTCCTGAGTAATGGTTTTGGAGTAATGGGTTTGTCCCCATTTTAATCTCTCTCTCTCTCTCTCTCTCTCTCTCTCTCTCTCTCTCTCTCTCTCTCTCTCTCTCTCTCTCTCTCTCTCTCTCTCTCTCTCTCTCTCTCTCTCTCTCTCACTACATCTGAAAGGAAAGGAAAGTATAAGACGAGAGGAATAACAGGAAATACTAACAACGGCACACAGAGAGAGAGACAGACAGACAGAAACAAACAGAGACCGAGACAGCCCGAGACAGAGAAACAGAAACACAGATAATCAGAAGGTAATGGGAGAGAGGGGTGACTAATGGTTGGTGGTAATAGGTTCGTGCCCATATTAATCAAAGCAATGAGCCAGCTTGCCCTGAGATGCATTACATATTCAGTGTTAAGGGAGGTGGGGTCCAGGGAGGGTAGTGCAAGGGTGTTTCTTTAAGGCAGTTTGCAATTTCTCCTCCTCCTTTCTCTTTCTCCCCCATCTTGCAACTTCTCCTTCCTTTCTCTTTTTCCCCCACATCTTGCAGTTTCTCCTCCTTCCTTTCTCTTTCCCCTCCCCCCCTTGCAGTTTCTTTTTCCTTTCTCTTTTTCCCTCATCTTGCAATTTCTCCTCCTTCCTTTCTCTTTTTCCTCCATCTCGCAATTTTTCACTCCTTTCTCTTTTTCCCCGATCTTGCAATTTCTCCTCCTTCCTTTCTCTTTTTCCCCTATCTTGCAGCTTCTCTCCATCCTTTCTCTTTTTCCCCCAACTTTTTTTTTTTTTTTTTGCTTTTTCCGTCGGTGTGTGTGTGTTTCTTTTACCTTCTTCTCTTTTGTGTTCTTCTGGTTTCGTCCCTTTGTCTTTATTTCTCTTCAATTTCTCGATTTTCTTTCAGTTCCATTATTTTTCGCGTTTATTTTCCTTCACTTTCCCCTTTATTTGTTATTTCTCTTTCCTGTCCCTTCGGTTTCCTCCCTTTTTCCTTGTTTTTCTTCATTTTCTTGGTTTTCTTTCCGATCCTTTATTATGTCTCTTCACTTTTCTTCACTTTCCTTTTTTATTTCTTCGTTTTCTTTCATTCCTTCTTATTCGTTCCTTCCATTTGTTATCCTTATCAACTTTTTTACATTTCTGACATTATATTTCACACACTCATTCCGTTCCTCTTTTTTTTTTTCCTTTAATCGTAACTTATCCCTTCAACGGGTTTTTATTTATTTATTTATTTTTTTGCCACTTTCATCAGCCTTTTCTCTTTTCCTGTTATATAGTCTACTTATTTTCAGTGTCTTTAATCTTTCTTCTTTTTTTTTCACTTTTTTATCGTTCATACATTCATTCCTTTTTTATTTGTCCATTCTGTT
>NC_137048.1:29150906-29293406 GCF_032717465.1 Coenobita brevimanus
TCCTTTACTAAGACACTGGGACTTGATTCTCTTGCTTTATTTGTATTTTTTACACTCTTATTTCCTCTGCTCTGTTTTATTTTTTTTTCTTTCTCTTCTGTCTCTCCTATTTTATCCTGCCCTCCTTCATCTTCTCAGTCGACAGCCACTGCTCTCTCTCTCTCTCTCTCTCTCTCTCTCTTCCCAATCCTTGTTTTCTTCAGTAAATAGTAATGATGATGATGGTGATGTTGATGTGGAGGTGCAGCAGATGATGATGGTGGTGGTGATGGTAAGTGATGATAATGGTTGTGATTGCGCATGATGATGGGGATGATAATAGTGATGACAGTGATATCGGCTGTGGTGGTAGTGGATGATGAGGATAATGGTAGTGGTGGTGAATGATGATGGCGGTCGTGGTAGTGTCTGGTGGTGTGGTGGTGGTAGTGCCTGGTGGTGGTGGTGGTGGTGATTCTCCCACTTCCCTAATCCTTCTCTTTATCTCGCCCTCCTATGACAGTCCCAGGCCTTATTCTCCCCACTCCACAATTTCTCCTTCTTCTTATCGCCCCTCTCATCCACTCCTCCTTCAACCCCTTCTTCGCCGTCCCAGGCCCCCTCAGAGCTTGTGGTTTGGAGATAAATTGTTACAGCTGATATAAATACCTAGATCATTTATTATTTATTATTATCGTAGTTTATTCGTCCTGTCTCTTCCCTCTTTCCTTTTCCATCTCCCTCTTTATTCATCTCTCCTTCATCGCCTCCTACGGCATTCCCAGGTCCCTCTAGAGCATGTGGCGAAGGAGTTATCTTTATTATTTATCATATTTTATTCCTCCTCTCTCTTCCCTCTTTCCTTCTCCATCTCCTTCTTGATCTGCTTCTCCTTCAGCGCCTTCTATGGTATTCCCAGGCTCTTTAGTGCTTATGGCGAGACGGATATTATCTGTTAATGTTTATCTTATTTTATTCCTTCTCTCTCTCTCCTCCATCTCTTCTCCTACCCTTTCCTTCCTTCCCTATCGATAGTTCCCTCCTTATCCATCCTTCCTTCACCGCCTTCTACGATATTCCCAGCTCCCTGCTAGCGCTTGTGGTGAGGGGGAAGGCGTGGCTTGTTAGGGCAGAGACATGTAATATTCACTAGTGCCTCCTCTGCAGTGCCCCCTCTTGGCTCGATAATGATGGGGGGGCGGAGGGGGGGGCAGCCTGATGAAGTGCTAGGCGTTGGGGGAGGTGAAGGATTGATGAACGGGTGGAGAGTTTACGGAGAGAGATGATGGAGTGTTGGGGAAGTGGAGGGCTCTGATGAAGTGCTATTGGTGGGGAAAGTGAAGGATTGATGCAGCAGTGGAGGAGAGTTGTGAAGTGCTGTTGAGGGAGTTGATGGATTGATGGTGAAGTTTAAGTGTTTGGGATATGGACTAACTGATGAAGTGTTGGGACAATGAAGTGTTGATGAAGTGCTGATAGCGGGGGAAGTGAAAGATTGATGAAACAGTGGGGGAGGGTTGTGAAGTGCCATTTAGAGAGATGATTGAGTGATAAAGTGCTGGTGGAGGGTGATGGATTGATGAAGTGGAGGAGATAATGAAGTGCTTAGGGGATAGATTGGCGAAGTGGTAGTGTTTTTAAGTGCTTGAGAGATTGATGGATTGATGACGAGTAGGGGCATCAGTGAAATGTTGGTGTTCAAGGAAGTGATGGATTGATGATGTGGTGGGGAGAGCTACAAAGTACCGAGGAAGTTGATGAAATGCTAGTGACGTGCTGAAGGATTTGATGGGTTGATGAAGAGGTGGTGCTGGGAGGTGATGAAGAATTGATGGTAAACTGATGAATTGATGAGGTGGTAGGGGAGTTGATGGAGTGCTGTGGAGTAGGAGAGTTGATGGAGTGGTGAGAGGGAGTGTTGTTGATGGTCAGAATAACAGATGTGTCGAAAGAATTGATAAATTGATGAAGTTGTAGAAGCTGATGACATAGCGGGGCAATTGGAAAGAGAGAGACAGACAGACAGACAGACAGACAGAGAGCAATGAAAGAACTGCGGATGAGACGTTGCGGAGGGGAAGACTGAATAAAGAGGAAGATTTATGTATACATAAAAATGACAGGCGAGAGAGAGACGAGAGAAGAGAGAGAGAGAGAGAGAGAGAGAGAGAGAGAGAGAGAGAGAGAGAGAGAGAGTGACTGAGTGAGAGTGAGAGTATTGGTGACAGTGACAGAGGGCAGTGGTCATTTCACACATACTGTAATGGTTGAGAGATGGACACACATAGAGATGGAGAGACAGGGATGGCCCGACAAATAGATGGAGACAGAGAGACGACTGATAGATAAACAGGGGCCACAGTGAGAGTGACAGAGACCCAGAGAGACAGAGAACACATTATTCTGCTGGAAAGAGAGAGAGAGAAGACAGATGGATAGTGAAGGGATTACAGTGATATTGACAGAGCGACAGTGGATTGATTGACAAGACCCGAAGAAGGAAAGGGTGTGGGATAGTGAAATGATTAGTAAAAACACTGTATATTGAAAGAAATAGAAAATTAGATAGACAGGCCGAACCCACTGATTGAGACAAGAGCCGACAGACAGGCACACAGAGCGAAAGAAAGTCCCCCAAAGAATAAGGAAGACGTGTGGCGGTGCGGTGTGTGGCGAGGCAGTTTTCAATTCACACACTGTAAAGCAGGAAATGACTAGCTAGAGAGATGAATAAACAGACAGATAGATAAACAGATAGATTGGTAAATAGATAGACAGATAGATAGATAGACAGACAGACGGATAAACAGAGATGAGATATGACACAAACAGACATCCAAAGCGAGGGAGAAACAACAGAAAATCCCCCGAGAACGTAAGGTGTGTGGTAGTTGTGGTGGTGTGTGGTGGTGTGTGGTGTGTGGTGAGGCAATGGTCAGCTCAGGCACTGTAATGGTGGGCTGGGGTGATGTATGATGTATGATACGACCCGTGTACGCGCCACATAAATACACTCCTACAATGCCGCCTTGGGGGGAGCGAGGGAGTTTAGGGGGGAGTTAAGATTGGAGGGGATATCTGAGACGGAAAGGGGAGGAAGGGAGGTGGTTGGAAGGGAGAAGAAGGGAAGAGGTTGGAAGGGAGAGGGATGGAAAAGAGAAAGATGGGAGGGAGAAAGGAAAGAAAGGAAGAGTAAAGGCAGGGTGAACAGCAGGGAAGGAAGGGAGGGTGGAAAGGAGGAGAACTGGGGACTGGGGGAGATGGGCTGAGAGAAGGGTGGGAAAAAGGTGAGAAGGGAAATAAAAGAGGAGTAGAAGAAACTGAAGTGGTGAAAGGGAAAGGAAAATGGAATAAGAGGAGGATGGAAGGGAGGGCTCAGTAAAAGGAGGGATACTGAGGCGCAGATATAACAGAAATTGTGTGTGTGTGTGTGTGTGTGTGTGTGTGTGTGTGTGTGTGTGTGTGTGTGTGTGTGTGTGTGTGTGTGTGTGTGTGTGTGTGTGACAGACAGACAGTGTGTGTGATTGCGTGAGTTAGTAAGAATGAGCGTATAGCTAGATTTTAACCCGACACAGGACAAAAATGGACAAAAATATACGCTTACCTGCCAGAACCTAATCCCATTACGGATTTGAGGTGAGGGTAGTTTCTTTTGAGGTGATAATAGGTTAGGAGGAGTGAAGGAGGGAGTGTTTGGGAGTGGTAGGGAGGTGGAGGGGGAGAGGGGGAGGGAATGAGGGGTGTAGATGTTGGGAGGGGGTGAGGGAGTGGGATTGGATATGATGGTGGTTGTGGTAGGGATGTGGAGATGCTGGGATGGGGGTGGGAGTGAGGGTGGAGACAGTAAGTGATTCGGAAGGAAGGTAGGGATTGTGGTGTATAGAGGACGAAGGGGCGAGAGGTTCTGAGGGATATGGAAGCGGGGAAGGGATTGTGGGACATAGGAGGAGTTGGGAGGTGGACAAGGGGAGTAGAAGTTGGAGTGCGATCGGTAGGAGATTCAAGAAGGGAGGGATTGTGGGAGATAGAAGGTGCTGGAGGTGAGGGGAAGGGTGAACTGGGAGTGGAAGGGGACACGGTAGGGGACTGGACTGGAGGGGGTGAATGTGGGATGGTGGGAGGTTCTGAAGGAAAGGTAAGGGATGGGTGAGGGAGAAAATTTGGACTGTGGGATATATGAGGAGGGAGGGAGGGAGAAGGGGAGGATTGAACAGTGTGTGGAGGAGTGGAGGTGGGGGTGGCAGCTGATTGGAGGAGGGGGTGCGGGTCGGCTGAGGAATGGAGGAGGTGTCTAAGTGGGTGAGGGAAGGATCGAAGAAGGTAAGAATATGGACTAAAAGGAAGCCTGAATTAAATATTATGTTGGCAGACTTGTAATTCAGTTGGATGGTTGGTCAGTCTCTCAGTTAAGTAGCAGTGTGTTCAGTTTGTCAGTCAGTCAGTCATTTAATCAGTCAGTCAGTCAGTGAGGCCAGGTAGAGTTTGAGTATCACATCCAGTCCGGGGAGTCCAGTCAGCAGTCATATCACGTCATAAATAAACTCACACTCTTTTTTCACCACCCCTTTGATCCATTATTCCCACGCCCGCCGCCACTCTCTCTCTCTCTCTCTCTCTCTCTCTCTCTCTCTCTCACACACACACACACACACACACACACACACACACACACACACACACACATGAAGAGAGTAAACCAGAAAAGAGAGATGGATGTGACAGTCGAAGAGGGGGAACGAATAAGGGAAAAGTTAAAACAGTGTATGAAAGAGTGGATGAGAAACAGGAGACGCAGGAAAGGGGTTGGGATGGAAAGGAATAGGAATGCAGAGAAAGGAAAGGAAGTGGAAAGGACTAGAGGTTCATTAAATAGTGAAAGCCTACACCATACCACTGTCTACCACCACTACATAATCCTCAATTTCACCGTACTTGGCTTGTACCTATCCTACCCTCCCTCACCATACAACGACCACCTTCTTCTCTTGATGTATTATGTGGGTTGTGCCTTCGTTCGCTCCTTCACCGTACCACTGTCTAATACTGTTCTGCCTCTCTGCCGTGTCTTGTATCCTTGTCGTCATATTACAGTCTTCCTACCTTACATCACACCGTTGTCCACTACCACTGTCCTCTGTCTTTCCATACGTACCTTATATCTATTGTACCGTTCTCCTGCCATGCACCGTTTCATGTACCCTTTTTTTTTTAGTAGTTGGGAATGGTTATTATATAGGGAGGAGGAAGCCATATCAAGGAAGGGATGGGGAGGGTGAGGAATGAGTGGTGGGGGAAGGCAGGGGGCAAGGGGTTGATTAAGGAACGAAGGGTAGGGAAAGGGAAGGGGGGTAAAGAATGGGTTTGAGGGTTGGATAAGTAAGGAACGAGGAATAGAGGAAGGGAGGAGGTAAGTAATGTTGGGGAGGGGTAAGGAATTGTAGATAAGGGAAGGTAGGGGGTCAGAGATGGGAGGGTAAGAGAAGAAGGGTTGTGAATAGTGGAAGCAAGGGTTGGGGTGGAGGTTAAGGGATGGGAAATAGAAAAGTATGGAACAGGATGGGATGGCGGAGGTAGAATAGGATGATGTAGCAGTGTGTTTAGGGGTAAGAGAAGGGAGGGGGTAAGGGATGAGAAATAAAGGCACTAAAGGATGGGGTGGGATGGAGAAGGTACGAGGGGATGGGGTGGTAATGGGACTGGGGGTAAGGGAAGGGAGGGGGGTAAGTGGAGAGGTGGGATGGGGGAGGTAAGGTGGGATGGAGAGGGTAAAGCTAACTTGGAAGTCTTTACGAATTCTATAAATGACATAACAGCCTCTTCGTTCCTGTCTAGCGTATTCATTTCTTTTTCTTTTTTTAAACTCTGGACATTATTTTTAGAACTGATGTACTGTTATTAGTGAGTGTATTTTTTATGAAGTGTGGGTGTGACGTCATGCCATCAGAAAGCAGTGAATTCTCTCTCTCAAAAAAAAAGTCCTACGTTAGAGAGAATGAAATTTCTGCCTGAGCCCCTTCTCCCAACTACTACTACTACTACTACTACTACTACTACTACTACTACTACTACTGCTGCTACTACTACTACTACTACTATTTTTATTATTACTATTATTATTATTTACAATATTCTTGCTCCTACCAGACGATTATGGTCAGGTTAGGAGAGGTGTATCAAGCCCTTCCAATTTGAAATGTCTCCCCTAAGCTGAATAAAATCGTCTGAAGGCAGCAAGAATAGAGTGAAACATACGTCATCGGAGTGAAGTGATTAGAGAAAGGAAAGAGGATTGTTTGTGATGCTTTCTTCTCACATCTGCAGATATTGAGAGAGAGAGAGAGAGAGAGAGAGAAAGGGGGGTACTATGGCAATACAACACAGCTGTTACGATTTATTATGAACCAGTCCCTCTTTAGCTCTATCGTGTTTTTTCCCGCTGATAAATTACAGCTGTGTGTGTGTGTGTGTGTGTGTGTGTGAGAGAGAGAGAGAGAGAGAGAGAGAGAGGTGGTTAACACGAAGTTTGAACGTATTACTCCATGACAGAAAGAAGGAGTATTTTAGAACGACCCCTCAGTTATAGAAGGGATTATGTGGCAATTCATAAAATATCAATCGGTCACAGAAAAAAAATATCTTCCTGCCAGATCACAAATATCCCTCATTTATAGTGCCATTTAAAGTGTATTGCTCCATTACAGACGCGTTTAAGGAGCAATTTAGATATATTCCTCAGTTACAGGAGCAGTTACGTGACACTACATAAACACTTCTTGGTTCCCCTAAGTATTCCTCGGTCCCCATAAATATTCCTCGGTCCCCATAAATATTCCTCGGTCTCCATCAATATTCCTCGGTCGCCATCAATATTCCTCGGTCCCCCCCCATAAATATTTCTCGGTCTCCATCAGTATTCCTCGGTCTCCATTAATATTCCTCGGTCTCCATCAATATTCCTCGGTCCCCATCAATATTCCTCGGTCCCCATCAATATTCCTCGGTCCCCATAAATATTCCTCGGTCTCCATCAATATTCCTCGGTCACCATCAATATTCCTTGGTCTCCATCAATACTCCTCGGTTACAGAAACAACCACAGGACAACATACATACATGCCACAGTCACCTGGCCATTTGAGGGTATCGGCCCATTACAGACGCGGTTACGAAGCAATTTAGCATCGCTCTATCACCCTCGGACGCGGCGATCCCAAACACATCTCCAATCGACAGCCTGGCATGGACGGGACAAAGAAATATTAAGTATTTCCCCCCACACCGATATTCCAATTTTACCTATTAAAGCCCCCGAGTTCGCCGGGGTGAAAACGGACTCTCAGCCTTATAGTATCTGTGAATAAGGTCGAATTTTGCTCTGGATTTATAAATACCTGCCCTACCTCCCATCTAAGGGACTTTCACCCCTCGGACCACCCGTATATAAGGTCGATTTTGGCCATGGACCGGTCGCTGGCCAGAAGCCGCTGTCGAGAACAAACGAAGCGCATAATTTTGTTGACGAATTGGTTTGGTAAATTGCGTGTGAGTTGTTCATCATCGGACTATCGGTAGCTGTGGACATGTATCGGAACGGCGTGTGTGTGTGTGTGCGGGGCGAGGGGGAATATGTGTGTAAGTGTGGGAGGCATGGGGCAATATGTGTGTGTGGGGGGGGATAATGTGTGTATGTGTGTGGGTGTGGGTGTGAGTATGTGTGGGTTTGGGTATGTGTCTGGGTGTGGGTATGTGTGTGGGTATGGGTATGTGTGTGGGTGTGGGTATGGGTGTGGGTGTGGGTATGGGTGTGGGTATGAGTGTGGATAGGTGTGGGTGGTTGGGTGGGTGTGTATGTGAGTAGGTAAGCGTTTCTTCTCACTGAATTCCGTCTTTCATTATCAGTCCATAATATTCTCTGGTTCATAGCAAGACTGGATTCTCAACACCGAAGTAGAGTGATAGCCAGAATTCTTTTCCCCCATGTAGGCTAGGTACGATTGAAGAAGGGGTGTCGAAAGTGAGGGTGGTGCACAGGTAATAGGTGTGTTTGTGTATCTGAGTATGTATATGCAATTTACATTAATCTGCAGTGTAAGAACAAATATTATACTCTTTTTTACTATAACTTGGCTTAACATATCCATATCTCCATCTCGAATTCTGGGTTAAAACAACAGATGAACACTAGAATATGATGCTAGTCACGAAGATGTGTTGTGGAAAAAATATCGAGCAGTAGTGCTGTATTATACCGAAGTTGAGCGACGTGAAATAAGCTGCAAAAAGAAGTAAATCTGGTCCAAGTTAAATGGCATACAATTATCACTCAATCCAATACTTTCAGTCCGATGTTTCTTTTCTCTTTTTCTTCACTCAGACGATTCTGTTCCACAAGGAGAGACTGAAATTGAGGGGTTAGGTATGGCCTTTATTAGCCTGTGCGCTACTTGATGCTCTTCCTATGCTAAAATCATCTGGCAAAAACTAGACTAAACCAAAAAATAGGTCATTGAGAGATTTTAATGTCTGCCGCGGCTGGTATTCGAACCCGGAACCAAGATATCGTAAAAAGAGAGGCGAAGAGATTTACCCTGGCTCCTCTTACCTACTTTGTCTTATATTTTTCCTATGTTTTTACGGGATTTAGTCCTGCTTTTAATTTTCATGCTCCCTGTATCCTATATTTCTTTACGCTTATGAACAGTATTGGCACACACAACTTACAACGTCCTCTAACAACTGGTTCAATAATTTTGTATGGTTTTGTGTGTGTGTGTGTGTGTGTGTGTGTGTGTGTGTGTGTGTGTGTGTGTGTGTGTGTGTGTGTGTCTGCTTGCGTGCATGTGTGTAACTGTAAAGGGGGGACTGTATCGACCATCCAACTGCAGTAGAAGTCCAAATACACTTTACAAAAGAGTCCACCCCTGGACCTCAACCCGACTAACCCCACCCCGACACACGGATCTATTATCGACTTGTGTTCGCCTCCTGGTAAAGAAATACGCGCTTCGAGGAGGTTAGGGTATTGATAGACGAGTGGAATTATGCTGTGACACGTACTGCTATGTGGGCCGGGGCTGTGGGGGGACGAGAGGGGGAGTAAGGGGAACGTTTGGGTAGGTCAGAGTGGGTTAGATGTTGAGAAAGAGAGAGAGAGAGAGGAGGGGTGGGGGAGGAGGAAAGGTTGAGAAAGCTGGAGAACGAGGGGTGAGAGGAAGAAGTAGAGGGAGTGAGAGGGCGTCCGGTTATGTTAGGTTAGGTTAGCTTTTCAAAAAGGATTGGAATTACACTGTGACATATACTCTCTCTGTGGGGGAGAAGGAGGGAGGAGGCAGCTAAATAGGGAAAGCAGGAGAGGGAGGGGAAGTGAAAGGGGAAGGAAGGGGAAGTGAAAGGGTGATTTACATGAGATGAGAGGAAGTTAGGATTAGTTAGGTTAATTATATAAGAATGGAATTATTTGGTAACATACTCTTTTGGGAGGAGTTCGGCTGAGGGGGAGAGAATGGGGTTGGAGTGGGGGGAGTGGGGGTGAAGGCCGGGAGAAATGAGCGGAGGGGGAATGGGAGGAGGGGGAGGGTGTATGGTGGAGCCGAGAGCGAGGGACTGAGGAAGTTAGATTAAGATATCTGAGGTGTGCTGAGGTGGTAAGGCGTAGTTGGGAGAAGGTAAGAGGAAGATGGGTGAGAGAAAGCGAGGAGGAGAGGAAGTGGGAGAGAGAAATGGGGAAGAGGGAGTAAGGGGGGGAGGGAGGTAGGGGAGGAAGAGTCAGAGGGAGAGGGTGTTGGAGGAAGAGGTTGGGAGAGGAGTAAGGAGTGGGGAAGACACGATAGAGATGCAGAATGCAGGAGAGGGTGAAAAATAGGGAATAAGTGGGAGTGACTGTAAGAACTGAGGTGAACTGGGACCGTAAATCGTTGTGAGAGGGTGAAGGAGAGGGAATGAGAGGGAGAAGTTGAGAGAATTGTCGATACTGGTGAGAGGAGGGAGGGAGAGGAAGAGGGACGTTTTGGACATGTAATTGTACTGATAGCCAGATTATTATACTGCTTTCTCGGTGGCATAGGAGGCTTCGTAACACCTTGTCCTTAGAGATTCATTTCTTACACCTTAACATTCCCTGGTATGCAAGTATATTCACCGACATACTTTCCATCAATAGCATAAAAGAGGTTACAGATTTTTTTGTTTTGTTTTTTTAATGAATGGAGGACACCTGTAATGTGGCGTATGGATTTTTTTTCTTTTACATAATTAGCTTTCCTTCCACTTCCATCTTCTGTAAAAAAAAAAAAAAATGCAGAATAAGTCTCTAAGTAATTGGTGTTGCGAAATCTCCAAAGCCACTTAGAATCTATCTCTATTCATCTTAAGGGAGGCTTTTTTTTTTTTTTTTTTTTCCGGTATGTATCCTTCAGACTGAGTACGCCATTTTCTTTGCTACTCCAGACGAGTTTCTTCAGCTCAGGGGAGACTTTTTTCGAACTGGAGGGGTTAAGATGCAACCTGTCTTAACCCCTTTAGTTCGAGTTGTTTCTTAGTTGGATAAGATTACTTGGAGGACACAAGAATAAACTAAATTAATAGGTCATTGTAGTGAAGGGGATATCAGTGGAGTTTTCAAGATAAGAAGAAGAAGAAGAAAGAAAGAAGAAGAAGAAAAAAAAGAAGAAGAAGAAAAGAAGAAGAAATAGAAGATGAAGATTGGAAGAAAGAAAAAGGAAGAGAAAGAAAAAAATTAAAAAAAGAAAAAACGAAGAAGAAGAAGAGGAAGGCGAAGTAGTAGTAGTTGTAGTAGTAGCAGTAGTAGTAGTAGTAGTAGTAGTTGTTGTTGTTGTTGTAGTAGTAGAAGAAGAAGAAAGAAAGAAAGAAAGAAGAGATCCTTAAAGTATCCAAGTAAATAAAACTTTCCCCACACAAAGCCTTTTAAGAGTTTTTTGACGCCTGTCGGAAAGGGATATTAAAAAACAATTCCGAAACTTCCTCTATAGGGATGTCCAGTCGACGGTGAACGAAAACTGGTATTATTGTGAACACTAGATAGATTAAAATATATAGGTGTTTCAGTGTATTTCGTAATATTTCTTCTACAGTTCGTCTAGGAATTACAGGCTCTCCAATCTGTGAACGAAAATTTATATTGTTGTGAGCACTAGGTAGATTTAAATTTGTGGGTGTTTCAGTATGTATCGCTGTCGTTCTCCCACTGTTCGTCCATCTTGTCCTTGAATTTCTTGGCGGCTTCTCTTGGGGGAAGCGTTAAGAGACGGCAATAAAAGTTTAGAGGTGTTTTTGAGGGATGTTAAGAGTAAAGACGACGCGCTTTCCATAGCACTGTGGAGAGAGAGAGAGAGAGAGAGAGAGAGAGAGAGAGAGAGAGAGAGAGAGAGGCAGACAGACAGACAGACAGACAGACATAAGTTACATAGAAGATATCGTCCAATTATCAAATACCGTATATTTTTTGAACATACATTAACCAGTAATTTCATTTTAAATCCAGACCGGTTTATGATATGGAAAGTTCCGAGCATTACAAAAGTTATGTAAACAGTTTTCATCCCTTAGAAGATGAGGTAAAGATGTGAGGGGTAAAAGTGTAAGAGGTAATGAGAGACACAGGTGTTAAATGTACAAGTAAGATGTGAAAAGTAAAGGTGTGAGAGGTAAACAAGTGAGAGGTAAAGGTGTTATAGGTACAGGTAAAGGTGTGAGAGGTTCAGGTAATGGTGTGAGAGGTGCAGGTTAAGGTGTGAGAGGTACAGGTAAAGGTGTGAGAGGGTGTGAGTGAAAGGCAGACGTGACAAGACCGCCCGCCTCACACCGCTGTTTGTTTTTACCTCGTCAAACACATCGTTAAGGGAGACACCTGGTCCATCCCCCTTTCCCAACCCTACCCTTCCTCCTCATATCCCCCACACCCCCAGATACCCCACCCTATCCCATCCCCCTATCTCCCCCACATACCCCACCCTCATTTCCCTTCCCCTTCCTGTCCCTACCCACCTTCCATCCCAGCCCTACTCCCTACCCTCTCCCTGTCTCCCCACCATAAAGTAATGAGACCAGGATGAGTTAGTCGAAATATATGTAAGATTCGCAGCAGTGGGGAGGAAACTGCCCCTGTAGTTATATGTATAGACAAAATATATAAACATATCCCCTTCATGAGTATATAGTAGAACATATATGCGTTTATTGCCATCCATATATCACTTTTGCAAATAATTCAACTCAACAATCACCTTTTTCGAATTGGAAAGTCGCAGGTGATTACAACTGCCTTGCGAAAACGAGAATAGAAAGATCACAATATCGAAAAAGAAAAGAAAGATGTGGAAGTAGGAGAAAGAACGAGGAATGGAGGAATGGTAGAAAAAGACAGAATACAGAAGAAAGAGGACAACCAAAGCATTTATCCAAGAATGCGTATCGCCCACCATCACTAAGAAACTGGATCAGTAATCCTCTGGCAATCGGAGGCATATCATCACAGCTTCTCCAAATTCTAATCAGTTCAAGCCACACATCCCGGGATACTGCCCACAAAGTTTGGATACAATTTGCCCTCTTGCTTTTGAGGTATTTTGGTAACACACACACACACACACACACACACACACACACACAGGCGCAGGCGACTACATTATCAGCGGCGACAAAAAGGAGAGTAAAATGAAGAAACAAGTAGGAAACAAAGAAACGAAAACAGAAAAAGAAAATCAAAAGATAGAGAAAAACAGGAGAGAAAGAAGGTGAGAAAGAAATAAGTCGAAAAAGAAAGAGAGAAAGTGAGAGAAACTGCAGACCTCCAATTCGACTATTTTCACCCTTGAGCGATAATTAGATTCATTTAGCGGTAATGTCTCAGTTTTGGCGGCTTCTTTCTCGCTCACTTTTATACCCTATCTTTCATTTGCTCACTTTTTTCACGAATTCAATATATTTTACTTTCCTTAAGAGCGAGAGAGAAAGAGAGAGAGAGAGAGAGAGAGAGAGAGAGAGAGAGAGAAACAAAATCGTCCTAAGATGGCAAGAACAAGACATACAGGGCGTCCCAAAAATATGTGTGTGACGTTTTACGAGGTTAGTCACGACCCTTTTTTGAGTGAGGGGAAAAAAGTTACATCAACACAGGTCCAAGTCTCAGCCGTCATGGAAATATGATTACTGACTTTAAAGGCGAATTATGAGGGACATTATTTTCTCCCGTAAGATTTATCAGTAACTTCAGCAGGTGAAATTAGTGATGAAAATACCGTAATACTGAATTATACGTGATATTGATGATGATACGTAATAATGATGAATATGTATTAATGATGAATACGTAATGATGAATATGTATTAATGGTGAATACGTGATAATTAATAATGATGGAAATATCAAATACGTAATTAGCAATGATGATGAAAATACGTAACACTATTCATTTGACACCCTGTATTATGCGTCATCGAAGCGAAGTGGTTTTCTACCCATCCATCAGTTAGCCCCATTGTGTCCCATACAAACAGGAGCGTAGGGGTCCGGGGCTAGGTCAGTACACAAGTTGTTTTAAATCACTTATTTCTGTGATTCCCTCTGGTGATGAAATTGTCTGGATGAAGCTAGAATGAATTACTAAGGATTTTTAAAATATATGTAAAAAACTTGGAATATTCGCATGCAGATGAAATTTGACTTAGAAAATGCAATAGAAATTGAATATAAGACTTCAAGGGGAGAGAGAAAAAATAGAGGCTTAATAACACATCTAGTAACGAGTCCTTAGAAAAAAAAAGAAGAACGTATATAGATAGATAGATAGCTATAGATAGATAGATAGATATATGTATATGTGTATGTATGTATGTATATATATGAAACACTCCATTGCTGAGGCAAAAAAAAAAAAAAAAAAATCTGCCAAAAATTCCCATAAACACGGAAAGGGAAGTGTATAACATTTTTTGCCAAGTTTTTTTATGAGTAGGGAGGGAGAAGGACCCTAGAAAAATCATAACAAAAAGTAGAGTAGATGTTAAAAAAGTTGACACACACACACACACACACACACACACACACACACACACACACACACACACACACACACACACACACACACACACACACACACACACACACACACACACACACACACACCAAGCGAGATGAAATGCCCTTTTTATCATATCCCTATCAAACTCAAATCCCTCCTTAACCCTCTCATGGTCGGATTAATTCTAGCTAAATCGGGTACCAAGACGAATAATACATAACAAATGAAACAAACGAAATCAAAGAAAGGGAAATGAAAGGAAAACAAAGTATAAGAGGGCGAAGCGACTACCAGCCCAACCTCACCCCACCTCCATATCCACTATCGTTAATGAAAAAAAAAATGAAAGTAAATTTTTTAAAGGCAAAAAAACAATAGGTAAAAAGGCAGCTTACAGAGTTGATTAAAAAAAAAAAAAAAGCGGAGTGAGCCCCAGTCCTCTCCCAAATTCTGACCCCCATCAATTTCCAACCCCATGTCCTGAATAGAATCACAGCAAAAAATAAAATAGATGAGAAAACAGAGATGAAATTGACCCCCTCTTCATTTACACCACTTTTCCCCACTTTTTCCCCCTTCCTTTCCCTCCTCCTCACAGCCCCCCCTCTCCCCTCCCTCTTCCTCCTCTCTACATCCCTCCTCCCTCCCATCTCTCTCGTCCCAGCCTTCCTCTCGCCCCCTCCTCACACCCCTCCTCTTTCGTCATGTTCCCATCAACCTCCCCGCCCCATCCACCTTCCCTTCCCCGGTCTGTCCCACAGCTCTCCTCTACCCCCTTCTCTTCCCCACATTTTTCCTCCTTTCTCCTTCCCACATCCCTCATTCGTCTTGTCTTCCCCCTCCCCATTCTCTCACGTTCCCTTGCTCCTCCCCATAACCCCTTTCTCTCTTCATACTTTCCTCCCACCCACCTCATTCGCATCCCTCCTTTCCTCTCCTCACATCCTTCTCCCTTTCTTCCTCCCAGCTTCCCATTTCCCTTCCCCACATCTACTCTCCCCCTCCTGACATTTCCCGCTTCCTCTCCCCATCCATGGCCCTTCCAGTTCCCATCCCAAACTCCATATCCCCTCGCTTCACCATCCCATCCTCCATATCCCCTCTCTTCCTCAACTCCCTCCTCTTGCCCTCACTCCCCTTCATTTCCCAGTCCCCTATTCTATATCCTCCTTTTCCCCCATCCCCTTCCCATTTCTCTCACTTCCCTCCCCATCCCCTTTCCCATTTCCCTCACTCCCCTCCCCCTCCCCCTTCCCGTGCCCGCTCAGCCGTATATATATCACAGAATTCACTGATATTTCCCCTCGTTCTACTTGTTCAGGCAATACCGTGTTACGTACGATACGGGTCTTGCTCCGGCACCCACCCTAAATCCAGGTTGTATTTCACAGCCACGCCAATACCTCTGTGCCTGCTGTATTTTTTGTAGCCACGTTTGTATTCTATTTTTTCGTACTCTTTTTTTTCAGCAGATGCCAATATTCCTGCACTGTATTTTTCTGTGTATGACTGTATTCTTCTTTGTATTTTTCAACACACCCCAGTACTTTTGTGGGTCCTGTATTTTCCATAGACGTATTATGTATTTTGTTTGTTTCGTTGCCTCAGTACCTATTCTGCTAGCTGTATTTTTCGTCACCTCATTACTTTCTCTGCTTGCTGTATTTTTCGTAGGCGTATTCTGTATTCTTTTTTTTTCTTCATTTTTCAACTCGAAGACGATGCTTCTCAGTTGTATTATGTGTAGTTGTGTTTGTATTTTTTTATTCTTATTTTTTCAACTCACGGCATTACGTTCCTGGTGTACTTTTTGTAGTTTTTTTTTTTTTGTACTTTCCAACTACTGTGTATACTTCTGTGTTGTATTTTTCATGGGTGTGTTTGTAGCCTACTTTTTCCTGTATGTCGGTCCCTTGGTGGATAGAGAACAGTATACGCAGTTTGCATACTGGATAGGGTGCGTGTTGGCTATTTGACATTTGTATATCTGTCTTTATCTATCTGTCTGACTGCCTGTCTCTCAGTCTGTCTGTATCTGCCTGTCTATCACTCTGCCTGTCTCTGTCTATCCTTGTATCTATCTGTTTCTCTTTGTGTGTCTGTCTGTTCGCCTATATCTCCCCTCTCTCTCTCTCTCTCTCTCTCTCTCTCTCTCTCTCTCTCTCTCTCTCTCTCTCTCCATCTATCTATCTATCTATACCTAATTATCTGTCTCTCATTATATACTTACACTCTGTTTGAATATTCTCATGTATCTGTATTTTTTTTTCTCATATTCATTTTCTGTCTATCTGTTTATCTCTGTTTGTCGCTACTGTTTACTTGTGTGTCTTCATTATTTCATTCAGACAGACAGACAGGCTATAGACCGATGAACTGACCGATAGATAAATGGATCGCTAGATAGATAAACAGGTAGATGGATAGATAGAGACAGACAGACAGACAAGCAGAATAACAGACAGATAGGTAACTACACACACACACACACACACACACACACACACACACACACACACACACACATATATATATATACAGTACATAAGGACGCATTAATGCATACATACATACATATATACATACACACATACATAGGGCAACACAGGCACAGGGATAGGTAGACAGGCAGAGAAGTAGTGCCAGACAAAGATAAAAGAGACAGAGAAAAAGGGAGAGAAAATGAGAAAGTGAGAAAGTGAGTGAGTAACACCCCAATAAAACAAGGAAAAAAACGGAGAGAAAAAAGTGAGAGAAAGTGAGAAAGTGAGAGAGTAACACCCCGTCTGATCCCTTGTGACAGCTTGGAGGGAGGGAATACAACAAGGAAATTACCTGTTTTAATTGGGTCGGTGGACTTTTACCCAGGGTGGTTGTGTGTGTGTGTATGAGAGAGAGAGGGGGGGGGGAGGAACCTACGACAGCGAAGGAAAACTTGGAATGGAATGGAAAAACTAGAGAGAGAGAGAAAAAAAAAAATCCCTTTTTTACTCTCTTGTGCAAAATCTATTGCTGTTTCATCTAGTTCACTTCTTGTTTCTCTTCTAGAGTGAGAGAGAGAAAGAGAGAGAGAGAGAGAGAGACAGACAGACATAGACAGATCGATAGATAGATGGATGGTAGATAGATAGGTAGACAGAGAAATAGATGGATAGATAGATGGATACAGATGGGGCAGACATATAGACATACGGACAGATAGACAGACAAAGACAGACAGATTCACAGGTAAATAGACGGATATATAGAGACAGACAAACACATGAGCAGACAGAGAGATTGGTTATTCCCATCAGGAGAACCCCCTTGTGGTGGAGGGGTTAATGAGAGGTATATCAAAACCCCTCCAACTCGATAATTCTCTCTCTCTCTCTCTCTCTCGTCTGTCTATATATCTCTATCAATATTCATTCCTCTTTCCCTGCCTGCCTGTCCACTCTTCTGTCTTCCTCTCTCTCTCACCTCCCTTCCTTTTATTTCTCATCCCTCCCTCTTCCATTCTTCTCTACATCTCCCTCTTATCCACTTTCCTTCCTTGTTCCTTTCTTTCTTCTTCTGTTCTTCTTATTCCTTTGATCATCTCTTACACATTTCCTTTTTTTTTTTCCCACTCCCTCTTCTTTTCCCTCACATCTCCCTTCCTCCATACCCTTTTTATCCTTTCCCCCATCTTCTCCATCCCCCCCCTTCCTCCCTACTTTTTCTCTTCCTGCGTCTCCCTCCTTGCCTGTCTCCTCCCTCATTACATCTCCCTACTTCCTTCCTTCATTTCTTTCCCTACATCATCCTCTTCTCCTTTCTCCTTTATTCTCTTCTCCCTTTCGCTACATCACCATCCCACGAAAGGACCATTAGGTGTCTTACTGTTGCTTTCCTTTCCTTTTGTACTCTTTCATACCACTTCCACTTCCATTTCTCCCCCTACATCTCCCTTCTCCATTCCTTCCTCCCTCTTTATCTCCCTTCCTAGCTCTCTACATCCCCTTCCATCCCTCCTTCCCGTCCTCCATTCGTGATTTCTGTGGGGCAACTTTTTTTTCATTCTCTCTCTACTTCTCTCCTCATTTCCCTCCTGCCTCTTTATCTCCCTTCCTCCCTGCCTCCCTATTTATCTCCCTTCCTCCCTCCCTACATTCCCCTCCATCTCTCCCTTCCGTCTTCCTTTCGTGGTTTCTGGAGGGCCTCTTTGAAGTAATTGGGTTTCAGTGGGAAGTACCATCCACCCAAATTAAGGCTGATTGAGAGAAGTGCCACTAGAGGGCCAGTTTGTTTTGGGCTGGACAAGTGCAGTGTTCCTCGTGTTTTTAGTTGGTGTGGCGGGTGTTTGTCTGTGCCTATGGAGTTTGTGTGTGTGTGTGTGTGTGTGTGTGTGTGTGTGTGTGTGTGTGTGTGTCCCATCCAATTTACTTGTCAGCAATTATCCTCGTTAGGCTTGCAAAGACAACAAACTCATCAACAGAGACGACAGATGCTTCAACAAACAATACATCAATAAACTGCCTTTACTCTTGTAGTTCCTTCATCTGGTTCATCATCATCATCATCATCATCATCATCATCATCATCATCATCATTATCATTGAAGTGACTTTTACTCCGTTCACTTTTGCGAGGCGTAAAATTGCCATCTCTCCATATTGAATGTCGAGACGTAATAAGAAATTAGCACTAGAGTATGGTGCTAGTCACGAAGAAGTGCTATGGAAAGGATATTGAGTCGTAATATTGTCTTACTCTGCCAATGGGGTGCGAGAAACAAGCTTCAAAAGGACGAAACTCTCCGCCAAGTGAAAGTGAACGAACTATAGAAATCGTTATAGTCGTAGTCGTAGTCGTATCGTAGTCGTAGGCATCTTCGTCACATCTCTGCTTAATATCAGTCCTCTCCCAGAAGGTTCAATTCTTACATTCTATTTTAGCTAAAGCAAGACGATTTCATAGGAGCCTGAGTGTTAATCCCTTTTACGGCACGCAGGGAATACGTGGATACACGGGATGTAGGTGCAAATTCTTTTTTAAGCTTCTTTCTTTCTCATTCCATTATGGCCAACGCGTCAAGGCGGCTGTGTCATTAAATCTCTCTCTCTCTCTCTCTCTCTCTCTCTCTCTCTCTCTCTCTCTCTCTCTCTCTCTCTCTCTCTCTCTCTCTCTCTCTCTCTCTCTCTTTCTCGTTAAATTTCCACACTCATTCTCCTTCATGTTCACTAACGCTGTAGTCTCTCTCTCTCTCTCTCTCTCTCTCTCTCTCTCTCTCTCTCTCTCTCTCTCTCTCTCTCTCTCTCTCTCGCGTAAGCCGAGCCCCCAAACCTGATTACTGGGGTCAATTTCTGAATACCTAATCCGGGCGGCCATTTGCATAAGAAGCCCCTGATTATGGCAGATATGAGGTGAGAAAAACAGAGAGAGAGAGAGAGAGAGAGAAAGAGAGAGACAGACAGAGACAGAGAGAGAGACAGAGAGAGAGAGAGAGAGAGAAACTTCTTTGCCTCCTGGTTTCTCACTGAAATGCTGTAAATCTTTTGTTTACATCAGAATCGTCTTCGCTATCATTTTTCGCCCTCCACACACACACACACACACACACACACACACACACACACACACACACACACACACACACACACACACACACACACACACACACACACACACACACACACACACACACACACACACACACACACACACACTGAGAGAGAGAGAACGGCAGGGAAGGATTAACACTGAGAATAGTAACAGCTGGATTTTACACGAGCCCAGAGGGAGTCATTCGGAGGATCTCAAAAGAGGGATTAAATGGCACTAAAAAGAAATCCTTACTGGTCTCTTTTATCACCCATTGAGCACTAATGCCCACTGTCTCTACTGTGTTAGCGTAGCACTTTCAGGCTCCTATGACTCATTCTTTACTAAATATAATCTTCTTGTGTTCTAGGATAAGTATACCAAAACACATTTATAGGGGGGCTTCTTCAACACCCTTTGAGCACTGATACCCACTGTTTGGCGTGTGATGCCCTAACCTTCTCAGAATTAGTATGGGTCATTTCATATTTTCTTTATTTGTTTACCAGAATACTCATTTTACTGCTGTTCAAACGATTTTATTCGGCTTTGAAATATAGTCCCTCTTTCTACCTTTTCCTTCTTTATCCTCTCTCTCTCTCTCTCTCTCTCTCTCTCTCTCTTTTCTATTCTGTTTCTGTTCATTTTTTGTATACCACTTCATACTTTCTCCTTTCCTTTTCCTCCGTCCTAATAATCTTCTTCCTCAATTTCCTCTTGTCTTCTCTCGTGTCTTTTTTCTTTCCCTTCTTATGGTTTCTTTCTCGTCCCATTACTTCTTTTTCACTCCCTCTTTTGTTTTCATTCTTTTTCTTTTTTCTTCTCTGTTTCCATTTTTCTCTCTTATCTGCCGGTTCGCTTCATTCTTCCTCTTTCTGTCTCCATCGTTACCTTTTTCTTCCTTCTCTTATCCCTTTTCTTCCTTCCCTTTGTCTTTCATTTTCCCTTCTATTTCCTTCTTTTTTTTTTTCCTTATTCTCGCATCTTCTTTCTCTTTTACCCTAATCCTTCTATTCTTTCCGCTTTTTTTTCCCCGACTTGTCTCTTTTCTCCTATTACTTCCCTTTTCTTCTGTCACTTTTCTGTCATCTCCCTCTCTGACTTTGATCTCCCTCCTACAGTTCTCTTTTTTATGTCTCTTCTTTCTTTTTTCCTCCCTTTTCTTCCTCTTTTCTTCTCGTTCTCCGCATTATTTCTTTCTCCCATATCTCTTCCTTCTTTCATCCCCATCTTCTGTTTCTTCCCATTACTGTTTCGTCAGTCGTTTTCTTTCCTAGCGGATTTTTCCCTTTTCTCCTCCATTTTCCTACATCTCCTCCATTTCCCTTCATTTTCCCCTTTTTCCCTGGATTTTCCCTTATTCCCCTGCATTACTCCCTTTTCCCCCACTGTTTCTCCTTTTATCCCCTGCAAAAAATTTTCCTTTCATTTTCCCCTTTTCCCCCTCATTACTCCGTTTCCCCTGCATTACTTTCTTTTCCCCGTGCATTACTCCCTATTTCCTCTGCATTACCCCCTTTTCCCCCTGCATTACTCCCTTTTTCCCCTCCATTATTCCCTTTTCCCCTGCATTGCTCCATGTTTCCCCCGCATTACTCCCCTTTTCCCTTCATTTTTCCCCTTTTCTCCAGCATCACTTCCCTTTTTCCCTTCATTTTCCCCCTTTTCCCCCGCATTATTCCCTTTTTCCCTTCATTTTCCCCCTTTCCCCCTGCATTACTCCCTTTTTCCCCTGTCCTGTCTCTCTTGTTTTCCCCCTTATTACTTTCCGCGTCTCCCATTGGCTCCGACTCCCGCCAAAGTTATAATGGCAGCCAATCAGAGGAGAGCGTCACTGCCTCATGCTCTCTTCAGTTTTTCGTGGTCTCGACTTGAGGTGGATGCTGTTTTTCTCCTCTCTCTCTCTCTCTCTCTCTCTCTCTCTCTCTCTCTCTTTCAGGGCCCAAAATTTCTCAATGACGGGGAAACTCTCTCAAAGCGTAATGAGCGGCGTAATTACCGAGTTTATATGTCTTACCCACAGAGGGAAGTTTGGGAGGTGTACTAACTTTGGGGAGACTTAGGACTGCAATCGACTGGGTTCCGGGTTCGACCGATGCGTGTCGTAGCTGAGGGAATGTTTGTCAGTACACGCTTAGGATGTGTGTTTGTTTGTGTGGGTGAGTGTGTTTGTAGGGGAGGGGGTGAGCGTAGTGTGGGGAGTTTGTGTGTGTGTGTGTGTCTTTTATTTAGCGTAGGAGTTCTTTATAATGGCTAACTAAAGAATATTTTATAAAGATTTTAATAATATACGAAAGTCCATGAAATTCTGGAACCTAAATACTACCTTCTGTATTTCTTTTAAAATCTCGATACTAAATTTTCCTTTTTCTATTCCTTTTAAAATGTGAGACTAAATATTCCTTTTCTTTTTCTTTTAAAATTGGAACAGTAAATATTACCTATCTATTTCCCTTAAAATTTGGAGACTAAATACTCTTTTCTATTTCTTTTCAGGGTCCCAGTCAGGATACAGCCGGAGGGAGAAAAGGGAAAATGGAGAAGACTGGATCACCTCCAACCATCCCCCTCCCTCCCACACCTACACCCAGTCACACACCCGCTCCTTAAACCACATACCCACACACTCTGACACCCACACACCCACCTACACCCACTCATCCTACTACTCCCCCACGTACAGTAATGACCGCTCGCCCACTTACACCCATCCACGCCAAAATCCCACGTATAAAAACACCCACCCATCCACCTATTCATCCAGTCATTACCCCTCAAACAGCCTAGCCGATAGTTATTATGCCATCAGCTTTAATCACTCTCTCAACCACCCAACCACACATCACCATCGTCACTATAGAGATCAGGTATCGTATTTACTTTTTTGTTGTTGCTGTTGTTGCTTAAATGCGGTATAAGACTATTACTTTATGCTGTCAGTTTAACCCATAAAGCTACCAAACTGTTTACAACCAGGCTTTCCTGACTTTGTATGGTGTTTATTATCACATGTCTTACTCTTATATTTACTTTTACAACTATCAGACTCTTTACACTGGTTTTTTTTTTTTTAGCTTAATCTGTTTATCATGATGCTCGTTTTTGCTACTAACTTTATCTTAATTCACAGAGCTACTAAGCACCTCACAGCTAAACTGTAAAAAATAAAAAATAAAACCAAGCAATACAATTTGACACTACCCAGCTATGAGTTCTTGTTCACCATGCAATTTGGTCAGGATGTTCTCCCTCCACCTGCAGAACAACCACAAGGTCCGCCACCACCGAGAGTTGAGGCGGATGAGGAAGAGGAACCTCGAGAATCAGTATAAACCCAAATTCGACCACACGATGTACCAAGAAACCGTGCCTGAAAATTTGGAGGTCCACTCTTCTATACTGCAGGTAGGATGTAGTAGTAGTAGTAGTAGTAGTAGCAGCAGTAATAGTAGTGGTGGTGGTGGTGGTGGTGATGTCAAATTAGAAAACAGTGGTTAATGTGTACAGCATGTGGAGAGAAGAGTGTCTGGTGCTATGAAGGGCTTGTCAAGGGATTAGAGGACTACATGAAAACGTGTTAGTGCCCGCAGTTAAGTATGGGTGGAGTGAGTATAAGATATAAAGCATGAGGGCAATAGAAATAGGACTGCTAACCTCTTATGAGTGGGGCAGCTCTACTATACTGTTCCACCTAGACGATTTTTTCTAACTGAGAGTGAGCCATAGGAGCCTTTTAGGATTAAGGAATGTATATGGCTTGCGCGAAATGGACTGGATAACAAAAATAAGGAGATTCGTTATTGCTCCTTATTAATACCTTCCTTTCTCACGCCTCTTCCTCTTCAGCTTCCCTTTATCTCCCAGTTATCTTTATCTTATCTTCGCTTCCTGCCGCTCTTCCTTCCTTATCTTCCCCACACCTTCATTTATCTGTTATTTCCTCCTTTCTCTGTACCCTTATCTTCTGATTTCATTTCCACCTCCCTCCTGCTCCCATTTTCCTCGCTACCGTTTCTCGATATCCTGCTTCCTGCTTTTATGATTTACCTATTAATTCAAAGGTTCTTTACTGAGTAGAGAAGGCAACAAAATCCCTAGTTCCAGTCACCTAATCCAATTCACATAATCTTAATCACACCCTCAGCTCCCAATCACCTAATCCCGAATTCCCAGTCTCCCAGTCACTCAGTCCCCAATCCCCAATCTCCAGTCACCTAATCCCCAATCTGTAATCACCCAGTCACCTAATCCCCAATCCCCAATCCCTGTCACCTAATCCCCAATCCCAGTCACCTCATCCTCAATCCTCCAATCACAGGTACACGCTACAGACGACGACCTCGACATGAACGGGCTCATTCGGTACAGTGTGAGTGACCCCGAGACCTTTGCCATCGACGAAGGGGGCGTGTTGTACAATATAAAGCCCCTTGATTACGAGCACACCAACGGGGAGTACCTGCTTTACGTGTACGCCGAGGACCAAGGTGAGAGAGACGCCTGTGAATTTTGGGACTGGAATTTACCTTGTACATACGCTTTTTTATGATTTAGTTAGTTTTTGAAGTTTGATGGTTGTTTGTGTTACTTATTTTTTTTTATTTGTTTATTTTTCTATGCTGTTTTTCGAGGGGTAGGGTTACAGTAATTAATTGGCATCGTGCCCTAATTTACCATTTTTTACCAGAAAAATTTAACACATTTCGTTTTTATTTTTTTGTGGGAAGGAGCTAGAAAATGCAGTTAGTTTGGATGCTAATTTACTTTTTTAAATAGACATCTTAATACTGATAAAAAAAAAACGAAATATCCTTTAATCTCCCAAATATATATCTGTTCTATGTGTTCAGTGAGGATCAGAGTAAGGCATTTTTTTTTTGGTACTATAATATACTTCACTGGCTAGAAATCGCCATTCTTTTTATATTTTATTTTTTGGGTGGAAAATGTAATTGTTATATAAATTACTTTTTGACAAGACTTGTTTAATATTTTACTTTTGGAGTTGCAAAATGTTATTATTTTTGTAATTACATTTTTAGCTAGAAACTGTAATTGTTTCAAATGTACCCTTTTAGCTTGAAACTCTAACCAATTTGCTTTCTAACTCACCTTTTTACTAGAAAATGTATTGGTTTCGTTTTGCATGTACTTCTTGTTTGAAAAGTAATTTATTCAACTTTTACTGTAGCTTTTTCTGAAAATTTTAAATTTGTTTTGTGTTCTAATTACTTTAACTTAACAAATAATTGGTTGCAATTATCTCATTTGCATTTTGCCTAGAAATGTAAATGATTTGTTCTTCATTTACCTTTTCTGCTTGAAAATGATTTGTAATTTGTTTCCTGCTCAGATTTAACTCAATTCTTATTTTTTTAAACTCCAATTGCCTCCACCACCTCCGTTACAATTCCCTTACTCCAACACAATCTTCCCCCCTCCCCCCAACACAGGCGTCTTAAGGTCAGCTCGCAAGACAGCATCGGTCCCCATCTACCTGCGCGTCCAAGATACCAGAGAACCACCTGTCTTCGACCAAAAGGCATACACTTTTTCTGCCTCTGAGTTTGCTGAGGCTGGTAAGAATGTGGCGAGATTTACGTACCATTTTTCTTTGTAATACTGTATTAACTGTTTTCGTCTTATATATAGTCTCTCTCTCTCTCTCTCTCTCTCTCTCTCTCTCTCTCTCTCTCTCTCTGTGCGTGCGTAAGTGCTTGCGTAAGTGCGTGTGTGTGTGTGTGTGTGTGTGTGTAATAAGTCTGTCTATCTGTCTGTCTATCTATCTATTTATCTATCTAATCACAAAACTAACCACCTATGTCTATTTTTTGTCAAACGCAGATTAGCCATTACATAAAATATTCTATCAGTTTTATGTTTGTTGATGAAATACAAATTAATTAAAATATATCTAATTGATGTTAGTGGGAAACTTGTACATGAGTCAATTAATTATTTCTCCAATGCATAATCATTAATACTAACTCTTGCAATATCTCATTAGCTGTTGATAACGGTGGTCACTAATTGGTCATTGTTTTCCATCATCTTCATCACTGCCAATCATCACAACCACTACTCACCACACCACTACCACAACCATACCGCCACAATCACCACCACTACCACAACCATACCGCCACAATCACCACCACTACCGTACGCCAACCATTACCGCATCAACCACACCTTCCTCTATTACTTCCTCATAATCGCTACCATTATACCACCACAACCACACACACAACCATACCACCGCCACAACCACAACCACACACCACACTATACTACCGCAATCATACCATCACCTCAACACCTAATACTACCACACAACTACCACATCTTCCCAATCATAACAACCACAACGATAACCACATTTGCTTCTACTACGTTCATACACCACCATCATACCACCACACCACACCACACCACCACAACCACAACCACACCCCTACAGGCGCATACGTGGGGACTGTGGTTGCCAGGGATGCAGACCAAGACTTTCGGAGATACGAACTACAATCCACTACCATGGTGAGTGTAGGTAATTTTTTCGTGTGTGTGTGTGTGTGTGTGTGTGTGTGTGTGTGTGTGAGAGAGAGAGAGAGAGAGAGAGAGAGAGAGAGAGAGAGTGAGAATGGTAAAAGTCATACGCAGCTGTTATGGAAGTTGTTCATTCGTTTATTCAGTTTTTGTTGTTTATGCTTTTTCTATTCGTGTTTTTAGACCCTGCCTCACACCTACCTGTCTTTAGACGGGAAAAAAGGGTCAGAATGATGATGATGATGATGATGGGAAAGATATTGTCAGTGATGATGATGAAATTGATGATAGCGATGAATGACGATGATATTAATTTTGATAAAAGTGGTGATAACGATTTTATTTATTCATTTCTTATTTCATAATTTTTGCAGTTCGAGGTGGACCCCAAGACAGGTATCATCACTCTAGGTCCCAATGGTTTCGGCGATGAGTGGGAGTACGTATTTGAGGCCGTGGCTTACGATCAGACGGGGCTGTCCTCCAGAGCTAATGTTACTGTCGACAAAATTGGTAAGTTCGCTTTTTATCTTGTTGAGAAAATAGGGGATGTGAGAGATGGATTGCGAGAGTGAGGTGGAAAAAGGGAGGGAGAAGGATAGGCTGAGAATGAGATGGAGTAATGGGATGGAGAGGCTGGGGATGTGATAGAGAGATGGGATGGAGAAGCTGAGGAGATGGAGAGGTAGCCTATATGAGGGAAGGTTGTGTGAGATGGAGAAAGGGCAGACTGAAGGCAAAGGACAGGTGACATGGAGGCTGTTTGTGCTCACCCTTTTCCGAGATTATGGGGCCTTTCTATAGATATATGGAGAGAGAGAGAGAGAGAATTGTACGATCATGTAGGCTAGATAATTTAGAAGCTGCAATACTCGTAAGAACGTTCCATTTCATTAGGTAACGTTTTGGGTATTTCGCGTTGGTGCCAGGTGTGTTGCAGGCGAGAGTGAGAAACGTTTGTTATTGAAAACGTTTTGTTAGTTTGCATCGGTGTGTTAGTTGCTGTGTCCGTGTTCTCAGTGATTTGGGAGATTTCGTGGTGCCTCTCTTTTAGCGATTTACTTTCAGTTGTACACTTTATTCTCTCGTGCATGGTATGTTTATTTCTTAATATCGACGCCCTTTGCATCAGTAACATAAAAGAGGACAGTTAAGATATGCAGAGTAAGTCGCTGATGAAGAAACATTACGAACCATTCAGTGCCAATTAAAAATACTCCCCATAGTCAGATTATTTTCCTTTGTTATTGATGAGTCAAATTTTCAAGTTAATATTAGGGATATGGTTGGTGAAGATTGTGTACTTTATATTTAATAGTTTTCTTGACCAGATTGCAATAGATTGGCTTTGGTATCTTGATTTTGTGTTTCTTGGATGGAACTATACTGCGGGATTCTGTCCTTTGGTTCCTCCTTCCTTACACTGAAAAAAAAAAAAGTTAGTCTAGATCACCATTGATATTAGGCTGAATTTTGATAAATGAATTGGCATTGTTAATTAGTCATATAATTGTTTGTTATGCGGACAAATTGTGATTAATGATTTTTTATTGTTTATTATAAGTGCTGTAAGTGTCTGTTAAGAGCTTTACCATTTCTCTTGCTTCGTGAGGTGCAGTTTATATGGCCAGGCTGGATATCTGAAAACAGTAAATTTTAAACTGTTTCTCAGACCCTGCTTGCATATTGTTCGCTTTAACTCATGGATGGCTGATTAGCGTCTGTGTCGACCACTGTGCCGTGTTGGTCCTGTTAATGTGTACTCGTCATATGGGGGTAATTAAGGGCAGTCCTCGTGATTAGCTGCATTCCAAAAACTCATTATTATTATTATTATTATTATTATTATTTTTATTATTATTATTATTATTATTGTTGTTGTTGTTTTGTTGTTGTTGCTGTTGTTGTTATTATTATTATTATTTTGGCAGTTGGTACTGTAATTTTGGGGGGAATCAGTCAAATCAGCTTTAAAGGAACCACTGAAGTAACTTACTGTGAATTTACCTCCTTACTACATTAATATACTGTCTTTACTTTTTATTTTTTGCTTTATTTTTGGATGCTAGCAGATGATTATATTCTGCTTAAGAGTGTCATCTAGTAGAGAAGACACTGATGAATGCTCTAATCTAACCCTTCGACTTAGAGATGACCTCCTAAGCTGAATGAAATCGTCTGAAGTCAGCAGGAATGAAATATAAGTGATGTCCTAAAGATGCCCTGAGAATATGAAAAGGATTTGCTGTTTTGGTACAGTTTGGTGTAGCGAGGGTAAATTTTTTCTAACCATTTCCCTAATCAGTAAATTTTCTACCACTTGCCGCAGCTTCAAGACAGCCTAGTTACGGTAAGCCTTTAACGACTACCCAAAAAATAAAGTTTAGAATTATATATGAAAACAGAGTCATCTGTGTTGATAACTGCATGAATTTTGATAGCTCAAAAAATACATATGAAATATTGTTATTATGATGAAAAAATGAAAGATGTATTTGAATTAAGTACTGCTGTTGCATGAAGGTTCACATTTGATATAAGTGATAAAAGAAATAGGGTTGCATGACAATTTGACAATAAGTGTGATATAGATGAAATAGATTGACGTTATTTGAGAGGTACGTACTAAATTGAAGTTACCTGGTGTTTCGTCACAGCCCGTCTCACCTGGGGAAGGGGTAAGAGAAGATACTTTGTTATGCATGGTTAAAAAAAGTAAAAAAAAAAAAAAAAAAAGTAAATTACCACTTGATAATAACTCAAAATGTTTCCTGGTAGCTTGACTGTAGGTTGTCCTGTTTTATAATGTGTTGCAGTTTTGTTCACTTGGCAGCAATGAAAGTAAAAAATCACAGGGTGGTCCTAATATTGCACCCTCCAGTCTTGTGTGTTGCAGGGAAGACTTAGTGTACGTTTTTGAGGACGTTCTGTCTGCCTCATGACATTACTGACACACACACACACACACACACACACACACACACACACACACACACACCAAGTATCAAGAGGGTCACGGAAAGTAGAAAATGTTGTAAGATAGACTCTGGTATCCTTGCCTGAGCCGTCCTGCCAACACAAGAGTACCGGGCTGCGTAATATATGGACAACCCTGTATCTCCGCTTCACTTTGCTCGTGTGGTCGACAAATGCTGGTAGAGATTTTTTTTTTTTTTTTTTTTTTTTTTTTTTAATCCAGTAAAGGCGCCCAGCTGATGCATGAACATTTGAATTTTGAAAGCATGAGTAATTTTCCCTTTTTTTCTATCTCTTTTTTTTGGGGGGGAAGGAGGGGGGACTGGAATTTCCCTTACGTAGCTTGGTAATCGAGTGCCAGCCATACCGGTACAAGTGCGTGCTTGACGTTTGATCTCAGTGGCTGTTGAATATATTTGGCCTGTTGCATTGGTTTGTCCTTGTTGCTAATTATACTCCTTTCTCTGCCAGTCAGCATAAGTGAACCAGTCTGAACTCACACTGAAAACTGCACTGGAACACTCTGATTCATAAGGATACATACTTGATGCGATGGAGTTGTCAGAGTGCATTATAAACTGGTCATTTGCTCTGGTGACGAATCCAACAAAATAGAGCAGGTGTTATCTTGATTCATATTTTTCTTTTCTTTTCCCAATTCATCATTTAGAACTAATATCTAAAGTTTGGATCAGATTTTCATGGCGTGTAATAGTATTTTTTTCCTGAAATAATGCCATTCTTTGATAATTTTTTTTTTTTTTTCAGTTAAAGATTTCCTAAATTTCGAAACAATATTTGGCAATAATAAAAGAAATCGGTCCCACAGTTCTACAGATTTTTTTTTTTTTTTTTTTTACGGGAGGGAGCAGGGAGCTGGGATAATTTCAAAACATTCTATACTGTATAGTGGGTTGCAATTTTTTTTTTTACAAGGTGATAATAGCAAGAATTAAATTGATCTTTTCATGTTTGGTGTGGCCATTTTTCTTTCATTTTGCGATGCTCAGAAAATTTTTTTGAGTAGAGTTTTTCTCATATTCTGTTGTACCCTAAAGCAAGTGATGACCTGAACCTTAAAGCGGCACATTCTTAGCTTTACTGAGTGCTGCTTACGTTCATGGGCACAGTAAGAGTAAACACAATATAGAACAGTAATATGTGGGATCTCTCCACTAGGAGTCTCCAGACCGATCCATTTAACTAAACACAGTACAGGAGAACTGTAGGTCTGATTCACTCTCCAGTGCCTGACACAGGATGTCTGCTGCGAGGCAACTTCTAATGTATAAAAGTGGGCAAGATGCGATCATTCTGCAGCCCCTGCTACTGAAAGTAAAATACTGAGTGTCTCCAGCCCAACTCAATCAATGGTTAGGTGAACAAGGATATGCTGAGTGACCGTGGTAGAAGAGGACTGAGTTATGGAACAAATGAAGCAGATGGTCTTGGTCAAGGGCAGGAGGTCTGATTTGCTCTGCCTATCTCAGTTCATGCCCCACCTTGTAATCGGTCTGGAGCTGAGGATTGCCAGCTCATGATTATGCATCTTTTTGGACACCTATCGGTGTATCTGTGTTAATTTTGTGCAGGGACAGAACATCACTCTTGTGAATCAACGGTCATCTTCCGACAGCACGATCGAATAATCTCTTGTGGTGCCTTCAGCTGCTGTCTTCTACCACTATACTGGGCTAAAGCTTCTCAAAGTTTTCAAGTTACTCAAGTTCACCAAGTGGCCCACAAACTCGCTTGTGGTCTGACATCATTCTTCAGGGTGATTTCAGCGACTGAAAGCAGACTGAAAGATTTTTTTCTTAATTGTTAAGAATTTATTTTTCTGTTGTTCGAGCCACCAGGTCTCCTTCATCAGCTGAGATTCTGCGAATTTCTTCCTCCATACACTTTTGATCAGTAGAACTTCTTGTGCCTTTTCCAATCAAGTGGGGGAATAACAGCATTATCTAGAAACATCCAAAGAGCCGATAACAGTTCAGTGCCTAAATACAGCATCCTGGTGACGAAACTTTTTGGTAACAAGACATTTCATCAAGAGTCAGGTCCACCCTTTTCCTCAGCCTTTATAGGTGCAAGATGTGACCAGTCTCCATTCCGCCACAAGGGTGGTTGCAAGTCAGGTATCTTCTTCCTTGGTGGGGATTACTTTCTCATAAACAGCAGCTATTCTGGTATTAATGTTCCCCAGAATGTGTGATGGTAAACTGACCCAGAATATGTGATGGTAAACTGACCCAGAATGTGTGATGGTAAACTGACCCAGAATGTGTGATGGTAAACTGACCCAGAATGTGTGATGGTAAACTGACCCAGAATGTGTGATGGTAAACTGACCCAGAATATGTGATGGTAAACTGAGAATAGTCTGTAAAAAGATATTGACGTTGGAATGGTAGACTTGTATCTGCATACTGTTTGCATGGTGTAGAAGTTAATGCACTTGTGAGTCCAATGAATTTTTGCTATAATTTTTTCCTGTAATAGCCGTACACATGCATGACATCTTCTGTGTGTAGAGTAGCATTGTTCTTGCCTGTGTGGAGTATCTTTGATCCTAACTTGCGCAATCATTGGCTGTTTGATATAACTGCTTAGTAGGCCTACTGAAAGTACAACTAAAAGATAGCGACAAATGATGTTTGTTTTTATAATACTGTAACGAGACAGTATATTAGAATAGAATGCACTATCCCATACGTTGCAGTCACGTTAGTGTGTGCACAGCGTTTCCGCTACTCAGTTTGTTTGAGGAAATGTAGTAATTATTTTATCAAATACTGTAGTAATCAGACCACTAAAAAAGAAAAAGATCTTAACTGAAAGAGTACGAGAATACAAGTATGTGTTGCAAAACAATGCGGTATACTGTTCAGTCAGATCAACTGCAGCCAACGTTGAAATTGTTCTTATTGTGAGGTTTCAGTATTTTCGGCCATTAGTTTTATCTCTGTAATAAATGCAGTTGCACTACGCAGGTATAATCTTCGGAAGAGTATTGTGTAGGCTATACTGGGATCCGAGTATTCCAGTAGTGTTCAGTATGTATCGACCGTTGTTCATTGTGTTCTTTCCTGCAGATGAGAACACAAACAAGCCGGTGTTCGAACTGTGTGATGACGTGACTGTGAAAGAGAACCAGCCCGCATCGACACCTGTGGTAGTGGTAAGTGTTTATAACTGAACCCTTCTTTCTTAAATAATATGCAGAGAAGAAGGAGAGAGAGGAAGCGGAGGGAAGAGGGAGAAATAGAGGAAGGGGAGGGAGGAGGAACTGTTGGAAGGAAGAAATAGAGGGAGAAGTAGAGGAAGGAAGAAGAGATAGAGGAAGGGGAGGGGAGAGGGTCTACAGTAAAGGGAAGGAAGTGTAAAGGAATGGGAAGGAAGAGGATTTAGAGAAAAGAAGAAACATGGACAGGAGAGAGACACAGAGGAGGAAGATAGCAAGAATAAATGAGTAATCGCACAAATAACCACACCTGTAACCGCACCTCTAACCGCACCTCTAACCACACATGTAACCGCACCTCTAACCACACATATAACCGCACCTCTAACCACACATATAACCGCACCTCTAACCACACATGTAACCGCACCTTTAGCCACACTTCTAACCGCACCTCTAACAGCACCTCTAATCGCATCTCTTGCTCCCCAGGTAAGAGCAACGGATCAGGACCATGGGGTGAATGGCCAGGTGTCCTATTATCTGTTAAATACCTTCGACTCCTTCGATATACAGCCACAAGTCGACAGCGGCCAGATCATCACCACGAGGGTCAGTACATTGGTTGACTGACTGATTGATTGATTGATTGATTGGCTGATAATTTTAGGTTGATTGAATGATTTTTTGCTTGATGGGTGGGTGATTGAGGTTAGTTCTTTGGTTGGTTAGTTGGCTTTTTTTTTTTAGTTGATTTAATTATCGTTCAAATAATTGATAGGTTAATTGACGGACCGACTGATTAGCTGCTTAAAAGATAGACTGATAATTGGTTGAAATATATGAATTAAAAAAATTCATCATCTTCTTCTCCCATCGTAAAAAGTTAATCAAATGTTCTTCGTCTTCTACTTCGTCAGGAGCTAGACCGTGATGGCAAGGACCGCGAGTTTTTCCTGACGGTCATAGCCAAGGACGGCGCCCCTCCCAGCGAGTCCCTACAGGAGGCGTGCACGTTCAAGGTCGTGGTGGAGGACGTCAACGATAACGCACCTATTTTTGACCAGGCTGTAAGTACTTTGTGTGTGTGTGTGTGTGTGTGTGTGTGTGTGTGTGTGTGAGAGAGAGAGAGAGAGAGAGAGAGAGATTACAACGGACACTCGGTAGATCGCCACGAGCCCCAAATAACCTCGTACTTCTTTTAGCTTACAAGGACCATTTTATCCTCCAGGTGTACACTCAAAAGATCGCCACGGACCACAGCACGGACGTTGCAGTACTACGCGTCACGGCCACGGACATGGACACCGGAAACAACGCTGTGCTTCAGTACTCGCTTCAGGGGGACAGTGGGGATCTGGGGTACTTCGAGGTGGACGAAAGCACGGGCATTATCAAGCTATCACAGAGCCTTGACAGCAGCATGGTGGGTTGAGATGGAGTGAGAGGATGAGGTGTCATTGAGTGTACGTCACCTAGATAGGGAGTAGGAAGAAGTGAACAGGACTGAGAGGATGAGAGTAAGGATGGAATGAGAGGAAGAGAGCAGGAGTGAGAGGAAAAGAAAAGGTACGGAGTAAGAGGAAGAAAGCAGGGATGGAGAGGAAGAGGTGTTATTAAGCTTACTTAGCCCTGAGAGGGAATTTGTAGAAGAGAGCAGGGATTGAATGTAAAGAAGAGAGCAGAGAGGATTGTGAGACTTTGGAATGGCATGAGTTATAACCACGAGTGAGAGCAGTGCAAATGAAACAGTTAAGGACTATAATTATGTGAGTCTCGTAAGCTGCATAGGATAAGAAACAATGAGATTCGTGAAAGACATGGGGAAGTAAACGGATCATAAGGTAGAAGATTGCTTAGATGGTCACGCAGAGAAAACGGATATGAAGTCAGTCTAATCTCATTTCATCTCTTCCTTATAATCCCACCCTTCTTTTTTCTTAGGCGGACAACGACAAAATTTTCAAGCTAGACGCAGTGGCCACGGACTCAGGCAGCCCCCCACTCCAAGGCACAGCAGAGGTCAACATCGAAGTGGTGTCCTCTGGTAGTCTGCCTCCTAGTATCATCGGTCAGACGCCTACTAATCCTACTATCCCTGAGGATACTAATGAGAATACTGATGTGGTGACGCTGTGTGCCAAGTAAGTGTATTGTTGTGATACTATGCGTGGGGATGGGGTGGGAGCTGAGTGTGGGTATGTGTGGGGAGGGAGATCAGTGTGTGTGTGTGTGTAGGGGGAAAAAGGTAATTGTGTGTGTGTGTGTGTGTATTTTATGCTGTTGCACCGTTGATGGATGATGAAGCAATCTGATATTTTTAGTCTGTGTCACCAGTTTACGTTTTCTATTTTATTTTTAATGCCACGGGGTATTTTCTTTCATTATTTGTGAGGGCACTACACGCTCATAGAATATTTACGCATGTTACTCAAACATGGACGCTCTCACACACGCACACACACACACACACACACACACACACACACACACACACACACACACACACACACACACACACACACACACACACACACACACACACACACACACACACACACACACACACACACACACACACACACACACACACACACACACACACACACACACACACACACACACACACACACACACACACACACACACACACACACACACACACACACACACACACACACACACACACACACACACACACACACACACACACACACACACACACACACACACACACACACACACACACACACACACACACACACACACACACACACACACACACACACACACACACACACACACACACACACACACACACACACACACACACACACACACACACACACACACACACACACACACACACACACACACACACACACACACACACACACACACACACACACACACACACACACACACACACACACACACACACACACACACACACACACACACACACACACACACACACACACACACACACACACACACACACACACACACACACACACACACACACACACACACACACACACACACACACACACACCTCAGGCACTTCTAACAATTTCTTCCCACAGGTCAAACGTTGTGGACGATCCGGAGGTGTTCTTCACATTGCTGACAGGGAACACTGTGGAGAGTAATGCTGAGGGCACCTTCGCTAAGAGGTGAGAGAGAGAGAGAGAGAGAGAGAGAGAGAGAGAGTTTACTGAATATCCGGCGTTTTCCAGTGTTGAGCTTTCTCAGATTTGATTTTTTTTTTTCACTGACTCTACTTCGACGACTAACGTACTCTCTTTCTCTGTCATTCACTCGTGTATATACTCATTCGTTCACTCTCTCAGCCATATTCACTCATTCACTCACCCTTATTCAGTCAGTCGCTTATCCTTATATTGAGTCAGTCAGTTACGTACTCATTCATTCACCCTTTTATTCAATGATTCATTCTTTCACCCTTGCACACAATCAGCCACTCATTCATAGATTAAAGCACTAATTCTCTCATATAATGACTGACTCACTCACTCACTCTTTCACTCCATCTCTTCTTCCCTCCCTTTCTCCCTCATTCACAAACTCACTCACTCATTCCTTTCCTCTCTCCATCCCTCCCTCTCTCATTCACTCCCTCCTTCCCTCCCTCACTCACTCATTCACTCATTCTCACTCCCTCTCTTCTTCCCTGCCTCCTTTCCTCCCTCATTCACAAACTCACTCACACTTATTCTCCCGTATATTCACTCACTCATTCATTCACTGTCTCCATCCCCCCCTCCCTCCCTCACCCACTCACTCCTCCACTCATTCATTTATTCACTCACTCACTGTCTCACACGCTCACTCATCCACTCACTCACTCACTCACTCACTCACTCACTTCTTCCCTTACCCAGAGACCTAGAGGCCAACGACCCTGCGTGTCCTGACGGTACTCGTGGCGTTGTCATTTTCGTGGCCATTCGTAACCTCGACTACGAAGCTGTCACGGCCTACCAGCTCATCCTGCGGGTCCTGGTGAGTGTTGAATGTGTTAAAAAGTGTCAATTAGGGGGTGGGAGGGGGCCTGTGTTAGTGGTGTTAGGGTGGTGTTAGAGATATAGAAGTGGTATCAGCTTGGTATTCGTAACTACTCGACAACGAAGCTAGCAGGGCCTACCAGCTCATTCTGCGGGTCGTGGTGAGTGTTGGAAATGTTGTCATCGGGTCGGTTTCATTGCTGGTGTTATTATTGTTAGGGTTCATGGTGAAAGTGTTGGTGATACTGATGCCAGTGGTGGTGAGATTTGTGTGGTATTAGAGCACAATGTTTAATAGACATGGTCATTCTTTCCAGTAAAGTTGGGGATGAAGGAACTAGACTATTTTTTACCCACCACTGATTAGTCGACAAAAAAAAAAAAAAAAAATGGGGGGGGGATGGCAAACCCAGGAGAAGTAACTGTGGTAACCCAGATGTTGCAATTGCCTTCTACCCCAAGGTATTGGGTGAATTACCTGTCACATTATCAGATGACTAAGTTACTGGGATGAACACCGAGACTAAACGCTCTATGAGGTCTGCTCCCACCTTTACCGTTACCTTACTCCAATCTAGCCTTACTTAACCGTCTCTACCTTTCCCTACCTTATACTTAGTTAGTCAGTCTTACCTTATCCTACCTTATCGTCCACCTCTAGGTTTAGCTATAGAGGTCATTAGTCATTGGTTCATTCCACTCCACTCCAGTCCATCCCAGCCTAACTTCACGTCATCTTGCCAGTCTAACTCAACCCAATCCAGTCCAACATTACTTCTCCATATCACGCCTAGCATAACCCAGACCAACCTAACCTAACCTAAACAAACCAGTTTAACCTAATCTAACCTAATAACTAAGGAGCATTGGAAAACATTCAGATAAACACGAAAATACACCTAGTCTAACTTAAGCCAACCTGACCTAACAAAACCAAGTCTAACCCAACGTATCCTAGCTTAAAAGAACAACGAGGAAGCGCCGGAGGACTTTTAGATAAACATGGGAATATACCTGACGTAGCCTAACTTAACCTCACCTTATTTCAACTAACCTATCTAAGCCCAACTTGCCTTACCCAACCTTGTTAAAGCTAATCTAACCTGTCCTAACGTAACAACCCAACCTAACCCATCCCATCCCATCCCAACCTAACCTAACCCAACCCAACCTCCTAATCTGACAGAACAACGAGGGAGCGCTAGAGAACGTGCAGATAAGCGTGGACATACAGGACGTGAACGACAACCCCCCACTGCTGAGACCTTTCGACGGGGGTGCTATCGTGGAGAACTCACCCTCCACCCTTATCACCACCATAGAGGCCATTGATAAGGACGTCTCCGAGGAGTTTAAACAGGTGAGACAAGGTGGGAAGAGGTGGAGGGGTGAATGGGAGGGATTTGAGGGAGGTGGTGGGATGTAGGAGGGCTCTGAGGGAAGATCGAGGTGGAGAGGTAAAGTGTGTGTGTGTGTGTGTGTGTGTGTGTGTGTGTGTGTGTGTGTGTGTGTGTGTGTGTGTGTGTGTATGTGTGTGTGTGTGTGTGTGTGCTACAAAAAAAAAGCACCCATGGAAACTAATTTCGAGATGAAGCAGAAGATATTATTACGAATTACTCCATCCTTGTTTAAACATACCTATACTCTTGTTACTCGAACTTGGCCCAAATTTTCATTCTTTTGCAGCTAATTTCATGTTGCTCAGTGACAGAAAAAGACAATACTAGGGCTCTACATCCTTTCCATAGCATTTCTTTGTGACAGGCATCATATTCTAGTGCTAGCGTATTCTCACAGCTCATCATTTATGATGGAGAGAAGGCAGTTTTAGGCCAAGTTAGTGTAAAATGAGTATAGTTCAGTCTCACCTAATTTAAAAGACGTGGGAGGTTAAAAGATTATATAGTTAAGTCACCCCTTTCATGTCTTCCTCTCTTCTGGTCGTGTTATTTTCACCACCACCATCATCATCATCATCATTATTATTATTATTATTATTATTATCATCATCATCATCATCATCTTTATCGTATACAGAGTCCATAGTTATTCCAAGCCATCCACCCTCATCTCTCTTTCCGCAGCTGAAGTTTTCCTTCGACAAAACCGCATCTGCAGACGTAAAGAACAAGTTTGAAGTGAGGCCAGATGGACAGCTGTGGACGATAATGGCGCTCGATAGAGAGGATGTGGATAGATATATGGTTCCTATTCGAGTTACTGATGGGGTGATCAGTGAGTAGGGATTTATTTGTTTATCTATCTACAGTAGCTGTGACTATCTATCTGTTTATTTTCTTTTTTCTTGCCTTTCATTATAGGACTCAAACGCTACTTTTTTCTCCCTTTCTCTTCTTTAGTCTCTCTCTCTCTCTCTCTCTCTCTCTCTCTCTCTCTCTCTCTCTCTCTCATTTTTCTCCATTTTTCCTCCTTTATTGATTTCTATCTTTTACTCATATAAACCTTATCCCAGTCTTTCACTTCAATAATATTCTCTTTTTTCATTTCCTTTTATTTTACTTATAATCTTTTACTAATCTTTATATATTGATCTACATATTATTGTAAACTGTAGCTGATATTCACTACAAATATTTCTTCACCAACTCTTAACTGATATTCTCCCCTAATATTCCTCTGCCCTCCTCCCTCTACTCCTCATCCACTGCAAATATTTATCTACCAACTCTAACTTATATTCCTCTAAAGTATTCTTCTGTCCTCCTCCCTCCACTCTTCCTCCACGGCTAATATTTATCAACTCTAACTGAGACCCCCCCTCTAATATTCCTCTGCTCTCCTCCTTCCACTGCGAGCTCCGACTGATATTCCCCTCTAATATTTCTCAACCTTCCGTCCTCTTCTCCTCCTCCACCAGCTCACTCCCGTATGAACATCTATTGGATCACGGTTCAGGATATCAACGACGTGCCCCCTCAGTTCGACAAAGAAAACGGGGTCTACGAGGTCCAGGTCAACGAGAACATGGAGGTCAATTCGAAGACGGGCATCTACCTCAACGTTATCGATCCGGACATAGGTGAGTGGGTTCGATCTTTGGATTCACAGACAGGCGTACGATCAGTTTTTGTCGTAAGGGGAAAACATTGGGATAGTTCTTGTGAGAGTGAGAGACTGACTAGGAGGGTGAATGTGAGTGAGGTGGAAGGGGGAGTGGGAGGGTAGAGTGGCAGCAGTAGGAGACGTACCTTGAGATTGCTTGTGTGTGTGTGTGTGTGTGTGTGTGTGTGTGTGTGTGTGTGTGTGTGTGTGTGTGTGTGAATTACCCACTGATTCTTATCAGTTTCCTACTTACCTGTACACCTTTCATTCTTAGCTACCTCCTCCCTTTATCTGCACCTCTCATTCTCACTACTACTTCCTCCCTTTATCTACACCTCTCATTCCTCACTACTACTTCCCTCCTTTACTTGCATCCATCATTCACATTAACTTTTTTTTCTTTTTTTTTTTTTTTCTTTTTTTTTCAGTAAACCACAACGACTTCCAAATTGTGTCTGGCAACGAGAAGCACAAGTTCCGCATCGACTCGACGACGGGTGAGGTTTACATCAACGAAGCCCTTGATTACGATGACCCCGTGAACGACAGGAACGTAAGTGCTTCCTCCAGTACGACTGAGTCAGTTTTGAGGCAGGGAATATTGACCGGAACTGTACAATGAGGGATGAAAATTCGTATACTATTTCACTGTGTTTACTTCATACAAAGGGCATATCTATCACTTTCCTCCCTGCATATCTGTCACTTTCCTCCCTGACGCAGCATATCAGAGGGAAGCGTAGGAAGCCTCTCTCGACTTAGGATGTTAGTTAACAGAGGAAAGTGGGAAGTAAAAGAGATGATAATTGTAGGTGAACTTTTGTCTCTGACCGTACATCCTTGAATTTGAACAGCTTGACTCAACTCCATTCTTAGCATCACTTTCCATATTTCTTGCCTGTCCATCTACACCCGTTCCCTCACCCCTGTCGCATCCCTTACCACAGTTCACAATGCTAGTTCGATTCCCATCAGGTTTTGAGAGTTATGAGACAAGAACTGCTGCCTGTAACTGTGTATCCTCAATCTACGTAACCTCATGGCATTCTAGTTCTTGCCATTTTGCGTATATGTCCAGTTCCCCTCCCTCGCCCACGTCACCCCACTTACCACAATTTACAGTGTTGATACGACTCTCTTTAAGGAGTTTAGAAGGTGTAAATGAACTACTGTTCCCAACTCAACGTCCTTAGACTCGAACTAAATAAGGTTCTGTTCTTGATCTGGTTCTCCTATACATATGCTGGCCTCAGTTCAATTTTTGACTTGGCTTTCTTATTTGCAGTATATATTGGCTTCATTCCATTCCTGTCTTCGCTTTTCTCTATATATACATTCTTCGTTCATGATCTTGTTTCTCATGTATAGGTTGACCTGATTTGTTTCTTGATCTTGCTGCCTTACATATCAGTGCACTTCCTCTTCCCTCACCCACGTCATCTCCCTTACCACAGTTCACAATGCTGGTACGACTGAGCGACGGGCGGAATGATATGGCCGAGACCAACATCCTGATCGCTGTGATTAATGTGAACGACCAGCAGCCAGTTTTCGAAAAGACCAACTACAACTTCAGCGTCACAGAGAACATGGACTGCAATAAAGTCTTCGGACAGGTGAGTAGTATTGCCGCACCTTGATTGTCATGTACTTTATTGGCCACAGTAAAGGTTATGGATCATCGAGGAATATTAGTTGAGTAGTAGATGGTCGCTAATCGACCGTGGGAGGTAACTACCATGAGAGTGAAGTATGGCTTTAAGCTTGTTAACTAGACACACGATCGTTACCCTTAAGCGAGAAACATTCATCTACAAATACACAGAGTCAGAGTCCAAACTGAGACTCAAATACACACATCTTGTTACAAATCTCATCACTTATCTCTGTTTCTTCATACAACAGCTTGTAAGCAGTTGTCAGGAAGTATTTAGCTGTTTTTAGTCATTTTAACATCCAGTCCATATAAAACATTGGCTTTATTATGTCCAACCCCAGTATGGCGCCCCTTAAGTGTAGGTGTGTATGAGGATTATGTCGTGCTTTAAGACCTTTGCGCAGTCCATAGGCGTCATTTCTGAGCTTGTTTCTTCCCAGGTGGCAGCTACAGACCCTGACCTACCCTCTGACGTGGACCAAAACATACGCTACTACCTGGCCCCGAATGAGCTCACTAACTTCACCATTGGAGAGACCTCGGGGGAGCTGGCCATTGTGGGGGTGAGTTCATGTCATTTGTTTATTATTTATTAGCCTTTAAATGATAAAAAGTTATGATGATGATGATGATGACGAACGGTATACATATTTCTTCCAATGAGGCTCTAAGATGATGATGATGATGATGATGGTGATGGTCTCTTCGTCCTGTACAGTGCCTGGACCGTGAGGCAGCCAACAGGGGCATAATGACCCTGTACCCTCTTGCCAATGACGAAGGGGGTGCTGGTATCGATGCAGACCCCACCACCGTGCAGGTCAATATCCTCGACATCAACGACAATCATCCATACATCCAGACGCCGGTAAGTGGTCAACTCTCTGTGTCTCTTATCTCTCCCTATTAGTCTTACAAACGTCAGTCTCTCGATCTCAGCAATAAAGTCCTCCTCCGATTCTATCTCTTTGCTATCGATCTCTCCTCATCAATCTCATATCATTTTCTCCCATATCCCTGTTTCTCATCAGTCTTATAATCATGTCTCATACAACGTTAGTGTCAATTTAAATAGATAATAACGACAAACACCCTTACATCCCAACTCCGGTACGTTATTTCAGTATCTCTGTCTCTCGTCAGTTTTATCTCTCATCAGTCTGTCCTAGTTAATCTTTCTATCTCCTATTGGCCTATCCATTTCTCATTAACATATCTTCTTCAGTTTCCTTATTGCTAATCTCTATATCTCATCAGTCTATCCTGGATATTTTTTGTCTCCAAATTATCTATCCATCTCACATTAACCTATCTGTCTCTCATTTATATCCTTCTTGCTAATCTTTTTCAATCAACACTGTCATTCATCCATTCCAGTCCATTAACTGGGCCATCCATCCATCCATCCATCAGAAACTCCTCCAACCAGTCCATCAACTAATCTGTCAACCAGTGTATCGTGCAACCAGGCAACCAGTCATGATAATCACTCCACCAACCATTCAGTCAACCAGTCCATCGATCTCAGTCACACATCACCCTTCACCCAGTCAGTCCTTCAGTTCACCAGCAGATTCACTCGCCTATCAATCTCGCCACCCATCCATCAACCCCCCCACAAGGATGACGTTATCTCTCTTTTATTCGTGCTCTCTCCAGACGATTTTTTTTGCATTATTGTAGACTTAACGGACAGGTGGGGTTCGATAAAGCCTTACATTTACCCCTTCAGTATTTAGGGTGATTTCATTAAGTTGAAGAAAATCGTCTGGTAGATGCAAAACTGATATATGCAAAGGACGTCCTCGGGGTGAAGGGGTTCACTATCAATTACCCATCTGTTTAGTCTATCAGTCAGGCTATGAACCAGTCTCCCACTCATACAAAAACCAATCTATCAACGAATCTCTCATATCATTCACCAGCCAATCTATTTACCAGTCTCTCATGCAACCATCATCCAGTCTATCCACCACTCTTATTGAACCACACTCTAATCAATCAACCTTTCTCATGAACCCATCGACCAATCTATCAACCCGTCTCTCATTCAACCACCATCATCCACCCTATCAGCCACCCTCATCCAGCCACCTATTAGTCACTCCATCAACTAAGCAATCAAGCAATCCTTCCTCCATCCACCCCCACAGGAACACAGCTACACGATGTTCATGGAGAATACCGACCCATCCACCGTGCAGGCCGTGACCATCCTGCTAAGTGACTGGGATACGGCTGAGCATGGCTGTCCTTGCACCCTAGCCTTCCAACCTGACACCGACCCCGAAATCACAGAAAAATTTAGCGTTACGGAGGGTGGAGGGTGAGTACTTGGAGAAATGGGGAGATGTAATGTTGGGGAAATGTTTATGGCTTTGGAAAGTGTGAGTATGAATGTATATGTCAGGGGAATGTGTATGAGGCTGGGAAGCGTGTATGAATGTGTGTGTTGGGGAAATGGAGCTACAAAAGGACGAAAATCTGTGTCAAGGTAAAAAGAGCATAGTCTGTTTCCCCTATTCCCATGTCTCACAGTAATCCCGTGTGCTGGAGAGGGATACACACGATGGCACTGCTGTAAGTTGGGATTTATTCTGCTTGGTTATGGAAACGTACCCAGCTCCCTTCTCAGCCCTCAAAAGGAGGATGGTGGACTGTAGGAGAAGGACAGCTTCATCCTGCACTCCAGCGGGTTCACGTTCAGATGAGCCTGGGGCCACAACAACAACAACAATAACTACTTCTACTACTATTACTACTGCTTCTGCTACTGCTACTAATACAAATACTAATAATAATAATAATACTCCCTCCCATCACCCCCTCTCTCAGTGATTCCCGGTACGAGATTAGACCACTGGTAATGCTGGACAGGGAGGCACAGAAATTCTACACGATTCCCTTCATCACGAGGGATAAGGAAGACGTGAATGGAGTCCGCTATCTTACGGTCGAAATTGGCGATGTTAATGACTCGCCCATGAGTGACGGGTCGAGCGCCATCCAGGTGTACAATTACCAGGTGAGAGAGAGAGAGAGAGAGAGAGAATTACATTACATTACATTGCATTGTGTGATTGAGGAATAAGAGAGTACGTTTTTGTTGATGTTAGAGAGGGAGAGATTGTGAGGCTGTCTGTATACATATTCACAACGTGCGTGTACGGAAACTGTGTGTGCGTGTGTGTGTGTGTGTGTGTGTGTGTGTGTGTGTGTGTGTGTGTGTGTGTGTGTGTTTGTGTGTGTGTGTGTGTGTGTGTTTGTGTGTGTGTGTGTGTGTTTCATTTGTTTGTCCTCTTTCTTCGCTTACAGTATTATATTCTCTGTCTTTCCATCTATCTGTCTACTTACCTACCTACCTGTCTACCTATCTGTTTATCTATCTCACCCTCCCCCTTCCCCCTCTCTCCACCACAGGGCCAGTTCCCGGAGATGGTGATCGGCAGCGTCTACGTCACTGATGCCGACGACTACGATATAGAGTACAAGACCTTCCAACTCCTCCCCTCCGACGATCACCAAGTTGACACGTACTTCAGCGTGGATGCCAACAATGGAAATATTACCATGAAGAAGGGCACTCCAGAGGGCAGTTACACCCTCAAAGTTAAGGTATGATTCTACTTACACCCTCAAAGTTAAGGTGTGATTCCTCTTACACCCTCAAAGTTAAGGTGTGTCTCCACTTACACCCTCAAAGTTAAGGCATGGTTTCCCCTTACATCCTCTAAGTTACGGTATTACTCTACTTAAACCCTCAAAGTTAATGTGTGACTCCACTTACACCCTCAAAGTTAAGGTATGACTCCACTTACTCCCTCAAAGTTAAGGTGTGATTCCCCTTACACCCTCAGAGTTAAGGTATGACTTCATTTACACCCTCAAAGTTAAGGTGTGATTCACCTTACATCCTCAAAGGTAAGGTGTGATTCCCAATGCACCCTCAAAGTTAAGGTGTGACTCCACTTACACCCTTAAATTTAAGGTACTGCTGAACGGATTTACACCCTCAGCGTTAATGTATGCCTCTCTCTCTCTCTCTCTCTCTCTCTCTCTCTCTCTCTCTCTCTCTCTCTCTCTCTCTCTCTCTCTCTCTCTCTCTCTCTCTCAGAATTAATCTTCCCTCCCCTTGCCTTTTATCCTCCTCCCCTACGCTCCTTCAGTATCCATTATTGTCTAACTTGAGGAGTGCTTTATGATTTTTTTGCTCCTGCGTTTCCCCTCTTCCTTACATTTCACTTATTGATGCTCGCAGTATGGAGATATTCCCGCCATTCTGTGCTATTCCTATCGGTTCCCTTTATCTGATGTTTCTCTTATTAGTTGACGTCTCTCCTCTCTCTCCTGTTTAGGTCCTCTCTCTTAGGTTACGTCAAATTTATGTTTCTCGTATGTTAATTCCTTCACTAGTTTTACGTCTGTTTAGTGTTTCTTTTATTTGGTAAAGCGTGTTTAATGTTTTTCACATAATTTTACGTCTGTTTGATGTGTCTCGTATTAGGTTACGTCTGTTTATGTTTCTATCTCTCCCTTTTTAATTCCTTTATTACTGTTACGTCTATCTGGTATTTTTCCTGTAATGTCTGTTCGTCTTTTTTCTCATGAAGTTACGTCAATTTGGTCTTTCTCACATTTTAATCCCTTCTTTCAGGGTACGTATGTTCATTGTGTCTCTTATTTTCATTACCTTCTGTATGGTTACGAGGTTGTTGATTTTTTATTTTTAATTAACCAAACTTCTTCGTCTCTTAAATTCTCCCTCAGGGTATAGATAAAAGTAACTTAACTTATTTATCCCTTAACTTCTTCAGGTTGTGGATAAATTCTTGGGAGTATCCTAACCTATCTGTCCCTTAATTTCTCTTCACGTTATGGATAAATTCAAAAAGTTATCCTACCCTATTCATCCCTTAACTTCTCCCCCAGGTATTGGATTAATTCTAGAAAGTAGCCTAGCCTATACGTCGCTTAAAGATTCCTTCAGGTTATGGATAAATGCTAGAAGTTAACCCAGCCTATCCGTTTCTTAAATATTCCTTCAGGTTGTGGATAAATACCGAAACGAGACGGCCACAGGGACGGTCGAGGTGCTGGTGGTGGACCTGACTGAGGAGGCAGTCATGCAGTCGGGGTCCTTCAGGGTGGAGGGGTACTCGGCACAGCAGGTCCTTCAGCAGCAGGGGGTGAGTAAGAGGGGTGGTTTGAGGGAAGGGAAAAGCGAGTATGAATGGGGAGGGAAGAGCATCAGGAGGAAGACCTGATATGTAAATGTGGAAGGATGAACACGAGATAGATCTATAAAGAGGGTGAATGAAGTCTTACAAAAAAATGAAGAAAAAGGAAAAGTTGAAGAAGAAGGAGGAGAAGAAGAAGAGGAGGAAGAAGACAAGAGGGGGAGGGACTGAAGATACATACCGCCAAAGATCGTGTAAGTTAGCATGCAGAACAGCAATCAGGTGAACAAGCCTTACACATACTGTACAAGCATAGAGCCTTTCAAAACAATACGAACGAACAAAAGAACGTAGAGACTGTCAAGGAATCGAAGTACTCTCTGTTATGGGTGTAGAGTTGAATGCTATGATGTAGTTACTGAAAAATGATTGAGGTGGGCTTTGTCTGAATGTAGAAAAAATTGCTGTGATCTAGTGACTGACATGGGATCGAACTGACACAGGGTGCAAAGGAAGGTTTGGGCTTAGGGGTGAATGTTGTGGTGCTGAGTTTGGCAGGGGATCAAGTTCTCACCAGCATGGATGTAGAAGAAAATGCTGTGATGTAGTGACTGACAAGTTATTAATAATAATAATAACAAAATAATAATAATAAAGTTCTGAGGCCGGGTGATTGACGGTCGAGTTGGCTGGATAAAAGAATGCATGGAGAAACTGACAAGAATTTAACTATCAGAAATGGCTGCCAAATGTAAGAGCAATGCGTCTTTAAAGAAAAGTATTTGAAGCATGTGTAGATGATCATGCTTGCCAAATGGTGTCAGGATTCCAAAAACTAAATTATATGCGAAGGATTAAGTACCCATTTCCACTGGACATGCTGTTGAAAGTTCTCCCACTTTTGTATTATCTCTCTCCTTGATTATGAACCTGACCCCATCCTTAGGCGAGAAAAAAGATTAGGATGATGATGAATAATAGTGAACACCTATACCCTCTTTGTTTATCTCTTCATTTATTTATCAGTTTATTTATTTATTTATTTATTAGAACGAAGTCTCGGGCACCAGTCTGTACGAGCGCCTGAAAGTGGAGATAGGCAAGATCCACGGCATCAAGGCTCAGAACGTGGACATCTTCACCCTGACGGACGCCAAGGGGGGCAACGCGGTAGACATTCGCTACAACTGCCACAGCTCGCCTTACTACACGGCTCCTCGCTTGGACGGTCTCATGCTTACTAACAGGAACAAGGTTAGGTTGGGTTGGATTAGGTTTGGTCAAGTTAGGTTTGGTTTGGTTTGGTTAGGTTGGAAAGTAATGACTGAGACTGCACTTCTTATACAATCATTTGAATATACTGTATGGATAAGTTTTTTATTTTGATTGTACATCTTTACGCAGAAATATTTTACATGTGGTGGACTTAGTGCCTTCAGTGTTATTTGAATTTTGACGTAAGAGTTAGAGAGTTTTCATTGGTTGCAGCTGATGGAAACCCTAGGCGTGAACATCTCCATTGTAACTCTGAACGAATGCCTATACGAGTCCCTGACCGACTGTGGCACCAGCAGCTGCCAGCAGTTCCTGAGGCCTAACCTGACCTCCCCCCTGGTGGTGGCGAGTGATACCACCACCATGGTCGGGGTGGATATCACGCCGGAGTACAACTGCGTCTGTGGGGCTCTTGAACCCCTCCCCTCCGCCTGCTACCCTGGCTTCTGTTATAATGGTGGTAATTGTGTTCAGCAAAATAGTACCCTGGTGTGTCAGTGTCCGGATTCAAAAGACTATGGACCGCGCTGTGAACTAAAAAGTGCCAGGTTTGAGCGTGGCTATGCATGGTACCAGGCACCCAAAGTCTGCAACAACTCGACACTTTTTATATCCTTCGAGCCGAGTGATGGAGATGGAATCCTGCTCTACTCCGGACCAACAGTGGTGAAGCCATGGAATGACTACCCTGGGGACTTCATCTATGTGATCCTGAGCGACTGGCTGCTGCAGGTGTTCATTGATATGGGTACAGGAACACTCAATATGGACATGCAGCTAGAGAGGAACAATAGACGCACATTCGATTGCACCATCACCTGGAACGAGCAGGCGGTGACGCTGGAGGTGGCCAAGTGCCTGGACAGTCAGAGTGCTGAGACGCCTCCGGAGTGTCGCCAGTCTGTGAAACCTCCAGGAGCAACACCAAGCCATCTCCTGAACTTAGCCGCACCTCTTCAGCTTGGCGGTGTAGCAGCCATGCCTAGTATCAGCGAACTAGCTAACTCATACCAGTGGACCATAACGCCTCCCTTCAGAACTCCCTTCTACGGGTGCATTCAGGAGCTACGACACAATGACTATCTCTACGACCTCAACTCCACCGACTACGACAAGAAGACCTACAAGCCGTGCGATGCTCCCAGCCCAGCACAGGTCATCATGGGTCAGCAGTCCATTGTCATCATTGTGGTCAGCCTCCTTTGTCTCCTGTGTAAGTAACTAAAATCTATCCCACACATTATATGATGATGATGAATATAGTTATTTTTTTATTTCACTTCGTTTATTTCACTTACTTTTTTTCCCTCTTCTCCAGTATTGGTGCTCTTAATCCTCTGTCTGGCGAGACGTAACCAGAAGGCCGTGTCCTACCCTGACCTGGACGGCATCGTGAAGGAGACCATCGGGGGCAGCGACTTGGAGGGCTTCGGGGAGAAGGACATGACCCAGTATGACCTCAAGCTGCTCAGAGTCGGACCAAACGGCTACCTGTTTAGTGGTGAGTAGAATGACACGAATGGAGATTGTGCTGGCTTCTACATTTTTATTTTTATCTTTATGTATTATAACTGTAATCTATATAGTTAGTATTTATTTGTTTATTTATTTATCTACTTATATATTTATTTATTTGTATGCTGCTGAGGGTAGGTCCAAATGATTCCCTGTTCAATGGGGAAATACTACGTCAGAGCAAAGGTTTTGTTAATGTGCGTATCAGATTTTTTTTTTTTTTCAGTATAGTCTTATAAGTATGGTTAAGAACATTTCTATATTGAATTCTAATCTGCCGAAGGTGACTCCAGACGGTTACCTACTATATTCGCTGGTGAGTACGATGTTACATATGTATTTCTTCCTCGATTGAATTTATGCATGTTCTAGAATATGTCTAGTCTTTTAACCTCTAAACCATGATGACGGATTTTAGTTTTTTTCTTGCTGGCACCAGACGATTTTATTCAGGAGAACGCCCTAGAAAGAAGTACGTAATGAATGCCATACTTGACTCTTCAAGCCAGAGTAACTCACCAGAATGAAATCGTGCGCCGCTAGCTGGAATAAAACAGAAAAGAGTTATGTGTATGATATCTTTTTTGTGGTGCATTTGAAGTGTAGTTTCCTGTTTGTTTATATATATTTCTTTACTTTCAGTGTAGTGTGTTAAGTTTGTTAATTTGCATTCTTGTAAGTGTATCAGAAGTTGCACATACTGTATAAATAATGGTGCATCCCACAACCAAGAGGTAAGTGGTGATGGGAGGCTGGTTGTTGAGGTGTCGTGTTCCGTTGGTCAGGAGAGGTGAGGTTTATGAGGTGAGGTTTGTTAGCAGCTGTGAGACGGACGACTGTAGATTGTGTTATGCCTGAAGAACGCCACGGCCAGGATGTAAAGGGTGGTATGTCCAATTAGGTGGCTTGAGTTTTGAGGACTTTTGTTTTCTGGTATGACTAGCTACATGGTTTTATTAAAGAAAAGATCCCATAAACGTGAAGGAAAACGTTGCAGTAGTTTATTTTTATCATCATATTGTACCGATATAAGTAAAAATTAGCCATAGGTCATTAGAATTAGTTCAGCATTAGTGAGTAAATCAATAAGATACTTTTTTTTCATTTTTAAGTCCTATTTTTCATTGTACCTGAAGATCTATTTTACTATGGTAATATAGAGCCATTCTTTTTTAATTCAGAGTTCAGTATCTATAACAGCTTAATCAACTGGGTAGGTGGAACCTATCAGTAAAGAAAACCTAAGACTGTTAATCGTTAGCAAACCATTTATATTAAAAAGAAACATAAATAAGAGTAACCTTTGGAATCCATCATTCGAAGTGACTGGAGATGAAAGAGGGTGGGAGAGACAGTATACATTATTTGGAAATATACATATACAGTGTCCGAAGAAGGTGGTAGCAGTTGAAAAACATTATATCATGCTTCTCGTACAAAAATGATGGAATGAATCAAATACTTTTTTGCACCCCACCGATGCATGACATACGAGTGAACGTAGGCCGTGATTGACAGCTACTGCCCAGGGTGGCAGGCACATCATGATGTCAGTGAATTTCATGTCTGTATAACTGGAAGTCCAAGAGATTGGGTGGAGCCACAGGTGGGAACAGTGTATCTTGAGTTCTTAATCAGTTATAAAAACTGCGAAAGCCATTCAGGTGCGCAGACAATAGAAATTTGACCTGTATGCCACGTTTTGACTGTGTTACCACCAACCGGATCTCTACAGAGTTTGTACTCAAATACATTCATGCAGTAATATCTGACTCACACTCGGCAAAGCTACAGCACATGCTGTGCCTTTATGTATGACTCATTTCTTCTTTTGGCATATCCGTCGCCAGTGAGTGCAATGACGTTGTGAATATTATGGCGCAAATTGTTCTTCCCTGCCGTAGCTGTCCGATATACCCCTCTGCTCACTCGCATTTGTGCATCACTGGGTGCCCAGAAGCACACCATTCAAGAATAACTTTAAGTTTTTAAGTGTTTCGTAACAGTTACACTTCATCTTAGTATCTAATTTACTTACGTTTTGCACGGGTTGATTTAATAGAGCCTCTCGAAAAATATTTAATTTCTTTGGCACAACGAACGGTATATGCCTGGGGAATTTGAGACTGGTGTTGTGCTTTATCAGGTCAGCTTTATTTTCATGTGTGACTCAGATAGTGAAACTGGAAATATTATGTGAATGCTGACTACCATTGACTGGTATTGTATTTTACTTGCTAAGCTCTGTTTCGATATTTGACATATGATTTTGAAATAAAATGTGCAAGTGACAACCTCTGACTGACGCCATGACACCCTCTTCTGTCGACCACAAAGAACTGGTAGGACGGCAATTCTTTTCCCTGGCTGTCAGGAGGCAAGAGGAGAGACTCTCACGCCACGCCACAGGTACCCCGGCCTCGCACTCACACACGCATTCACGCGACCTATTTCCATACACTTAGTCTATCACGCATGCAGTCATTTGTAGGCCTACTCGTTTTGTATGCCACAATATGCACCGCGTCATTGAACTTACCCCACCTCTCACTCTCACTCACTCACTCACTCATTACACCAAGCATAAACCCACTCGTACTCATTCGTACCCTCACCTGTAACAATGGTAGCTCAGACTCACTCATTCAGACACAGGAGCACACCACACTTAGCATGTCCTCTCACTGTCTGGGCCTGAATTCATTAGTACTCACAGTTCATATTTAATTCATGCTTTCAATTTCCATTTTATTTCTCCTTTCCCTCATTCGTTCTGTCACTCACTCGGTCGCTTACTTGTGTTTTTAAGTCTCAAAGATTGTCATTTTATGCAGCTGACTGTGAAAAAAAATGGACTACGAAGCCCATTCCCAAGGCTACGAGACACAAACAGAAAACTGGTCCTCAGCAGCCCTCACTCGTCACCTGGCATTTGGACATTAATACCCACCATCTGTGTTGTGTTACTCTCGGATTATACTATTTAGACCTGGTGTTTATACTGTATTAGTGGGGGTACCTTTACTGTGTGTCGCTTGGGAGGATAATTTTATGAAAGAACAGTGAACGTAGTGATGATCAGAACCCCGTACCGTAGCAGAAGTAGAACCCGCAACCAGAAAAGTTAAAAGCACACTGCCCTGTCCACTCCACCACCACCATCTCTACTCGGATTTTTTGCGTCATGTAACTCAGTTTCGCACAAATTACACTCATTGTCTCTCAACGGCAACACTACACGAACAGGCGCTCTCGCCCCCAAACACACACTCTCATTCTGCCTCGGACCACCACCACCACCACCACCACCACCACCTGCTCATTTGGATTTTCACATAGTGTAACCCAATTTCTCACAGTTTACGCTCATATAGTCTCGCATGCTCAGAACTTTTCAAAAACAGCTATTCTCAAACACACACACACACACACACACACACACACACACACACACACACACACACACACACACACACACACACACACACACACACACACACACACACACACACACACACACACACACACACACACACACCCACACACACACACACACACACACACACACACACACACACACACACACACACACACACACACACACACACACACACACACACACACACACACACACACACACACACACACACACACACACACACACACACACACACACACACACACACACACACACACACACACACACACACACACACACACACACACACACACACACACACACACACACACACACACACACACACACACACACACACACACACACACACACACACACACACACACACACACACACACACACACACACACACACACACACACACACACACACACACACACACACACACACACACACACACACACACACACACACACACACACACACACACACACACACACACACACACACACACACACACACACACACACACACACACACACACACACACACACACACACACACACACACACACACACACACACACACACACACACACACACACACACACACACACACACACACACACACACACGCTCGTCCTTATCCACGCACTCGTCCTCAAATACACACAGACTCGTCCTCAAACACACACACCCTCATTGTGCCTGGGTGTGTCAGTAAAGCACTAAGTAGTTTCAGTATTTTCAGTCCCACAGTGACACCAGACTGACGTAAAACCTGAACTCATTTCCCTTCAAACCAATTCATTTTAGCAGTAATTTATTTTTCCATTCGTTTGGCCCCACTTTTTCGCAGCCAGCCTACTCACTCACACACACACACACACACACACACACACACACACACACACACACACACACACACAACACCGCTCGCTGGTGCAGTGGTAACGTTCCCGCTTGCCAACTGGTGGACGGGAGTTCGCGCCTCGCTCAGGTTGCGAAAAGTTTCACTGACGAAGTGGGTGGTTACTGTCCCCCTTGAGCAAGGGGACGGGTGTGTGCGTGTGTGAAGGTCACAGCCTTGCCCTTAGATCGGACTATATGAGCTCTCAGCTCCCTTCCGGGAGGGTAAAAGCTGACGATCACGACCATCAAGTGATCCTAACCGACCCGGTGAATTACACACACACACAGTCTCTCTCTCTCTCTCTCTTTCTCTCTCGCTCTCGCTCTCTTTTAGGAATACAAGCTTCTAGTCGGTGGTGTACTGATTAACACATTCGGCTCGCAGCTGGGAAAAGCAGAGGTTGATTTTCGGGCTGGTTAGGATGGTAGACTGGGTTTTGTGTTCCTCTTAGGGATCTGGATGTAAGACAACTTATTGTGGGCCGCGTTCTAGGAGAAAATTGGGACTTAGAAGAAACTGATTATCTGCCTTTAAAACCCCTTTCAGTTATTAAAATCTAATCCCTCTTCTCCCCTTTGTCTGTGCATATCTTACAAATTGGTTGGTTGTTGATTGTGGAAGTAGAGCAACGTGTAGTATGTATATATATGTACGTGGGTGGTTGATTGGTTGATTGATAATTGTGAAAGTATAAGTGCCGTGGATTTTCTATACATATTTTATTGTTCAATTTGTTGATGGTTGATTGTGAATATAGAATGCGTGGAATTATATATATCTTTCTGACTGATTTATTGGTCGATGATTGTGGAGGTAAAGCAATGTCGAGTATCTATGTATACCTCACTGTTTATATATAACTCACTGTTTAAGTGGTTGAGATAATTTAATAAGTAGAGTGACGTGGAAGATCGACCTGTATCTTCCTGAACGCTAATTTGAACCTGAGGGGACGTAGAATTTAGGAAACTAATGTAGTGGTGTTAATGGAAGCCGACGGCCTTCTACAGGAAACTTTTCTCCACGCTTCCCCAGGGTATCGTGGCTCCCCCTCACTCCATCCTCACTACTTCCTGGTCCCATATTCACTAAGTTCCTCGAGCTTAAGTTGCATATAAGCTGTATATTTATACTGCTTTCACTGATACTGCTTCAGAATGTTACACCGCCAGACTAGTGAGAATATTGACACTAAAAAAAAAATACAATAGGACCGAGCTAAAAATAGTCTGATAATAATTTACTTGTAAGGAGAATTGTGAATGGTGAAAGTTACATGAGAGGCTTTATAACTGCTTCTCCTGGCGCGTAGAAGTGTGCTCAAACTTTTCAGGACTACGTATATTTAAAGCCTATTAGAACCACATCCCTGTAATTTTTAGCCTTTTATTTACGCTGTATATATATATATATATATATATATATATATATATTCGTGGTATCTGCAGACGATAATATTCAGCTAAGAGATTTAGCATTAAAAAAAAAAATTTTCAGGATGTTATTTGAATAAAATAGTCAGTAGCAGCAAGGAAATGAAAGGAGGAGAGAGAGAGAGAGAGAGAGAGAGAGAGAGAGAGAGAGAGAGAGAAAGGAAGGAAGGAAGAAACTGACGGACAGATTAATAAATGAATAAATAAATAAATAAAATATCGTCGTAGGATTGCAAAAATAAAAACCATGGTGATGTGATTTCCACTGAGCCTTTGCCTGTTTGATATATTTGCCAATAAATTCCCAGCCCGTTTGATGAGTGGCCCAGTAATTTGTTAGTCCGTTTGATGCGTGTCGGAATTTTGTGTTTGTGTGCTTTTTTGTATGCGAGGAAGGAACCAAAGGCTACACGTCAGCAAGATTGTTCCCTTCAGTTATGCGAGGAAGGAACCAAAGGCTACAAGTCCGCAAGATTGTTCCCTTCAGGAGAGAGGGAGAGAGAGAGAGAGAGAGACCCAAGATCCGTTCATTTCGAGATGCCTGGACACATTGTGTTTAAAAGACTGGAGGTCATAGGCAGATGGAAATGCAGACAGAGGACGACAGTTCTAGAGTTGCGTGTTTCAGAAATTATTCCTTATACGTATGCCAGATTTAGAGATGAAGGGCTGCTATCATTGAAATTTTTCTTTTTTTATATATATTTTTTTATCTATAGCCAGACGCCCCCGTGTTGGAGGGGGTCGCCACAGACAAATGACTTCCTTGTCGTCCCGTACAATTTTCCTTCACAAGATTGACTTATCTCTCTCAGGCAACAGATTTCACCAGACTATTTCCAGCTTAACCTGGGCCAGACTTTTGCCCTTTTACAGCTTATTTCATGTAGGTCAGTGGCAGAATAAGATAATGCCACTGTTCTTCATCCATTGCACAGCAATTCTTTGTGTCTAGCATCATATTCTGGTGTTATTATGGTGTTACAACTCAAGATGACAGTTTCAGACCAAGTTGGAGTAAAAATTGTATAGAAAGGATTTTTTCTGTAAAGCTAACGTGTATTTTAGATAAGGAGTAGGGGTCTCAGGCTTAGACGGTCGTAATATTAAAAGGAAAATCGCACAGGGGCAAAGAGGAAGACAGACAGTTTCAGACTTCATTGATATTCGTGACTGTATGGAAGCAATAGTAGTAGTAGTAGTAGTAGTTGTTGTTGTTGCTGCTGTTGTTTTTGCTGTTGTTGTTGTCGTAACTCAAGGTTCGTCTGAAATGTGAGGCCAGTGAATATGCTTAATAGTTTGTAGTAAAGGCTGGGGATCATAGGTAGGATGTAAACTATCCGTGTGGCATTACTGTGGGAGGTCGTAAACAAGAGGAATGTTATGTATGTGGAGCTAGTGTGGAGGTATTCGTAGGCAAAGAGAAATGTATCTGTTTGGTGTTGGTTTGTAGCGTCTGTGTGGTGTTGGTTTGAAGGAGGATGAATCTTGCGTTTTAGAGGATGGAGGTCGTAGACATAAAGAAAGGGTTTTTGTGTGTATGCTGGTGCTTAATGTAGAAGAAAATCCCCCATTTGGCAGCAGTGTAATGTTGATGTATAGTAAAAAGTGGATGGAGGTCATAGGCAAGAATAAAACGCTATGTGTGTGTGTGGATATTGATGGGTAGTATAGATGAGAGTCCTTGATGGCAGCTTGGTAATACTGCAATGCTGGTAATTTGGAGGCATAATTAAGATTCGCTGGAGGTCGTAAGCAGTTAGAAGGGATATCTGTGTTTGGGTTTTGGTGGATAGTATAGATGAGTCTTCCTGATGACAAATTGGTAATAATCTTATGCAGGTAATCTGGGGCATAATTAAGCCTGGATGGGGGTCGTAGACAAGGTGAAAAGTATCTGAAAGAGTATATGCAAGTGGGTGTCGATGGGCTGTAAAGGTGAAATGGCAGCTTGGAGTTATGGCAACTTGGTGAGATGGCAACTTGTAATGCTGTCAATATTGGGCTGGAGGTCGTAGGCAAAGAGAAAATGGATATCTGTATGGGTGCCGAAGGGTAGTTTAGATGACAGACCCCGTAGAGGCAGGGTGGTAATGGTGTGGCGTGTTTCTCGTCTCCAGATACAATGGATGGGGGACATTCCTATACTAACCCCGTAATGCATGACGCCTTCCAGGGAGACTCGACTCCCTCCACTCTTCGTAAGTAGAGCCTTGCATCGAGAGAAGAAAACGTGACTCAGATCTCAAACTTTATGCTAAGTAAGCTTATGTGATCACTAAAATCATCATCATCATCATCGTCGTCGTTATCATCATCATCATGGCCGTGGCAGTTGCGTCGCTCGTTTCATTTCGATTAATAAAGAACTCATCATTATCATCATCATCATCATCATCATCACACTGATGGTGATAGTGTGTTGATGATAACGTTGATGATAGGCCTAGTATTTCCTGGGAAAATTACGACTATGTCACTAGTTTATGGTAATGAAAAATAATGAGTGTTTCCAGTGACAAGATGGTGATTAACTGAGCCTGAGGTGTGGGATTTTGGTCAAGTTTTCTTAATTTTTTTCGATGCAGGTATTGTTCCATCAAGAGTGTGGCTATCGTTACAATCTTTCGCTTTATTGTTCGTTCAACTTTGCTTTCGTGTGGCTATTTCTGCGATCATGTGGGTATCGTTGCAATCTTTTTTCTTTCGTGGGGATATCGTTACAGACCTTTGCCTAATCGTTCGTTTGACATTTATTCGTGTTTCTGATTTTGTGTGGCTAACTTTACAATCCTTAGCTTCATCGTTCGTTCAGTCTTTGCTTTTGTGTGACTGTGTTCGTCCAATTTTGCTTTCGTGTGGCTGTGGCTGCGTTCGTGTGTCTGTGGTTATAATCCTACGCCCAATCGTTCGTTCGTTTATTCATGCTATTTACAGAGGACTTTATTCAGCTTAGGATATATGAATAGAAAACAGATATATAGATACTGTAGATATAACTGGACTGGCCGGACATAGCTTACATTTGCTTCTGATGCTGGTAAATGGTCCCCTAAACCTGAAGAAAATCGTCTGCAAACAGCATGAATAATAAATAGATAAATAAGTTATCGGACCAGAGAGACTAAAGGAGACCTGTCGTAGTAAAGGAGCTAATCTGATAGGCGTGTCTGCTTTTACCGGGATTAAAGGGGAAAAAAAAAATTGTTTCGATGTGAGTTCCACCATTCTGCCTATTTCATTTTTCTGCCTGTCCTTCTGTCTGTCTGGCTGGCTGGCTGTCTCTCTCTATCTCTTTCTATCTTTATCTGTTTGCATCCCTGTCTATCTTAGCTTTGACGTGTGTTGTGCAGGGTACTTTACTGGAGCTTGGATTTGCTTTACCGTTCATTCCTTTACCTTTATTTTATTTGGCTGCTATATTGCTTATCTGTTAGTTATTATTTTTACTTTCGCTTTCTTTTGCACCAACAAGGCTCTTTTTATAGTATTTAAATGCATGGTTATTTTATAGTGTGAATTCTGTTTTGGAACAATTTAGATGTGATGCTATCTTATTATTATTGTTATTATTATTATTATTATTGTTATTATTATTATTATTATTATTATTATTATTATTATTATTATTATTATTCTCACATCCTTCAAATAATTGTTTTCTGCAGGGGAAAGGGCATAGGGTAATAGAGGAGTAAATCATAGGAGGCTAAGAGTGTCAATATTGATACCTTTAATTCCTCTCATGGTCGGGACAGCCCTGGTATTCTATTCCACCTAACGCCAGACGATTTTAATCAGCTGAGAGTGAGTCATAGGAGCCTGAGAGTGTTAATTAGTGCTTGGGGAACGAAGGTATTAGTTCCGTGAGTTTAACAGTCTCCTTTTTCTCCTCTTCTTTTTTTTTTCTCTTCTTTTTTCTCTTTTTTCTTTTTCTCTCCTTTTTTTACGACTCACTGTCATGTTTCTTCTTTGCTCTCTTTTTTTTTATTTCTTCTGTAACTCGACACTTGTCTCTTGCTTTGTACGCGTTATCACATTTCTCTCACAAATATTATCTTGTCTCTCTTGTCTTCTCTATTATTTCTTCGCGCGTCTCCTTCCTCTCTCTCTCTCTCTCTCTCTCTCTCTCTCTCACACACACACACACACACACACACACACACACACACCTCCTCACAGCTCAGATCCATTCTACTTTATCGCGTTCTATTTTCAGACACAAAATTGACTCCAACTTTCAATTTCTACTCTTGTCGGGCGACCTTCGGAAATGTAGCTGATATCTCGGGCCATCCCTGTAGAGAGTAGACGAGGAGTAGAGGCGTAGATTGAGGGTAGATTTTGTTCTTTTTTCCATATATTTTGTGAATTTCTCTCTCTCTCTCTCTCTCTCTCTCTCTCTCTCTCTCTCTCTCTCTCTCTTTCTCCTATTAAGATCCTTCTCGCTTCTCCTCCCTTCTATTCTCTTTCTCATTTCTCCCATTACCGTTTCTCCTTATCCTCCCTCTTCCAATCCTTCTCCTAATCCCCCTCCCCAATCCCCCTTCCTTTCCCTCCATCAAGAGCTGAATAAAATCGCCTCTAGGTAGCAAGAATAAAGTAAGCAAACACGCCAGACTAGTAAAGGTGACAGGAGAAAGGAATGAATGACAGTATAGTTTTTATCACCGTATGCTTGGACATAACACACAGCACACGAGTCACGCTATCACCATTACTACATATTGATTCTCTCTCTCTCTCTCTCTCTCTCTCTCTCTCATTCTTTATCCCATTTTACTCACTTTTTCTCTGTTTTTACCCCTTGGCTGTCTTTTTATGAGTCTTGTCTGTGTGTCTGTGTCTCTCTGCTAACTGGATTACACTATTACTGAGAATCGTATTAACTTGTTTCTAAGATTCTACCAGACGACTAGAAGACTATTTTTTATCTTTGTTTCTGACTCGGACAATAGACTTGATATTTCATTCCCTGAAGCCCAGCAGCCCTCCTACATGCCACACAACTTCACATGTCACCACTTATGCCATTCCCTTCATGTCTTCCTGTTTTCTATTTTTTTTTTCCTCTTCACCTCTCCTCATTCCCAGTTTTTCCCTTCACTCGTCCTCCTCCATCCCTCTTTCCATTTCTATCGCTTATTCTTATTCCCCATTTTTTTTTCTCTTCAAATGCTACTCTCATGCCTCTCCCCTCACTCATGGTGCTCTTACCTCTCTCCATTTCCCATTTCCCCCCTTTACTCTTCCCCTTCCATTCCTCACCTCTCACCACCTTCCTCTTCCATCACACCTCTTATCATTACACCCCATACTTCATCCTCCCTCACTCTCTCTTAACTCATAATTCCTTCGCAGTAAAATCTTCTTGCCTTGTATTTAACCGCCTCAGTTTTCCTACTTTACATGCAACTCCCGTTTTTTCACCCCTGTGTTTTGGTCGTAACTCTTTCTCTTCTTCCTTCCGCTTTCTCAGTTTTTCTTTTCGCTTTCTTCCCTATCTTTCTTTTCTATCTTCCTTCTCTGTCTCTGTTTTCCCTGTCTTCTCTGTCTCTCTTTTCTCTCTCTCTCTTCTCTTTCTTTCTTCCTCCTATCATTTTCATGCTCATTGTTACTTCGTTTCTTCGTCACTTCTCACTTTCGTCACGCATCACCTTTCACCCATTCCTTTCTCACTCCCTTTCTCACTCATTTTCTCTCCTTGCCTTTTTCTCTCTTCCTCTCTTGTCAGCTTCTTCACCTCTTGTTTTTTTTACATCTTTCTCTCTGACTTTCACTCCTCTCCATCTTTCTCTCATAACCATTTCCTATTCTTTCCTAAACAAAAATATCTTCACCTCTTCAATCCTCTTCACTCTTAATCTAGCTCCATCACACATGTTCATCTCTTATGCTTCTCCCTCCTCACCCCTCATTCATTTCCTTCCCCCACCCCTTTCTTTCCTCTGCCTTTCTCCTTTCCTTTCCCCCTCTCCTTCCCTCACTTTTTCCTTCTCTTACCTCTCTCCTTGCCTCTCGCCTCCCTTAATTCACACTTCCATATTCCTCGCAACGACCCAGCTTGTCTCCATTTGTTCCCACCCTACTTCACCTAACCTACCCTAGCCTAACCTAACCTAACCTAACCTAACCTATCTATCTATCTATTGCCAGACGCCTTAATCCCTTATATGGGGTGGCAACAAACAAATCGCCTCCACGTCACCCTGTCCCCCGCCAATTCACTGCCCTGCTCCCAATTCACACCCCCCTCTCTCATATACCTCTCCACTCCATCCCTCCATCTCATCGTTAGCCTTCCCCTCCCTCTCTCCCCCTCCACCTCACTCACATACACTCTCCTCGTCAGTCTCTCACTCTCCATCCTCTCCACATGACCAAACCAATGTGTTTCTCCAAATGCTTCCTATCACATCCACATCCACACCACAACGCCCCTTCACATCCTCATTTGTCAGTCTGTCTCTCCATATGACTCCACAGGCTCCTCTCAGACAACTCACTTCCACTGCTATCACCTAACCTAACATGACATAACGTAGACATCCATCTTTGTCCTGGTTTGTATCTCCCATTCCTCCTAACCTGACTTAACCTATCATATAAACAGACCTAACCTGGCCTTGGCATACGTTACATTTCCTTCTCTTATCATAACTAATCTTACCCTACCTTTCACAACCCAATCCAACCCAACCCAACCCAACCCAAACCAAATTAGCTCAAACCACCCCAGCCCAACCCAACCCGGCTCAGCCTAACCTAGCCTAATGTAGGCTAACTTAACCACCCATTTTCGTCCCCATTCGCCCCCAGGAGTGGACGATGGGCCGAGAGTGGGTGTAGAGGAGGACGAGAGGCAAAAGAGGAAGGCACCACTGGCTCCTATGAGTGAAGACCTGAGTATAGGCGACTTCATCAACGACAATATCAAGAAGGTGAGTCAGGGAGTGAGTATGGTGAGTCAGGGAATGAGTATGGTGAGTCAGGGAGTGAGTATGGTGAGTCAGGGAGTGAGTATGGTGAGTCGGGGAGTGAGTATGGTGGGTCAGGGAGCGAGTATGGTGGGTCAGGGAGCGAGTATGGTGAGTCAGGGAGCGAGTATGGTGAGTCAGGGAGTGAGTATTAAGGGAAAGTGAGTGAGTGTAGTGAGTCAGTGAATATGGTGAAGCAGGGAGTATAGTGAGTCAGTGAGAGATTGAGTTGGGGAGTGAGGAGGGGGAATGGAACCAGAAGAAATAGTAAATAAATAAACGGATACTGAGTAATGATGAAGTGAGTGAGTGAGTGAATGAGAGTGGAAGCGAGTGAATAAGGATGGGGCGAAAGATACAGTGAGTAAGGACGAGGTGAGTGAGTGAGTGAGTGAGTGAGTAAGAGAGAGTGAATGAATGGATTAAATGCAAGAGAGGTGTGAGAGTGAGTGAGCCAGAATTTTTGAGCGAGGTAAGGAAGGGCTAAGTAAGCAAAGAGAATTCATGAGAGAGAGAGGGTGAGAGAGAGAGAGAGAGAGAGAGAGAGAGGAGGGGAGACGTATGCATGAGCGAGTAACTGAATTATTGAACAAATGAAAGAATGAGTAAATGAAATGAATGAGTCTGTGAATGAATGAGTACGTATGTGAATGAATGATTGAGCAAAGAAGTGAATGAGATCGGAAGTCAATGAAGGAGTGAGTGTAAAAATTGGTGAATGTGTAAGTGACCGAGTAAGGAAGTGAAAAAAATGAGTAAGTGAGTGAGCGAGTGAGTGAGTGAATGAGTGAGTGAGCGAGTAAGTGAAGTCAAAATACTCACCTACACTCGCTTTATTTCCCAGGTTGACAAGGACCCAACTGACTTCGATGATGTCCGTCACTACTGCTATGAGGGCGATGAGATGTCAGTTGCTTCACTGTCCTCCATCGACTCAGGTAAGGAGGAGGAGGAGGAGAGGGAGACCGAGAAAGAGGGAGTGACAAGGTGGGAGAGTGTATGCAAGAGGGATGTGTCGTGGGACGGAGGGAAAATGAAAATGGAGAGGGTGTATATGAAGGAAGTTTGTGAGAAGGAAAGGAGGAGGAGGAGAAGAGGGAGAAGGAGGAGGAGAAGGGGGAGAAGAAGGAGGCCGCGAATGAGGGGCAAGGTAAGGAAGTTCGCAGTGGAGGTGTGTGGTGTGTTGCTGTGAGAAGGATACTGAAGTGAGGTTATATGAAGGAAGGTGGTGTGGAAGGATATTATTAGGATGGAAGGAAAAGGAGAAGACTGAAAATGAAAGGACAAGGTAGGGAAGCGTGTATGGGAGATGTTTTGTAGGATGGAAAGGGGAGGATATTGAAAATGAAGTGAGTATTACAGTATATGAGGGAGGGTGATGTGGCAGGAAGTTAGTGGGACGGAAGGTGACGTGGGAGATTGAGAATGGGAGGCAAGGTTGGGGATGATATGAAGAAGGGTGGTGTGTAGTGGGAGGGAATTGAATCTTTGTTGAACTAGCAGTAACATCTTCCATTGGTGGGAGTATAGACGTATTTTGTACTAACTTAAAGAGGTAGTAGGAGTAAGAGTAGAATTATTATTTAACTGAAAGAGGTTGTAGGAGTAAGAGTAGAATAATTATTACTTCTCTGGGAAAGTAAAAGTGTCATTGGCAGAAGTAAAACAGTTATTATTAATCAAGCTGTGGATCTTTAGTTATAAGATTGTAGCAGTAAGTCCAATTTCAACATCTCCAGGAGTAGAAAAAAACAATCATTAGCTGTAGTAAAGTCTAGTGTGTTATAAAAGTAATGAGTCCAGTGCTAATATCTCCAGTAAAAGAAAGAGAATACTCAGATACTCGGAAATCACAAAAATATTAACAGTAGTTTTAGTGGTTATGAGGGAGACAAAGGCCTCATTAAAGATATTATTTAGAAAGGTCAGTAGTAGTTACAGTAGAGTAGTTGTGCTGTAGTTAAAGAGACGGTACGGTAGGCAAAGATCATACTTTTCGGAATCTTAGTAGAGGTAATTACTGTAATTGTAGTGAAGGTAAGGTACAGGGAGATTAAAACTACTCCAGTTAGTCCTGAGATTTCTGAAGTGTAATTTCCCTCAACCTTACCTCAAGGCAGGGAAAGTAAGGTAAGGTAGGATAAGGCGAGGTAAGATAAGGTCAGGTCAAGAATGGTAAGGTAAGATCAGGTAAGGGAAGAGAAGGGAAGGGAAGGTAAGGTAAGGTCAAGAAAGATAAGGTAAGGAATAGTAAGGCAAAGCAAAGAAGTGTAAGGCAAGGTAAGATCAGGTATTATAAGGACACCAGTGAGTGACCTCTCTTGACCTGGTGACCCCCTCAGACGGCTCCACAGACAGCGACGCCACCTTCGACTACAAGAACGACTGGGGACCGCGTTTCGAGAAGCTCAACGAGATCTACAAGCGCGGATCGGACGAGGAGACGGAGAGCGAGTACGAGTTCCCCAACATCCCAAAACAGAGGAAACGGGCCTCCTTACCGCCTCCAGTCAGGGAACCACGATCGCCCACCTCCACCACCACCTCTTCACAGTCTCCTCAGGTCGGTTTCCTCTTCTTCCAATGTTGTTATTCGTGTTCTAGGATAAGACTGTCTCCTGGAAAATAAACCTGAATCACCATCACCTACCTAGCGAGTCATTCTGTAGAAGGTTGGGATTCAGAAAAAAAAAATGAAATATAATTACCCACATTCAGTCATTTCAGGTATGTTTATTATTTTCCAGTATTAAGGGTCGTATGCTAGGGGAAGGTTGTGACTTGGAAAAAAATGAACCACCATCTTCACCACCCCTGCACACTTAGCCTCAGATCAGTTTCTTCTTTATCCAGTGTTGTGGGCCCAGAATTGAGAAAATAACTGAGCTATTATCTCCCACTTCAACCACCCCTGCGCAGTCACCCCTGATCTATCCCCAGCCCCCTTATTCGTCCTCAACTATCACTATAATTGGGGACCTGGGTTTAACATCGACTACTCCAGGTCGTATTATAAGGAAAGATTTGCACCTAGAAAAACTGGCCCTTATACAGTCGGCAGGTGTTAATCCCAAGCCGTTTTCTTCTTCTTCTTTCCCAGGTGGAACTCGGTCCAGGTCCCGGTCCAGAGTTGCCCCAGCTGGACCCCTCCTTACTTGGGGAACAGAAGGGGCCCTCAGCAACCACCTTCAAACCCGTGTCTGAGTACAGCGAGGTGGAGGAAGGCGAGGAGTCTTGGTGCTAACGTGAGCCTCAGCAGTAGGAACGAGGGGAAGGACACGGAAAAAAAAGAAAAAAAAAAAAAACAGCAGCCAGAGGGTGGAAAATTATTCATGACACGAAAATATGTTATTGGGAGAGCACGAAAAATAACTGGGAGAATTTACTTTTTTCAGCAATGAGACGACACGAAAAAACCATCAGCTAGAGGGAGGAAAATTATTCATGACACGAAATTATGTAGTTGAGAAAATAGCGGAAAAAAAAAAAAACTTGTGGGAGGATCATTTTCCTGCAAAGAAAAAAAAAAAAGGAGTATAATTATTCATGGCACGAAAATTTTCAGTTGAGACTAAAGAAATTTGAGATGACTTTCAGCAACAAGACCACATGAAAAACTGGTTGTGGAAGAACGTGGCAGTCAATAACAAGAGGATATTTCGTGCAGGGAGGGTAATTATTCCTGACACGGATAATTGCAACAGAGAGAAAACGAAAACTGGTTGAGGGAGGATAATTTTGGAGACGATAATTAATCTGGACACGAATATTGATAGTGCAAGGACTTGGAATTAGCTGTACAATAATAATCTGAGACTGTAAAACCTTATTCTGGGAGGAGATTTGGTTGTGGAAGAATAAGGGAGTCGTTCGCGGGAAAATATTTAGGAAACGATGTATCTTGTGGATGGATTTTTACGAGAGAGGACATGGCAGTTATTTGAGGGACGACACAATAATCACTAACGAGATTATAGTTGCTAAGATCATTCAAGACACGATAATTCAGTAACAAAACATGAAAATCAGTTATGAGAGAGAATGATAAACAGTCGTGGAAGGACGTTCAGGAATGAGAGGACTTGAAAATCTATTATGTGATGATATTTGGGAGCGAAAGGTTACGGAAAAATATTCGAGACATGGCCATCCCTAATTAAAGGTCATGTCACTCAGTCTGGGGAGGACAATCACGCGTGGAAGGATACGACAATCAGTAACGTAAGTATAGTTCAGGGCATTAGAATCAGCAGAATAAATATGCCAATCAGCAGTAGGAGGAAATTGGGAGGACGTTCAGTAGTGATGGGATGTTCTCCGAGGACAAAACATTCAGTAAACCGTATTCTACACAGACAGACAGACAAGCAACAGTCAGTAAATCAGCAAGGCGGTCAGTTAAGTCAGAGGAAGAAGGACTTGGCAATTAACCCTTTCAATCCAATGACGTGAGTTTTAGTACTACCTTTTCATTACCTGACCGTTTTATTCAACATAGAAATGATCTAAAGAAGTGGAGGAGATAATGAAGATTAGATCTGATTTCTCTAGTTCGGCAAGGGTCATACGCAGAGTAAAGTTATCTGAAAATACCAAGAAATAAATACAAGAACAAGTCACCAAATTAGAGGTGTCAAAAAGAGTAAAATTTGGCAGGCACAATTAACCTTTTCTGTACGAGTAGTGGCAGGAATGAGTAGGAAAGACGTCATTGCACTGAGAGGAAAGGGAAAAAAATTATCCTCCCTCCCTGTGCTTTATCACCACATCATTCTAGTCGCTTCAACCAACTTGGAAAGAAAGGGAAGAGGAAAAAAATCAGAGCTGAAAACTGTGAAATCGCCTTTAAAAAATAACATCTTCCTTATCACTCTATCTCAGGCTTCTCCCATACACCACTTCACTACAAGGTGTTGATACAAGGTGACTTCCCGAAAAACGAGTCAGGTCTCTCCATACTAATGTTTATTATTATTATTATTATTATTATTATTATTATTAAGCGCAAGGAAACACTGATACTCCTCCTAGCTCACTCTGTTAGTAGTCAACAACACACGGCTTCTCCACAAATGAACATCATATACTTTATTAAAACTTCAAGACAAAAGTAAAGACTCCCCCAAGATCTCGTTCATTCTAAAATCGCATACAGTCTCTCCACAACTGAGCAACATTATTTTCTGTACTGAATATTAAGGCAAAAAGTGAGACTCTCCAAAGCTGATTGTCTTGTGAGGATGTGTGTGTTTACGTATAGGTCATAGGGTGTCTCGGTGTGTGCGTACATTCGTGGTAGTGTGTTGGATGGGTGTAGGGACGATTAAGCGTCTGATTATTACACGCCTTTATGCTGAAAATGGCTGATGAAAAAAAATGCTGAAAAAATAATTGAAAAATGGCTGAAAAAATAAATAGGTTGAAAAAAATGCTGATGCTTTTCGTTAGGCCCTCCAAAATTTCAGTGTCTGATTATTATACCCCTTAATGCTGAAGCTGGAAAAAAAATGACTGAAAAAAATAGGTTGGAAAAAAGCGCTATGCTTTTCGCTAGACCACCCAAAATTTCGGTGTTAACCCCTTCGGTACGATCCCGTTTTTATTTTATTTTTTCTACCGTCAGACGATTTTGTTCACCTCAAGAAAGACCTTGTAATGAAGGGGTAAACGGAGTATCCAAAGGTCGTATTCTAACTGGCTTAGGAGATGTCTTAACCCCTCCTCCTTGGCGATTTATTCTGCATAGTACGCCTTGATATCCTCTCTTGTGTTACTGATGCAAAGTATGTCAATATTTAAGCGATATAAACAACACACATGGGTTTTAACGTTAAGGCGTAATATGCTAAATGAATCGCAAAGGAGTACTTGCTACGAATCTTCCTATGCCGCCTACAACAGGACCCAGCTTAAAAATCGTCTGGGAGTAGCAAGAATAAGATAAAGGATTGGTCGAGGCGCTGGAGGGTTTTAGATTATGACAGTGCGATTTTCCTCTCTCTCGGGAATCATCACCTATTCTTACAATTTTATATATAACGAAGTAAAGCATGGATGATTATACATATACGTAACTATTAAAATTGTGCAAAGTGTACTACCGGTGGGTGTATGTGTGTTTGTGTGTATGTGTAAAATTTCTGAGCCTCAAACTGTGTTCAACTTAAATATACTTAAGTAAGGAAATCACAAACACAATCATACATTATTACTATTTTTTTTCTTTTTTAATTCATACATAATTTTGAGTCGAAACTTTAAACCTATATGAGTCGAAACTTTGAGCTGACCCATTCCTGAGTGATTAACCCTTTCGTTTTTCATGGACGCATCAAAGTCTTCTTTTTCAGGCTGCCATAAGACGAGCTTTAGCTGAGGGAAATTCTAGTACTCAATGAGTAGAAAACCGTCTGCAGCAAGCTTGGTAATCCTCGAAATTTTCTTTATGTGAATAAAAAAGCGTTTGGATTTAGCCTGAAGAATATACGCTGCTGCATCCATAGTACCAAGATGATTTATTCTATTCGAGACTGTATTTGTAATCAAGCTCTCGTAAGCCAGTTGAGCTGTGATTATTTCTTGCAGTCCAGCTTAAAAATACAGAAACTAGGAACCAAAGAAAATGGGGAACTGTTCTCTCCCTGGGTCTTTAGAGAAAATGGTCACATTCTGATCTCAAGTGTCTCTCGCGGGAATATGCATTTTGAGACGAGTTTTCTTCTCTCTGGGCTCAGCTAAGTTGTTGTGTGAGAAAACTATGATCATCTTCAACTGTTATCATTCTGTAGCCATTTATCCACGTGCTGAATTTTCCTATCTTGGCTGTGTGTGTATTTTGGTGCGATTTTTTATTAAGTATACACTAGTGTTTATTCTCGACAAGATGCCTTCGTTGTCCAGATTGAAGGATATACTGTTATAATTGATAGTTAGTTTCCTGGGTAAGTGTAGACTCACTGCCATACGAGAAGGGCCTGCCAGCGAGCCAGTAAGCTAGTCGGGTAATCTCTAAGTTGATCCATTACTTCTAAAAACTAAGCGCTTGGCGAACGAAACCGAGTGAAAATTAGTGATGCTTTTCGAGACAGCAAGTTGTATGACTCCTCAAGAATTAACACCATCTTTATTAGTATTTCGCTAAGTTGCGGTGATACAGACAGTGTTTCAAGCAATGTAGGCAGAGCTGTGCTTGTGTAGAGTCAAATGTATTTACTTTGAAGCACGTGGGAAAAATAATTCGAAAAATCATCACTCATTTTTCCTCAGTACTCGCTTTGGCCAGGCTAGGTAAATAGATCGACGGGTTACCAAAAACAAAAAAAGTGAGTCATGATAATTTTTCCTTTTTTCCCCCCGTTTTTTTTTTTAAATCATTTTTCGTTTTTCCTTTATGTTAACTCCATCGTTCCTTATAAACCATTTGTGTTTTTATTTAAGTGTTGGGAGGCGTTGTATTCATTTTCGTGGTGGCCTTTCACTCTATAAGCTAAGGTGAGTGTGTGATTCAACATGTACGCAAGACATACAGGAGAGATAAGCTTACGTTTGTGATTGATAAATATATATAAACAGTATATTATAGTGGCACAATCACGGTCAACAATTCGTCCATGCTCATATCTACCTGGCTATAAGCATCGAGGTTCGGAATTAACCCCAAATGAACCCTGTATCGAGCATGTTGTGAACTAAATGTGTGAGAAGGAGAGCATATAAACACACAAATAAATGAGAAAATGAAAAAGGAAATCCAGTTTCGTGTCTTGCAATTAAATGTATCTGAGAAGGAAAGCAAACATATAAATAAAAATTAGTAAATAAGTAAATAAAATGAATAAGAAGGAAAAGAAAATTCGCTCAGTGACATGCAACCATAAGTTTAAAAATCCAAATCCCTAATCCACTTCTAGATGCAAACAGCTTGTGAACTGTTCAGGTGGAAGGATTGCAGTACTCCTACATTCTGAAGTCTTAATTGAGAATATAGAGCAGCTTTCACCCTACTTGGACCTTCTTCAGAATGTGGGTGGTGGTCGTTGTTGTGGCCCCAGGATCTTGAAATGTGAACCCCGTGGACTGCAGGCTTCAGTTACCCTTTTCCTGCAATTCATCAACTTTCCTTTAGGGGATAGCAACGTAGCTGGGGGACATTGATGTATAGCCAGACAATTGAGCCATCTGGTTATCTCGGTGCCACCACATGAAGGCGTTCTCACCAGCACCTCTGAATGTGGATAGAGTACAGTTTCGATTCCAGGCGATTTATTTAGCTTATTACACCTTAAAATTCTCTTGCATTTTATTAACATCTTTTTAGTATCGACCTATCATACACCAACAAAATTAAAGAGAATACTAAGGTGTAATATGAGGAATAAATCGCTGAGGAAGATCTGTTATCAAAATCTCTAAAACGACGGACCGAAGCAGTTCCGAACCCATGCGTCTGTAGCCGGGGTTATGTGAGTAGGAACGAACTTTTTACCGTGAGTGTACAGTTTTTTATACCATGTTAGGGTGAATAAGGTCAGTTTTTTTAAGCCATTACCACACTTAAGGTAGTTCGTAGTCCTTTTTTCCGAGGCCAAAGTGTTTGTGATTGCATGTAATTTATAATGTAATTTGTGGTAAGGACGAGGACCCCCTTCCTATGCCCTGTGACATTTTCTTTTTCTTTTTTTTTCTTTTTTTTATTTTTTGAAGCTATCTTAGACAGTTTCATTCAGTGATTTCATTTATCTCTAGTTAGGAAAAGATTAACAATATATCTAAACCCTTCAACTTTGAAAAAAAAAAAAAAAAAAAAAGCTGAATAAAATTGTCTGAAGGTAACAAGATTTTAATGAAAAACGTGTCACTGGACTGAAGGGAGGGGGTGACTGTGGTAAAATGAATGTCTTTTTTTTTTTGTTTTTTTCGTGTTTTTATGTGGGGCGTATTTTAATTTTTGTGATTTTATACGTCGGGCATGTGGATTATGTGATTCTAGGATTTTGTTAAGTATTTAGGTATTATTATTATTATTATTATTATTATTATTATTATTATTATTACTGGTATTGTATTTTACGTTACCCCATCCTAAGGCATGGAAAAATGGTTGTTATTATTATTATTATTATTATTATTATTATTATATTTTACTTCACTCCATCCTAAGGTATGGAAAAAATCAGGATGGTTATTATTATTATTATTATTATTATTATTATTATAGAATTATATATTTAATAATTTGACTATAATTCTCCACTTTCATATTCCAACACAAAGCTCACAGGTAGCCCCTAGACTCACACATTTCCAGGGTACTTTCATATTTATCTATCTTTTATTTATATATTTTTAGAACATTCCTGTCTGTTGCTCCACCTGCTCGAACCGGACAGATGGCATTTTGGGTCTGGAGATTTCGTAACACCTTTTCCTCAGCGATTAAAAAAATAAAAAAATAAAAAAAATAAAAGATATATAACACACGTAAATATCAAGGTGTAGTATGCAAAATAAATCGCCTAGGAAAAGACGTTACGAAGCCTCCCGTGCCACCTGTCCTACGGCCCCTAATCCTAATCAGGTTTTAATCCATATCATCGCCTTCCTTGACCCGGTGATTGTGAGGGCATCTGGTGGAGGCTTTAGCAACTTCCCTGCAAGGACCTCTTTTGTTATTCTTTCCTCTGCCAGACGATTTTATTCAGCTTAGGAGAGACTTTTTTGAGTGTAGATGACAAGGATAAACTAGAAGAGAAGTAGAAGAAGAGGAGAAGGAGGAGGAGGAAGAAGAAGAAAGAGAAGGAGAGGGAGGAGGAAAATATCTTCGGAATGTAGAGAATAACAGTTTTACTGAGAACTTTTTTGTCATGTTCTTAAAAAAAAAAAAAAAATGAACATACCCTTGGAAGTGAAGGGGTTGAAGTTAGTTATCTCAGACCCATCACACTCGAAAGACCCATCACACTCGAAAAATCTCCCCAGACCTGACAAAAATGGTCTGTAGATGGCCTGTAGAGAAGCCCATATCCAATACCACTTCGAAAATCGTATCCCAAGTTGCATAAAATCGTCAGGAGCTGGAGAGAAGACAGCGGACGTCCTCGGGCTGGTGGGGTAGAAGCAGGGAAGGCAGCGGGAGAGGAAGCACTGTCGACTTTTTTTACTGAATGTAGTAACTGTACAATCGTGAAAGGAAATACTGTGCTCACCCTCTACCCAATCCCAGACAGATAAGAAAATCGTTATCAGGGCGTCACTCCGATCGAAAGTGCTGTAGAGGGGCGCCTTCCAGTGGTGGCACCTATATGCTATATGACTGGGCGGTGGAGCTGCCTGGTTATACAAATGCCCTTGAACCCTCCCCATCCACCTCCATTTGAGGAGGATGGTAGTCTGCAGAAGAAGGGAATCCTCAGCCTGCAGTGTACTGGGTTCATGTCCAGATGAACCCAGGACAACAACAACGACTGCTACTACTACTGCTACTACTACTACTACTGCTACTACTGCTGCTGCTGCTGAAGCAGTTCATTTTTTTTTTTTTTTCTGGACGAGTAACTGGGTGGCATAAAAGGATTCGTAGGCCCTTCTTCAACAAGTTCTTCACATATTACGTCTTTTGCATCCTCTTGTATCTAACGAAGAGAACATGACACTAAAAATAAATAACATACAACAGAATATCAAGCTTTATTATGCATACTAAGTCACTAGGAGAAGTGTGTCACGAAGCTCTCATGCCACCTGGAATGGACCAAGCAGCCTTTTGAAACCCTGGCTGCGTTTTTCTTCCCGCCTGGGTTCGAATTAGGGGGTGAACAACATCTAAGGGTCGTATTAAGAGTGGCTTTGGGGAATTCGTGACGCCATTTTCTTAGCGATTTATTCTGCAGTTCAGACCTCATCTCTTGTATTGATGGAAACTATTTCAGTGTTAAAGGAACCTGAATACCACGCAATAGAATGTTAATAATAGACAAAATAAATCGCTAAGGAAGAGGTGCTGCGGAGTCTCCTATGCTGCCCCTAATACAATCCCTCACGAGTGTACTATATCATTTTTATATCAGGATTATACAAAGCCTTATAGAGTTTGTGCTCAAAGGGGCGATTATTATAGGAATGATAGAGAATGCAGCTTGATTACCAAATATTTGTTATAGGAGACCAATTATTCGCTATAGAAGACCAAATATTTGTTATAGGACCTTGATTTGACCGAAAGACAGTGACGTAGGCTGTTATTATTTTTTTTCCATTGACGTAGTTGAGATGTTTTGGTCTTGTATTTTTTTTTTTTTTTTAACGTGTAGTGGAGCTGTTTGTATGGTGTAAACATAAGCATTCCCTTTGTTGATGGGTCATTCTTGATTGAGTTTGTTTGTAAATAACATGAAAATACAATTGCTTTTTATAAACAGATGATGCAGTCCTGGTTGTTTGGTTGAATTTTATTGATCCTTCCTGTCTGAAACTTATATGTACTCTTCGGAAACTCACATACTCTTCTGAAACTCACATAAGATCTTCTGAAACTCGGATATACTCATCTAAAACGCACATATACTCTATTGAAACTCACATACACTCTTCTGAAACTCACACTTCTGAAGCTCACATACACTTCTGAAACTCACATACGTTTCTGAAACTCACATATGCTCTTCTGAAACTCACATATACTCTTTTGAAACTCACACATACTCTCCTGAAGCTCACATACACTTCTGAAACTCACATATGCTCTTCTGAAACTCATATATACTCTCCTGACTCTCACATATACTCTCCTGAAACTCGCATACTCTCTTCTGAAACATACACTTCCGAAACACATACTCTTTTCTGGAAGTCACATACACTCTTCTGAAACGCACATATGCTCTTTCGAAACTTATAGGCTTAATGGTCTACTGAAGCTTATATGCATAGTCTCTTGAATCTCCTGAAACTAACATACTGAAACCAATAGCTTTTTAAAACTAATGCTGCAGAGATTAATGGATCCTGAAATTAATAGACTCCCGACAGTAATAGATCCTGAAACTGACAACTGAAACTAACATACATTAGACTCTTGAAATTAATAGATTCTAAAACTAACAGATTCTAAAATAATAGATTCTAAAACTGATAGCTTCTAAAACTAATAGATTATAAAACTAATGGATTCTAAAACTAATAGATCCTAAAACTAATAGATTCTGAAACTAACATCTTGAAGCTAATATACTCCTAAAGTTAATAAAGTCCCGATATTAATAGATTCTGAAACTTATAGAATCTGAAACTGATAGATCCTGACTAATAGATCTTGAAACTAATAGATCTCGAAACTAATAGATCTTGAAACTAATAGATCTAGAAACTAACAGATCCTGAAACCAATAGACTTTGAAACTAATTGACTCCTGAAACTAGCAAATCTCAAATCTAATTGACTCCTAGAACTAAAAGCTCCTGAAACTAACAGACTCCCAAACCTATTAGATTCTGAAACTAACAGATCCTAACTAACAGAGAGAGAGAGGTGAAGGAGTGTGTGTCTGTGAGTGTGTGTGTGTGCTTTTGCGTGTATGTGTGTATGTATACGTCTGAGCCTGTGTGTATGTGTTTCATGTCCCAGTCCTCCGATAAAGTTCTGGATTCCATTAAAACTATTCCCCATCCTTTTGCCACAACGTTTATATAATGCCGGGTATATCTGACCTCGTGAAAACAACATTATTCTTCGGGGAAACTTTAATTAGTATGCGCTCCTTTTCTCGGCATGAGTTTTAGCAGGGGAGGACAAAGGAGGCGACCAGCTTAAGTAAGGCTGATGCAAAACTGAGACAAAGTTGAAGGAGGGACGAAAGATGAAGTTGAGGATACAGGTAAATTTAGCAGTTCATTTCATCGTTATTTTTTTCAGGTGCATTTATTCACTAGAGGAGAGACTATTCGGGCTGGAGGGGTTGGATATAACCTTCATTAACCCCTTCTGTACTGGAGGTTTGTCCTAAGCTGAAGAAAATCGTCCGTGAGAGACATGAATAAAGCATGAAAAGACGTCATAGGATTTGTTAAGCGGAGTTGACGTAAAATTGAGAAAAGATGGAGGGAGGGATGAAAGATGGTCAGCAGAGCATTCAGGTAAATTAAACTCTTTCACTACGATGACATTTCAATCTTCCTACTCTCAGACTATTTTACTCAGCTCAGGAGATACTTTTCGAACTGAAGGGGTTGGATACAGCCTACATTAACCCCTTCGCTACTGGAGGTTTGTCCTAAGCTGAATGAAATCGCCCGGAGGTAGCAAGAATTAAAAAGTCATGTGCTTAAGGGGATAAAGGATCCTGAAAAAGATCCATTCAGACAGGCAAACCTTTATTTTGTAGTTTTAATCACCATCCATTATTATATTAAAGCTTCGATTCACGCCTCAATCCCGAAAAATCTCCCCATCAACTTAATAAAATCGTCTGTAGGTAGTATCAGTAAATTTGAAAATGCATGAAGCTATAAAAAAATAGCTGGGTTATTCATCTTTTTCAGGCTTGCTACATTAAGACGATTTTCATTGACGCTTCTTTACTTTTTTCCTGCGACAACCAGACGATTTTATTCAGCTTCGGAGATCTCCCTTGTGGTCAGCGATTCATGGAGGCGCCTATGTGACCTCTCCAGTTTAAAGAGGCTCCCCTTCATGGGTAAAATTGTTTGCAGGTAACAATAATTGACTAAAAATGATGTCAAAAAGTGATTAAAGGGTTAACTGAGGACAGAGAGAGAGAGAGAGAGAGAGAACTAACTTATTATGCACCTGAGAAGATGCTAGAAAAAAAAGACTGGACAAAAAATGTGAAAAGTGGAAAAAAAAAGGACACCACAGGAAGGCCTAAGAAGAGGATGAAAAAAAAAAAAAAAGCTGCAAAGAAAAATCTAAGAAGAAAAAACTAAGAAGGCCTAGGATGGGTTAATTAGAGAGAGGGAGGGGACAGGACTGATATTTGGGGAAGCGAGATCTCAAGTGTAAGACAGACGGAGCTAAAATCTACCTCTACCTGCTTCGTGGTAGATACTGTCACGTTCACAGGATCGCCTACACTTCCTTGCTGGTTGATGGCAGTAGAAGGTATTGAACGAAATAATTTAGTGTGTTCCTTTGTTGCACTTGGTTAATTTCTCCTTTATTGGACAGTTCATTGATACACGCAGGGATATTCGGGGGTGGGCCTTCATGCTGTGTCCTGATTCATTAACCTCGTTGCCCTCATACACTTCTTTTAAACGTTTGTTGGTCTAGTGAGTCCAGGCTCTCCACCCTGCTCTGGTCATTCAGGGCTTAATTTCGAGGAGTAGTTTATTGCTCATATAATGCCACTATGGGAAGATCAAGTGATCACTCTTGCCTAAATGCCAGGACTGCTTAACCTAGCCTGGGTCTTTGTACCCCTAATGAGGTAATTCTGGACTGGATGAAAGATGGATAAAATTGTAAACGCTGCTCGGGAAGTTGGATTGTCTCCTACGGCTTCACTGACCTGGATTACGGTAGCTTCGCCATGGGTCCAGCATTCAGTAAGGCGTAATAAAGGAGTAGTTGCTTACCGTTACGTACACCAACACCCGGACTTGTTTTTCTCAACTTAAGATGGGGTGAAGAAAAAAAATGCGGAACGGCTCACAATTTTCTGTTTCATCCATCTGGTGTTACATGAATATCATCAGTGTTTATTCCACATACTATTATGGTAAGTAAAAGCAATATTGATATCATTTACAATTATGAATATTCCACATTCATTCTGAGAGCAGTCATACAATTAATTCTATATCAGTAAATCCATTATCATTCGGCTTTAAAAGAGTGAGCCTCATCAAGGTTAGTGGGGTACAGCGGAAGTTGTGCATTAGCTGTAGAATACGTGAACTGAATGTACTACAGAATTTAAAATGCACGGAGAGAGAGAGAGAGAGAGAGAGAGAGAGAGAGAGAGAGAGAGACTAAAGTTATTACATCCAAATAACTGCTGACTGTTAAACAAACCTTTATTGTCTACCACCTGCGGTACATTCATGCAGGAGATGCCCAGGCTGTGGGAAGTGAGGGAGTGAATGGGTATGGGGAGGTCCAAGGTAGCACAGTATATATGGACGCCACAAACAAATAGTAAGCCACGTGTAACTCTACTTTCTTCTCCCACGAAGGGTGAGGAAAGGAAACCACGATCTGCTAATAACTCGACAACCGCAAAAAATGGCTGCATGTATTTAATAAGAGTATCCGAGACAAAATTGGCTGGATAAATATACAGTAGGTTCGAACCCTGCGTGTCTATCGAAGTCGGTGGTTCGTGCTTCAGTCAGGAGGTGAGAATGCCCAGTGTGCCGAATGCCGATATCACGCACAAAATTTTCCCATTAAATACAAGTTTCTCGTGATGTCCCTATGCTTAAACTCTATCACTCCATTCAACGGGTTTCGAATAGTCGCTGATGGAAAATGTATGGTGACTGGGGCTGTATTTTCAAAAGAAGAATAGGTGTATAGTTTGAGCGAATTGGAATCTCCGAGCGATGGGCTGGGAGTGAACAAGGGATGAGGGGGGGACCCGAGGGAGAGGACAGTACGCGGAGAGGCGGGAGAGGAGGGAGAGTTGATACGCGTACTCGTGCCTAGTTTTGTTTCATTTGTGTTGTATGTGTGTTTTATAGGACCTTCTTCTGTATTAAGGTGAGTGTTGGGATGAGTGAGTTTTGGGTGTGCTGTATGTAGTTATGAGCGTGAGAGCTAGACGGGTGAGTGTAGATGAACGGGAGAATGTGAGACGGAGACGGGTGGAAGGGCATCCTCGTGTCCACTTTTCTTAGAGTTTTGTGTAATTCTGTTGGATTTATTTCTTCCATACTTAGATGATTGTTGGGATGAATGAGTTTTGGGTGAATTATATATGAATTTGAGCGTGAAAGCTAGGTGGGTGAGCGTAGATGAGAGGGAGTTTGGGAAATGCAAGTGAGAGACAAGGCGCATCCTCGTGTCTAGTGTTTGGCGTGGGTGGAGAGGGAGGGAGAGCTGTTGCGAGCTGATTCTGTGAGCTGTGAGGTAGTTATGGGATTCTGACACTGGTAGATAACTAAATGTAAAGAAAGGTTGTCATAGCCTATAGTACGATTATGTATTGATAAATTAGTTTCCTTTATGATGCTTGCAGAATAGCGTGGTTAATGTGCTCCCATTCCGGCTCCCCCCCCCCCTCTCGTATGATCAATAGTTACTTTTTTTTTGGGGGGGGGGAAATATCCTTGTTATTTGTGCATTTTACTTGTGGAAAGAATAAGTTGACTAGGAGACTATGTGAAAAACGTGGGGGAGGAGGAGAGAAAGAGGGAGATGGGGATGAAATGGAGAGATGGAGAGGTAAATGAGTTGGGGGAATGTGAGTTGAAGAGATGGCAGCCTGATAGGGGAGGAATGATATGAAGACAATTCATTTGTGGCCACCCTTCCCGGGATTAAGGCGTCATGCTGTAAAATAGTGAGTTATTGAATGTGATAGGTTTGGTTATTTCGGCTAGTGTAACGCAATACACTTTGGTAAGGTAAGCTAACTTAGCCTAACATGATAGTTCACTGCCAACTTTATCATAGGCTAGATTGAGCTGCCAAATATACAAGCAAGTCTCTGCATGGCTTTTATTCGATGAAGTATTTCCAGTTTTACAGTTTTAATTCCAGTATACAGTATATTACTCATGTACATAGTTATTTAGAAAGATTACTTAGTTCTTAAGAACAGTATGTAAACACCGTTGCTTCGTGTCTCGTAGGAATCGCTAGTAGAGGTGAAAATCGCCTGAGAGGCCCTGTTTTGGTAACCGTAACACTATGTGCAACTAAGCTACGTAAAAAATTATCTTTATTAATACCCATGTCACTATATACACACACATAGGTATTCTGTTTTGGATAACCCTAGACGACTTTATTAATTTGAGGGAAATACTAGCTGGTGAAGTGATAAAAAATTGCGAGCTGGATGTTGCTGGAAAACGACAAATGATATTGCAGTCGAAGCGAGTTGGCATCTTTCGGTTGTCGGAGGCAGCTAGGGTAAAATGCCAGATACCTCTTGAATAATAATTTTTGCTATTATTTTGCAGCTACATGCAAAATAATTTTACGTCCATCCCCCTAACCTCTTATCAGCATAATATTCCGAGTTCTCATGTATTAAGAAAATTGTTATTCATGCCAAGATTGCCAAATCATATTTAGTAAAATTTAGCTCGAACGAGTGGCGTCTTGTCAGTGTGTGAAAGAGCCGGAGAAAATCATTCGTAGTTTTCCAATACTTCTTGGCTTTCACAGCGCTTATTATTTCCAGCACATGCCTTACATATTTATTCTTGCTCAACTGCTCGTCCAATGAACTGTATGTAAGTACTGCTTTTACATTTTATGTTGTAAAAAATTGGCTAAAGCTAGCATACCGATGTGGCAACAGTGACAAGATGGCTGCTGGTTAGACGTCGACGCTTGGCTGTAGTGTTTTATATTTGTGTTTGTTAGGCCTCTCGTTATCAGAAGTGGAGCTGAATGATCAACAAGAGCTCCTCAATATACCCTGCGCACCATGCGGTAAGTGTAGACGCTGGAAACTGCTATTTCTGCCGTAAACACCGAGAAGCCTGTGCTCATTCACGTGTTCCTATGTTTACCTTGTCTCTTTAAATCCATTCATTCGCTTTGTCCGCCGTAGATGAGTGACTACTGTTTACATTGCTAGTCATTTAACTTCATTCATTGCCGACGCATTCATCTATTAGGCCCCGATAGATATTCGCTGCTGCTGTGATTGTGTTAATATCTTTCACACGACGCTCTTCGTGTTGTGATTTGTACCGATGGGTCTCGTCAGCACCAGTGTTATTGTCCTCTTCGCTCCTGTGATTTATTTATATATTCTTGTTATTGCCAGACGATTTGATTAGTTTAGGAAAGACTTTCTTAGTTGGATTAGGTAATAGCCATGATTAACCCCTTTAGTACGAGGTAATTCCCAGGTTAATTGATATGCTGAATTGTTTGCAAGAATAAAGCAATGAGTTGTTGAAGTGAAGGGGTAAATTACATTTTATTAGTTATTTAATTGTTATATGTGTTTTATTTTCCCCCCGACGTGTTCATGTGTACTATACTTATCTAAACCCCTTCTTTTCGGCGCTGTCATTTTTTCTTGCTACCACCAGACGGTTTTATTCAAGCCTAGTACTGACGTCTGTTAGTGAAGGGGTTAATAGAAGCTTCTGTCTAAATCTTGCTGTTCGTAGTGTCTCCGAAGCTATTAAAAAATGGAAGTAAAATAAAATATGTCGTCAGATTGAAGGGGCCTATGCAGTAATGCCCTTCACTGTGATGACATTTTTCTCTTGCTACCTGTAGACTTTTTTTTTTTTTTAAGCTAAGAGGAGACTTTGGAGCTATAGGAGGTAGATACAGTCTTCATTATTCCTTGCAGTATTAAAGGCCTTATTGTCCATGCTAAATAAAATCGTCTGGAGGCAGTAAGAATAAAGTTAGAGGTAATATAGTTGTAGAGGTTATATTCATCGTGCAAAGTCTGTTATTTATTTATTTATTTATTTAGTAAGTTAGTCAGTCATTTTCGTGTGCCAGTATTCTGTCATTTACACCAATTCTGTCATGCATATTATTTTTTTACTTTAGTGTTTGATAAGCCTGTTTTTATTTGCGTATCGGTACTATTTTTACAATCCCATTTTCCACCTTGCCGTGGTTATTGTTGTTTATTCCAGTGTTGCCAAACCAGTTATCGTTTACCACAAGCCAGTTAGTCTTTATTCACGTTATTCCAAGCCTGTTTTCGTTTATTTCAGCGTTTGCAAGTCCTTTATTGTTTATTTCAGTTGTGCCAAGGTTAACTCCAGTATTACCAAGCTTTTTAACATTTATTCCATTGTGCCAGACTTATTATTGTGTATTCCAGTATTGCCAAACATTTTATCGTTTATTCCAGTAATTCCAAGTTTTTATCATTTATTCCACTGTTGCCAAGTTTTTTATCATTTTTTCCAGTGGTGCCAAGCTTTTTATAGTTGATTCCAGTGTTTCCAAGCGTGTCGTTGATTCCATTGTTGCTAAACTTTTTGAAAATTATTGTTTTATAATTTATTCTGTTATTGTCAAGACATTTCTTCTATTACATTTTTGCCAAGTTCAGTGTTAACCTTTAAGACTATTTCAGTTAGCCATACCCTGCAGTGAATTAAAGAGGAAACCAGTATTCCAAAGTTCAGCAGTGAAATGAGTAAAAGAAGCGTTCAAAGTTCAGTAAGCCATAACCCACTAGGCCTAACTAAGCCAAATTATGTGGCCAGTTCTCATTGGGCTTTCGTTGACCGCGCACTAAGCCGGTTAAGCCAGCCGACCGAGTGATTAGCCAGCAGCCTGTAATGGTCTTAGAGGATCAGAAACGGGGAGGTGAGGGTTGGGTCCGGGCGTGGGTAATCAAGAGAGAGAGAGAGAGAGAGAGAGAGGCAATTCTGTTATTAGAAAGTGTGTGTGTGTGTGTGTGTGTGTGTGTGTGTGTGTGTTGGGTACATGAAGGCAAATGTGCTGCCGTAAATATGAAAAAATCGCCGATGTGCATTAGGTAATAGACCTGAATGAGATAGTTAAAACAAAATTTAATAATATTGCATATGAATATCAGAACGTGGACGTGAGATGTGCAGACGCCAGTGGCCTAGATAAAAGAAAATAGTGCCGTATATGATTATAGACTAGACGTGGACCATTGATAAAACTAAATGAAAGGAAGGCAGCAAGTAAGGAAAAGCGATTGAGTATATAAATGAGAAAGTGATTAGTAAAGAAGGGAATTATAGTAAAATAAAGTGTGGAAGAGATATGTAATTGAGAAAATAGTAAATGAGGAAGGGAAGACAGTACCGGTAAATAAAGAGAAAGTGGGGAAGAGAGAGAAAATTAAGGAACTGGTAAATGAGGAAGAGAATCAGTAAGACAAAGTGGGAACGAAATGATGATCCAAGTGTGAATGCTAGTCCAAACAAACCACAGTAAGTCCTTTCATCTCAGTCTGCCTCAGTCCCCGCCAAAAATACACCCACACAAAGTTGCATAATCCTGCCTCTCTTGTCGGGTGTTGCAGAGTTATCCAGGATTAAAATAGCTTGGATCATCCCCCGTGTTGAATTATCCTTCGTGCAGTGAATTACCAGAGTGAGTGTTGAGAGGTGGGGTTCGTGGGAGAGTGAGGGAGGAAGCTGGGACAGAAGGTGAGAACGTGAGGGAGACGAATGAGGTGAGAAGGTGAAGAAGGGAGACAGAATGAGGTGTGAAGGTGAGGAAGGGAGACAGAATGAAGTGTGAAGGTGAGGAAGGGAGACAGAATGAGGTAACGAGGTGAGGACGTGAGACAGAATGAGGTGAGAAGGTGAGGAAGGGAGAAAGGAAGAGATGAGAATGTAAGGAATGGAGACAGAACGAGGTGAGAATGTAAAGAGTGAAGACAGAATGAGATGGAAGGGTGAAGTGCATGGAGACTGATGATTTGGAAGGATGGGTCTAGGGATTAGTTGTGATAGACATGGCAGAGTGCAAAGGGAGGACAGAACGATGCTGGAGGGTATGGTAGAGGTGTACATGAGGGAGGGGGCTTGGGTGGGTGGGAAAGAGTAGAGATGTGTTATGGTGTTATTGGCTTCTGTTCAGTGACGTTAATATGAAAACTGGTTCTTGCCATCTGTAGACAAAGTTATTAAGACTCTTCCTAAGCAAAATACCGTAAGAGAGTTATCGAACTGAAGGGGTTAAGGATAAAAGATGTTTTAGTTACACCCTGGATGAAGTCTACGTTTATGACAGTAAAGAGGATGGATAGATAGATGATAAGTAGATAGATAGATGGACCGACTTAAACGCGAGGGAATAGACACAACAGGGATCATCATCATCATCATCATCATCATCATCATCATCATCATCATCATCATCATCATCATCACCACCACCACCACCACCACCACCACCACCACCACCACCACCACCACCACCACCACCACCACCACCACCAATTCGCACTCTAAATTAACAACTAAAAAAGAAAAATAAGAAGGAAAATTGTCATAAACGCACCCAAGATAAGATCCCGGATTATGTACCTTGACACTACTGTAGATAGAATTAACCCCCCCCGCCCTCCCGGATGAGATTTGGATTAAGAACACCCCCTCATCCCCCTCCCTAGTTTAACTCTGAGGCGAAATTCGTGGACAGTTCATCAGAGTTTCGACCTAATTAGACCTGCAAAAGTTTTAAGCTGGATCGGAGTGGCAAGGCGAGGAGAGCTTAGGGGGTTAATCTTGCTCTCAGGCGCTTTTTTTTTTTTTTTTTTTTTGGGGGGTTCAGGGGGGGGGGATTTCGTAAGTGGGGTATGCTTGGAGTCTGAGAGGTGGTGACGTGTTGGAGAGAGAGAGAGATTGAGAGTCAGGGGAAGGAATTACTGGTATATTTCCATGTGTAGGCTACGTGTGTGTGTGTGTGTGTGTGTGTGTGTGTGTGTGTGTGTGTATGTGTTATATCTGCTTTCTCATGATTCTTGTTTATGTTTTATTACTGTGGATTAGAATTTGAGACATTGCAAAAGTCATTTGTTCTCTCTCTCTTTCTCTCTCTCTCTCTCTCTCTCTGTCTCTCTCTCTCTCTCTGTCTCTGTCTCTCTCTCTCTCTCTCTCTCTCTCTCTCTCTGTCTCTCTCTCTCTGTCTCTGTCTCTCTCTCTCTCTCTCTCTCTCTCTCTCTCTATGTATATATATGTGTTTTTATTTGTTTCTTTCATTTTTTAGTGCCACTCAACTGTGTAAAAGCTTCTGTCCTTCTTTTCCCTTTTTATTCCATCAGTTATTGTATTTTTACTTTAATGCTTTCGTTGGCTTTTATGCCTTTTCTTCAATCTTCCATGACCCTAACTTCTCTCCATTTCTCCCTCACATCCCTCCATCTTTTCCTCACTAACCTTCTCCCTCTTACTTGCTTCCCTTACTGCTCATTTCCCCTCCTCACCCCTCATTTCCACCCATACCCCTCACTCCCATCCATCTCCTTTACTTCCCTCCCACACCCCTCACTTCCCTCCTTTATCCCTCTCCTCTCCCCATCCTCCTCACTTCCCACCATCACCCCTCACTTCCCTCCCTCACCCCTCAGTTCCCTCCAACATCCCTCACTTCTCTCCCTTGCCCTACCCTTCCCTCCCTCACCCCTCATTTCCCTCCCACACCCCTCATTTCTCTCCCTTACCCTTCACTTTCCTTCATCTCCCTTCACTTCCTTATATCTTGCCTCATTTTCCTCCCCCACCTTTCACCTCCCTCCCTCACTTTTCACCTCCCCCCCTCACCTTTCACCTCCCTCCCTCACCTTTCACCTCCCTCCCTCACCTTTCACCTCCCTCCCTCACCTTACACCTCCCTCCCTCTCCATGACTCTCCTCACTCTTCCTCAGTCGTACTAATTACTCTCTCTCTCTCTCTCTCTCTCTCTCTCTCTCTCTCTCTCTCTCTCTCTCTCTTCCTTTGCCTTCCCCCAATTACTTTCCTTTATTCTTGCATTGTTAAAACGTTGCTTTCATCTTCTCCCTCGCTATCCCCTCCCCTTTCACTCCTCCCTCACCCTCTCCCTTGCCGACACGCTCTCCTTACTCTCCCTTACTCCTCTCCCTCACCTTTCTCTCTCATACTGTCTCCCGGTCCCACACCCTTCTCTTCATCCCTAACTCCCCTCACCACACCCTTGATCCTCTCCCTTACCAAACAACAAATAACTTACCCTCTCTCTCTCTCTCTCTCTCTCTCTCTCTCTCTCTCTCTCTCTCTCTCTCTCTCTCTCTTCCCCTTCTACCCTCACAGTTCCTCCTGTTGATCCTTCCCTTTGTTCTTCCGGTACCCTCCCCAAACTTCCTCATCCGCCTTCTTCCTCACCCTCCCGTCCTCTTCACCCTCCTCTCCTCTTCACCCTCCTCTCCTCTTCACCCTTCCCTCTTTCTCACCTCTTCCTGTCCCTCCTAATCTTCTTTCCCCATCCTCACCTTCCTCATTTTCACCCTACATCTCCAATGTTCCTCTCATACCTCACCTGTACTTGTCTCATCTCATCCTTCACCTCCCTTCCCTTCCATTCCCTCCCCTCCCCTCCCCTCCCTTCACCCTACCTCCTTCCGTTTTTCCTTTTCCCTTCTCCCTATCACTCCCACTGATTTTCCTTCCTATCCATTCCATGTACACCCTTCTGACTCAGTTCTGTCTAACCCACGTCACCTTCGCTCACTTTACCCCTCTTTCTGCCCTGTCATCCTCTCATCCCCTTCTCCATTTCCCACTCTCACCTTCACTTCCCTCCTTCCTTATGCCTCTCCTCTCCCTCCCTCTCTCTCCTTCCTTACTTCCCCCTCTTCCATATTCCCCTCTCCTCCCCTCCTCATCACTCAAGCTCAGTGGCAGCAAATAACACAGCCAATACCACCATTTTTCACGGGTCAATAAGTGTCAAAAGACCGCCCCCTCCCCGCGTCACGCCACTAATAGTCCTATGTACTCCCGGTGACGCCACACGCTATTTGTTGCCGTCCTGACCCCCCCTTTGCGTCACTCTTCTGGGCCTTGCCTCTCTATGGGGACGGTGGGGTGACTTTCTGTGGGGAATTTCTGTGTCCTGGTGAATTTTGTGGGATCATGGTGCCATTCCCGATGAGTTTGTGGGACGGGTAATTTCTGTGGGTCGTGGTGAATTTCTGTGGGTCTGAATCTGGGGGGATCCTGGTGTCTTTCTGTGAGACTGGTTAGTGTCTGTGGGTCTGGCTTAATTTAAGGGTCCTGATATCTCTCCGTAGGCACTAGTGGCTTTCTGGGGGCCGTGCTGAAATTCTGTGGGTCGTGGTGTCTTTCTGCGGTTCTGTCTTAGCCCCAGAAATAATGCTGGGAACGTGGTGTGGGGTGGAATGACGAACGAGTCGACTGGGATTAAAAGTGCTCTATACTAGACGTAATTTATCGGCGTCGTGGGATTCTGGCGTCTCTGTCGTGAACCTAGCGTCTCTGGGTGCGGTGTAGTGACTCTGAGTTGTTTTCTTGAAAGTTTTTGCACGTTTTTTGGCGCTTCTGCTTAGTGGTCCAGTTTAAATTTAGCATCATTATGTTCTCTTGAGTGTGTTTTAAAATTTTGTTAATAGATATAAGTTGCAGTAATATTCAAGAGGTGATTAACAAGCCACTTAGAGAAATTGTTAAGGAAAAGGTAACAGGGGAACCTCCATAGCTTACAACAACAAAAAAAAAGAAAAAAAGACTTGTGGATCCTTGTGTGTGTGTGTGTGTGTGTGTGTGTGTGTGTGTGTGTGTGTGTGGAGTTTTTTCGCTGTATTTGTCTCAGATGTAATACTGAATAAGTGGTGAGGTAGAATGGGATGGAATGGAGTAAATGATTAGGGTTAGGAGTACCCCGGGTGACACCAGACGCAGCTTGTTGGCGACGTGGGAACCTTCCGACCTTCTGTGGGTGCCTGGCGCTTATCTAGGGATGCTTGACGTCTTTAGGAAACTATTTTTGCGTAGCCTTGGGGGTCTGACTTCTTTTTGTGTGCCCTCTACCCTAATCAGATCGGTAATAGTCTGCGAAATTTAGATGACTTCAGACTCAATTTGTGTGGGTCTTTCTTGGATTCTAGCGTCTTTCTTTGATGTGACATTTTTCTTTGAACGCTCTTTACGTCAATTCCGGAACAGTATACGTATGCCGGCGTGATTCCAGATGTAGTTTGTTGGCGTCGTGGGGTGCCATACCGTGCCTGGCGTATTTTTAGGCCTGTGTTGGCGTATCAGGTATGAGGGGATAAGACTGAGGACGTGAGGTAGAGGTGGAATGACGGGAAATAGGGATCAAGATAGGACTATATTGTATCGCTGTAATTTTTGCCCAAAATTTAAGATGGAATAAGAGATCAAGTAGGAGACAGACAGACTGATAGACTTATAACTAGCAGAAAGGGAGTAATTTTCAAAGCTCAGTTTTTAAAGATAATATGCAGGTTTACTGTTCAAGTGTTGGGGTTTTCTCCTCTCAAAATAAAATTGTTTGCATGTAGCCAGGATATGTTTACGAGGGATCTGCTTAGGCCTACATGGTTGTGCGTGTGCGTGTGTGTGTGTGTGTGTGTGTGTGTGTGTGTGTGTGTGTGTGTGTGTGTGTGTGTGTGTGTGAGTGTGTGTGTGCCGGGGATCTTTCCGTATGTGATTATTTTGTGTATGTGAGGTTTGTGCTAGTATGGTTGTTTGTATTAACATCCGAGTTTTTTTCTTTCCCTGCACGTGTAATACATTTGTATACGTGTGCACATATATGTACATTGTACTTAACCGTGTACGGTATACGCTCAAGAAGGGGAAAGAGAGGCGGGAGGAGGAAGGGGGGGGAGGGTAGTACTATCAGCACCAGGTCAAGAACAGCAACAACATGAAAAGAGCAGAGAGGGAGTGTGAGTGATGAGGCGGGAGTAACACATCAATAGTAATGAGGGTGGAGGGAACCAGACAATAGGGAGGATCGACCGCCAATGAAGTGGTTAGCGGGAGGGGAGGGTCAGTGGGGGCCGTGAAAAAAGGTCAAGAGGGTGTAAGAGGTCAGAGGTTCAAAAAGTCAGAGATAATTACATTCATACTTTAGCAGGACACAGGTGAACATAATTATTATCGACTAGACCGGAAGGCGTTAAACAAAGGCCAATGGAGCAGGTCAAAGGTCACAGTAGTTAGAAAGTTCGACAATTATTTACGAAAGTGGTCATAGTAGAATCAAAAGTGGTTAGCGAGATGGAGGTAGGAGGAAGGTCAGCGGGAGGCACAGAAAAGAAGTTCAGGAAGGAATATTAACAGGTCGAAAGTCGTAGCATCTAAGAAAGAGGATCAGTTAAGATGTATGTTGGTTCTCTGTGAAGGAAGTGGTTTGCGAAGGGAAAGGGAGGTGGGGGATAAATCAGCGAGAACCCGTAAAAAATGTAAATGAAATAATATAAATAAGTCAGGAGAAAAACAGCTTCAAGGTCACAGTAGTGTAAAATTGAACGAACTGGCAGTACTTTAGGTAGAACGTGATCATCTTAAAATTAAATCTATATTATATTTTTAGGGGGGTGCCGGGAAGGGGGAGGGTCAGCGGGAAGCGTGAAAAAGGTCAAAACGGAATAACAACAGGTCAAAGGCCATCTTAAAAGAAAGGTCCCTCAATTAAGGAATAAGCTTAAAGTGACTTCATTTACCTGCTGCATTATCCTGTTTTTTTTTTCTGTTGTTCTGTTTTGTGTGTGTGTGTGTGTGTGTGTGTGTGTGTGTGTGTGTGTGTGTGTGTGTGTGTTTGGGGATTGAGACTACACTCTAATTTGCGACACTTCCCCCCCCCCTCCAAAACAAAAAAAAGAGTAAGGAATGCAAAACCGACAAATTATACTGTTGGACCTAAATTTTGCCCTCGGGTATATGCTGTCTCTTTACGATAACAGCAACTTATCCTTAATTGTCGCCTCCGTCCTGTTGTTAAGAAAATCTGCCTAATAACACCATACTGTCTGGGGTGGTATAGTCCTTTGAGTTCGCTGTCTTAATTTGATCTTTTTGCTAAATTTAATCGCTTCCAGGCAGTTTTATTTTAGGAGAAGATTTTGATTGAGAATAAATTAATGACGACTATATCAGTTTCTTCCAGTCTAAAGCCTCAATCCTGAGATTTATAGCAATGTCTGGAAGGAACAGGAATAAACCTTCAAAAACGTCATTGAACCTGTTAATTAATATCATCCAGAGGTAGCGAGACAAAAAAAGAAAAAAAATAGTGCCGAAATAGTGCGAAAAAAAAAATCATACTGGAAATTTTCGTAACTAGTGGCGCGTGGTATTCGTGCTGTGTTGTGCTTAACTTATGTAGCTATTTTGGGTTGTCGTAATATATTCCCGTGGCGGAGGCTCTCTCAAGGCCGGGTTCTTCATTCCCGCCATGTGATGAGAGAGAGAGGGAGAGAGAGAGAGAGAGAGAGAGAGAGAGAGAGAGTGTGTGTACTAGTTGTAACATTATGCCATATATGATCATTTTTATTCCATCTCACATTTTTCCCTATTTTCCCTTTTCCATATTCTCATCATCTGGCTATGAGAAAATGTATATATAGCACAGAGGAATACTCAAATCTGGTGTGTTCTTAATCCCCTGCCTGTGACGAGAGGGAGGGGGAGCGACAGATGGTGTGGCGTAACATTGTACCGTACCTGATCATTCTTCTTCCGACCCAGATTATTCCTATTTAATCCCAGGCCATTCTTAGTACCCTCCCAGATTTTCTCCTTTTCTCTCCCTGATTTTCTCCTTTTCTCCCCCTGATTTTCTCTTTTCTGTCCCTGATTTTCTCCTTTTCCCTCCCTGATTTTCACTTTTCCCTCCCTGATTTTCACTTTTCCCTCCCTGATTTTCACTTTTCCCTCCCTGATTTTCACTTTTCCCTCCCTGATTTTCTCTTTTCCCTCTCTGATTTTGTCTTTTTTTTCCTCCTTGATATTCTCTTTTTTTTTCGGATTTTCTCTTTTCCTTCCCTGATTTCCCTTTTTTCCTTCCTTGATTTCCTTTTTCTTTCGCAATTTTTTTCCCAATTATAGTCTCTTTTCCAAACCATATTCTCTCTCTCTCTCTCTCTCTCTCTCTCTCTCTCAGATTTTCTCTCTTACCTCCTAGATTTTCTTTTTTTCCCTCTTAGATTATTTTTTTCCCTTAGTGATTTTTTCTTTTTCCCTCCCAAATTTTCTCTCTCCCCCTAGATTTTCTCTTTCTCTCCCACATTTTCTGTTCTTCCTAGATTTTCTCTACCCTCATTTTTTTTTTTCATTCATTTTTTTTTTCACTTTTTCCTCCCTGATTTTTTCTTTACCATTCCAGATTTTCTTTTTCGTCTCAGGTTCTTTTTTTTCCTCTTACTTCCTTTTTTTTACCGATTATCTTTTTCCTCAGATTTTCTCATTTTCTTCTCAGATTTTCTCGTATTTCCTCTCGTCTTTCTGTTTTCCCTCCCACATTATTCTCATCATCCAGTCATAAGGAAAAATGATATGTAAACAGACTACGGTATACCATGAAGAAGATGTACAGAAGGAACACTGAAATTTGGTGTGGTGTAACGTTGTACCTATTCCAAGACATTTTAATTCCATCCCAAATTCTCTCTGTTACCATCCGTATCATCAAAATAGTATGTTTAAGAGACCCACTAATCTAGGCAATGAACATGGTGTAATACAAATGAAATCTCAAATCCACTGTAGTGTAACATTTGTCTAAGCCATAACATCATTCCTATTTTCTCCCAGATAATACACCTAAGCATAATTTTCTCTTTCCCTCCCATTATTATTCTTATTCAATCCCGTATCTTTCTTTTTTACTCCATGTTTTTCCCTCAGATTTTCATTTTCTCCTCCCCAGATTTTCTTCATCTCTCCAGTATTTTTCATCCCTTCCCTACTTTGTTTCTTCCATTCCCATAATATCCAATTCCAGATTATTCTTTTTTCCATTTAAGCTTATCCCTTGTCCCCACCGTATTAATCTCGTCATCCTGCCCTCAGAAAGATGTGACACAAATGAGAACTCAAATATGGTGTAACATTATCCATACCAAATCAGTCTTATCCCCCCCTCCCTCCTCTACCAAGATTATCCCTTATCCCTCCCATATTATTGCCGCATTCACAGGGGCGACCGAATCCCCTAACTGTGTCACTCACGCACTCACTCACTCACTCATTTACTAATCACGGTTTATTTTTGAGAGATTGAATGTGGCAAGTTACAACCGTAGAGTTTGATATCGCCACACTTTACAAGGTGTGTTTTGTAGTAAGGGTATTGGTTGTGTGTCTTGTGTGCGTTTGGTGCGTGTCTTGGGCGTGTATGAGTTGAGGGTGGTGTGGATCACTGGTGTGGATCTGGGGTATATTAAGGTTTGTCAGTAAACAAGAGGAGACTTTTAGGATGTGTTACGATGGTGGATACAGTTGGGGATGGATGCTGTTATCAAGGTGTCCTCTGGCTTGTATATTTTCATCGCTCAACCATCAGACAAGAGAAGTGTAAGAGACAAGGCGTAAGAAAACGAGAGCTCCTTTTTATTTTACAAAGTTTGTGTATTAAAAAAAAAAAATCTGGTGTGCATAGTCGACAGTAGATGGTAGGAATGACGGAGAAGGTATCCCAAATGTAAATAAATTCTGTACATTATTATTACTGATGAAATGGGTTATAATACAGAAGGGTGATCAAAAGAACCAACACTCTACGTCATCGCCCCTAGCAATTATTAAGTGCTTCAGTCCTGTAACATTATTATTTTTTTTTCTTATTTCCTCGTTATTAATAATCTTGCGATAGAGTTTAAGAAATTGATTACCCATTCACTGTTAGGGGATCTACTGAACTGAATAAAATCGTCTCGAGATTGCAGGAATAAAGTAGAATGTGCCATCGTGTTGGGATTAAAATTGTGACTGTATTCTTTGTCGTAGTTTCACCTTGAGATTTGGGCCGTGTGGAGAGAATGGAGAATGAGAGCTTGGCCAGGAGAGTACAGTATGTGAGGTGGAACGGGCGAAGGGAAGGAGACCGAGGATGAGATGGAAGAATGGGATGGAGAGGTAGCTTATATGAGTGAGGGGGAAGGGGAGTTGGAGAAAGGGCAGCCAGATGGTGGATAGAATGACCTGGCGGCAATTCGTTAGTGGCCAGTCCCTCCAAAGTTAAGGTGTCTGATCATAGATAAGATAGTTAGCAGGGGTCGTAGACATTAAGATTATCAAAAGGTATATCTTGGATGAACTGAGTCTCTCGCAGTATCCAATACTAAAAAATTTCTCTCTCTCTCTCTCTCTCTCTGTATTCTTCATTCTAATTTAACTTTTTATGGTAACTATGAGCTAAGACAATGAAATAATCAAGCAATCTCATAATAAACATAAGATGAAGAGTGTTTGTCAATACGGCTCTAGTTTCATATGACAGTAGGAGTATAACTCAAGTATGGAACGTGGGGAAGTCTGTGGAGCAAATTTCCTGTATACCATAACAAGCTGATGAAGTGTAAATAAGAGAAAATAGAGGAGGCATACGGAGCGACCTGTTTTCTATATCGTGTGTTCGGAAAAAAAGGTATAATTGGGAGGAAAACGTTCATATAAATATCGTGAATTATCTAAGTGTAGTGAATTGTTCCAGTGAAAGGATTGTAGGCACTTTTGGGAAAGCTGTTTATTGGAATGAAGCTTGTATGTCCCAGGTAAAAAAAAAAAAAATCCAAACATGCGTATAATTCTTCCCCTTCCCTCTTTTTTTTTTTTTTTTTTTTAGAGCGCCTAAACAGTTGAGTCCTCAGCATACTCGTAAACTGGCCAGCTAGGAGGTCAATAAAAATAAAAAAAAATAGCGCATTATGTTATACTATGAATGTATTGTAAAAACAGTACGGTATATGTTACAGAACGCAGTTAAAAATGATGCTCTCAGGCTGTTGAGGCTGAAGACCAAGGACGCTGACAAAAGAAAAAAAAAAAAGTTTGGAAAATGTCCTTGTTATGACGTCCCATAATGAGGCGAGCGTCATAACAACGGAAGTCACTGAGAAAATGTTAGTCTTTCTTTGTAATGAGCGGCGTGTCAAAACAGAGGAGGCCTAGGCGAGAGACAGCTAGGCCTAACCCTCCACTCTATGAAGCCAATCACACGAGCCAAGCATACCTAATCCTAATCCTTGTCTCTCTCTCATTACCTTTATTCCGTCCCCATTTTCCGCCCTTCCGGAGCCTTCCCCTCATATCGGATTCGCCCTCCCTTTTACCCCTCATCTGAGACGTCTCTTTCCCCTCTCAGGCGCCCCCTTCTGCTCCTGACATCTGAGATTCTGTTCCCCTACCTCAGGCGACGATGCTAACTTTGGGCCCCGCTGTCTTCCTTCCGCTATTCTCCCTCTTTGTCGTGTCTCTCACATCGTATTACGTCCTTCATACATTTATTTACCAATTTTATGTCCGGTTTTCTGTGTGTTTTCTTAAGTTAATATGTATTTATTGCTTATATGCCTGGTTCTGTAAGTCTTTTCGTGTGCGGTAGTGTATTCTCCTCTTCCTTGTAATTATCCATTGTCATCTTTCTATCCTTACTTCTTATTTTATCCCATGCAACAGTTCCGGGTTCATTCCTCCTGTTTCTCCCCTCTGTCAATGTGCTTCCTTCATCATTCGTTTATTTATCACTTTTATGCCCAGTTTTCCTATGTACTTTTCAACGGTATAAACAGTTCTCTTTTCTTCCCCCCAATTTTCCACTCCCACATTTTTACCCTTACGTATAGTTTCACCGTATGTCGCCGTCACGAGCCCATTCTTGTTTATCAGTTTTCATTACTAATTTTTTTTTGCTTGCACCAATTTTTTACCTTACGTTTTTCCCCAATTTTTTCCTGTTTTTCCATATGCCATTCCTCCTCTTTCTCCTTTTTCATTCCTGCCACTTTTACCTACTTTCCTTTTATCTTGGATTTTCACTTTAAGCACAAGAGTTCTCCAGCCCCCTTTCCTCTCCTTCTCCCTTCCTGTACTAGTGTAATGTGGCGGTCCTACCCCTCAAAAACATTTGTGCTGCAGGCAAACTAGAGGCTCCTCTGTGTGTGTGTGTGTGTGTGTGTGTGTGTGTGTGTGTGTGTGTGTGTGTGTGTGTGTGTGTGTGTGTGATTATTCTTGTATTTGTGTATGTGTTTGTGTGTGTGTTTGTGTTTCTATGTATTTGTGTTTATGTCCGTGGATGTGTTTGTGTGTTTATGTTTGTGTTCGTGTGCGTGTGTGTGTGTTTGTTTTTTGTGTTTTTTTATTAGGGAGGGGTATCATGCAGTCGGAGTCATTAGTTGTTCTACACGTCAGGGTCTCTAAATAATAAAACGAGAATCTAATCCTCTCCATTGTTTAGTATGATAAGACCTCCTTTGATTATGACACGGGTTCGAGAGTGTAAAGGGACTAGTGTCCGCGGCTGTACAATCAGGTAGGCCTATAAAATTTGCCTACTATTCCACATCGTCAACTTCACTCTTAGGGCACGTCCGCCGCTTTCCTCCCTGACGCACCATATCAAGGAGAATCATCTATGGCCTGAGAAACATACTAAGGCCCCGCATTCCCGTCGGGCACGGAAGCTCCCTAGCACCTCTTCTGTTGCGATTTACCTTTGGTTACTGCTTGTTAATACTCTTTTGCACGTTATTTATGCAGAGTATGGCTATATTAGAATGATTTATGTAACTCGAAAGGAGACTGTAAGACCCAATACGCAGAATAAGTCGCTGAGGAAAAAGTGTTACCGACGATAATAGGGGCTTAAGCCTCTCTCACTTTGGAAATATCAGCAAGCAGAGGAAAGAAAGAGGAGGAGATGAAATATTAGACCAACTCTTGTCCTTGAATATCTTGATGTGTGGATGTTCTGAAAGATTGAAAAAACATGCTCTCAGATTCTTTCCACCTCATGTTTACCTGGGAAGCAAGGTTATGATGGCTGATATTACGCTTTCTTACATTGCATTACTTTTATTATCATTCTGTTATTTCTTCCACAGCAGGTGATTCCCTCATTCTTCATCACTTTCCTTCCTTGTAGTATTGTCGGGGCGGGAGGGAAGGGGAAAGAGAAGCTGGGGGTGAGTGAGGAGAGGGGAGGAAAGGGAGGAACGGAGGGATGAGGAAAAGAGAGGAGAGAGGAAAGGAGGAGAGGAGAGAGGAAGGGAGGAGCGGTGGGGATAGGAAAAACGAAGAGAAGATAAAGGAATCAAAGGGAACCGGAGAGGGGAGAGGAACGAATGGGAAAAGAAATGAGAGGGAAGCCGAGGGGAGAGTGGAGAAAGGGAGGGAAGGGGAGGAAAGAGGGAAGGTAAGGGGAGAAGCAAGGGGAAGGGGAGGGGAAGGGTCGAGGGTAAGGAAGAGGCGGAGAGGGAGCAACAAAGAGGGGAATCCAATCTCCCACACACACAAGGTTATAATCATAGGCAGTAATCACCCGCTGACAGAAGGCCGGGCGGGTGCGGTGGGGGAGGCGGAGAGGGAATGATGATTGGAAGGTAGAGAGAGGGAGGGAGGAAAAAGGAGGAGGGGGCGGCAGCTGGAAGGAAGGGAGGAAAGGAGGGCGTCTTTGATTAGATCTCTCTCCTGCAGTTTGTTCTTTAAATCCTGGGGGTTGTATATGTCGTTGCACCATTTTCTTAGCGATTTATTATGTTTCTTACACCATAATAACCACTTATGTTATTTATCTGTGTCTTGTAACGGGATAGGTGGCTTGAGTAACGTACAGGATCAGAGTCTAATGTGCAGAATAAATCGTTGAAGAAGAAGCGATACGGAGCCTCCTCTCCCACAGATTCCATGTTTTAGATTAGGCATTTTTGTTTATTTTGATTTCGCGACAGTTTCTAAAATTGCTGGCTTTCTTCTGCTTCCTTTATTGCTTGCTTGATCAAAATGCTGTATCATATTTTCCTTTGGTATTTTCACGCTCGGATCATTATAACGAAGGCTCATAGCACAAATATTTTTCTCATTACCCATTTGCTTCCATAGTTGAGCATCGCAGACAACTAAACCCAGTACCTACGGCGGGGTTTGCTTGTATTTTTTCTCTTACACGTCTTTCGGAACCATATGATGCATCTTAGTTTTATTGAGGCTGTGAATACTGTGAAGCCGATAGTGTATTTTTTATTCTTTATCTCCAGACGGTTTTATTCAGCTGAGGGAGACTTTTTCGAACTGGGGTGGATAGATACAGCCTTCATTATTCCATTCATTAACAGGGAAGTATACTAAACCGAATAAAATCATCTGGAGATAGGAAAAAGAAACCACAGAAATACGTCATGCACTTATTGCGACTGGTTCTTCGCTGTCTCGATCTAGTGTCAGAAACTTAAGATCTTGCTGAACTAACCATCAACAAAGTGAGATGGAAGGGTTTCAGTCTCGCTTCACTGGTTCTGAACCCCTATAGTGTAAAGGGATTTATGACGGCAACTGTACATACCCGGTAGGTCCGCATATAAGTAATGGGATGCCCGAATTTGCGTGTAGTATGATATATGTTGCAGTTGTTTGTTTTCTTGTCACTAATTCAGTAATATCTCTCGCAGGACGTGACAGACTTTATGAATATTTATAAAATGCGCTCCTCTCTCTCTCTCTCTCTCTCTCTCTCTCTCTCTCTCTCTCTCTCTCTTTCTTCTTCTTCTTCTTCCCCTCTATTTCTACTCCACCCAGTTTCATCACATGTGAACTTTGAGAATATAGTACATATAAATTGCCTCCAAACTTCTGTAATATCTGTGCAATATGAACTAAACTTTAAAAAAGTATCTCAAGGAAATTAGTCAGTAATTATGTAACCATGAACAACATGGAAACAAGCGTACACAAGCAAAGAGAAACAAACTATGGAAAATCAATACATACAAAAAAAAAAAAAGAAAGAAAGAAAGAAAAGTAAAACAGAAAAAAGAGAAATAGAGTAAGATCACATAACAAACAAATGAAAATAAGTGTATATGTTACTATATATGCCAAAATACCACATAAACTACAAACAAAAAAGCAAATTGTGTCTCCACAAACAAGTGGCATGACACATCATCACTATCATCGACCGCAGCATATGTTAGGACTGCAGTTATTACAATTATGTTACTCCATATTATAATTATGTAACTACAAACAATATGTACCAATTTATGTGACAGTTGCATTAACAAGATGTAACTTTTATGTAACTTTAACTACAATTATGTAACTACAAACGATAGGTAACAATTATGTAACGACAAACGATTGCATTATGTTACACTAACTACAATTATGTACCTACAAACGATATGTAACAGTTATGTAACGACAAACGATTGCATTATGTTACACTTTGCCAATTATGTAACAGTTGCATTAACAAGATGTAACTTTTATGTAACTTTAACTACAATTATGTACCTACAAACGATATGTAACAATTATGTAACGACAAACGATTGCATTATGTTACACTAACTACAATTATGTAACTACAAACGATATGTAACAATTATGTAACGACAAACGATTGCATTATGTTACACTAATTACAATTATGTACCTACAAACAATATGTAACAATTATGTAACGACAAAACAGTTGCATTAACAAGATGTAACTTTTATGTAACTTTAACTACAATTATAAGGCCAAGACCCTTATGTAAGAGTTGCATTAACAAATGTAACTACAATTATAAAGCCAACACAATTATGCATTAACACAATATTTAGTAACAATTCATAAAATGTTACAATTATGTAGCACCACAATGTTAGTACAATATTATGTCATACAATTATAGCACAATTCTATATTACCAGTATCATCATACAAGTTAGGTGAAATATTAGACATTACTAAAGTGATAACTCTATGTAATGTAATAACCTAGCAGTATTACCATTGCACAATTATATGCGTAATATTACTGAATAATCACTATTTACTATGAATAATATATGTATACAATATTCATACAATTATGTTACTTTACAATATTATGTATTTCACTTAATTAGCTTATAAGTTCATTATAATGTGTATGTAGTATGTATTAATATATTATAACTATTAAATGTCGATGGTACGCCATTTTTGCGCGGCAGAGCAATGTGGTAGGTCTCCATATTATAATTGCAAATCATACTAGATAGATAGATAAATAGATAGATAGAGAGACAGATAGAAGCAGGAAGTCAAATGATGAGAAGGTGTTGTGTCTGCGAGAATCGAGCAGTGCTAAGCATGCTTACACACTCTTAACACTGAGGAAAGCTGACGACAGCGGCCAGTAAGGAGATGATGCAGTTAGCTGTCAGCAGTCCTCTCGTGAACAAAGATCTAGTCCACCCCTGCTATACCAGAATTTAGGAAAGAGAGCTCAGACGGAGATTAGCCACCGAACAGGCTAGACAGAAGGAGACAAGCGACCCTATAGAGAGGTCGAGACGGAGATTAGCTTGAGAACAGAGAGAGAGAGAGAGAGATAGCGAGACAGGGAGGTAGCTACCCAGGACTTATACTATTATACCTGTTTAATATTTCCAAGACAAATAAAGATAGTCCCATACTATTCTTTACCTCTCCCGTCACTACATGACATCTGGTGGGGAAACTACTACAAGATATAAAAGCCGCTCGACCACAAGTCTAACATATACTTCTCTACAATTAACTACAAAGTCTTTATGACACTTCGTCACTCTCTCTGTTCCCACTTTCATTATCTCTGCCTCTGCTCCCAGTTTCATCATCTCTGCCTCTGCTCCCACTTTCACTATCTCTGCCCCTGCTCCCAGTTTCACCATCTCTGCCCCTGCTCCCAATTTCATCTCATCATCTCTCCCTCTGCTCCCAATTTCATCGTCTCTGCCCCTGTACCCAATTTCATCATTTCTGCCTCTGCTCCCAGTTTCACCATCTCTGCCCCTGCTCCCAATTTCATCGTCTCTGCCCCTGCTCCCAATTTCATCATCTCTGCCCCTGCTCCCAATTTCATCCTTTAATCATCTCTGCCCCCTACTCCCATTTTAATCATCTCTGCCCCTTCTCCCAGTTTCATCATCTCTGCCTCTCCTCCCAATTTAATCATCTGCCCCTATTCCCAGCCTTATTGAGGATGCTTCTGTTTCCAACTTTCTCCTCGGTATCTCCCTGTCCCTTCCCCCAACTTCCTTGTCTCCCAGCTTCTGTGCCTCTTCTTCCAGCTTTATCGTTTCTTTGCTCCCATTTTTCTGTGTCGCTTTTACTTTGAGTACATCAGCTTCATGTCTGCCTTTGTCTTCCTTCCAATTCTGTGAACATTCTCTGTATTGATGGTTTTATCATTCTCTCTCTCTCTCTCTCTCTCTCTCTCTCTCTCTCTCTCTCTCTCTCTCTCTTTATCACCTCTCCCTTTTTCTATCCCCCTCCCCTTACAGCACAGCATACAACTTTTCCACTTTCATTTGTTTCCCTCTGATTATTATTATTATTATTATTATTATTATTTGTTGGTAGGGGTGACTGGTGTAATTTGAAGGACTGTGAATTCGCGGTCCCGGGTTCGATTTCCGGCCTGACACGCATCTTAGGACGGGATCTCTCTATTATTCCAGTGTGTAGACAGAAACGGGACCTGGATGTATCACTCGACGGTTGCGTGGGTCAGTTTGGGGGGAATTTTTGTCGGGTGCCCACTTATCAGTCACGCAGCCGTTTCCCCTACCCACTGTTTTACACGAAAATTCTCTCCTCTCTCTCTCTCTCTCTCTCTCTCTCTCTCTCTCTCTCTCTCTCTCTCTCTCTCTCTCTCTCTCGTATCCTCCTTCTCTCCTTACTCCCAACTTTCCCCTCATCCCTCTCAAAGACCTCGTGTTGTATGCAGTCAGCTTTATCTCATAACTTCTTGTACCCATGTCTTTCACCTAATTATTATCTCTCTCTCTCTCTCTCTCTCTCTCTCTCTCTCTCTCTCTCTCTCTCTCTTATCCTCCTTCTCCCCTTACTCCCAACTTTTCCCCTCATCCCTCTCAAAGTCCCCCGTGTTGTCTGCAGTCAACCACGATGCCGGAACCACAAGTTTAATTAAGAGATACTGGCAATCAAGCTGGCGGACCCTCCCCTTGAATAATGCAGTGAGTGGATGGTTAAAATAAAAGGGAAAAAAGGAAAATCTGTGAAGGGATCGTGGAAGGAAGTAGGAAAATGTGTGGAGGAATCGAGGAAGAAAGTAGGCAAGCTGGGGAAAGAAGTAGGACGTTTGTGGAGGGACTGGGGAAGGAAGGAGGAAAACTGTGGGGGGATTGAGGACTGAAGGAGGAAGTCTGTGGAGGGATTGAGGGATGAAGGAGGAAATCTGTGGAGGGATTGAGGAATGGAGGAGGAAATCTGTGGGGAGATTGAGGAGTAAAGGTGGAAGTCTGTGGGGGGATTGAGGAGTGAAGGAGGAAATCTGTGGGGAAATCGAGAAAAGGAAAATGTGAGAAATGTGTCATGGAAGCGGGAAAAAACTAACCATTCAGTTCGAGGACGCCTGTGTGTGTGTGTGTGTGTGTGTGTGTGTGTGTGTGTGTGTGTGTGTGTTAGAGTCATGCTGCATCCAGACGACTTTATTCAGCCTGGGAACCCCTCTTGTAGTGGTGTTAATGAAAGCTTTATCTCACCCCTCCAGTACGAAAAGCCTCCTCAAAACTCAATAAAATCGTCTGAATGGATTAAAAGTAAAATAAAAAAATAAATGATTGGATGGAAGGAATTAACAGAAAGTTGAAAATCTTGCGAGAAATCGGGAAAGAATTTTGAGACGCTGGTTGAACTTGAGAATCAGGAATAAAGATGTAAATTTCGGGGTGGTGGTTGGCAATTAAGGGGACAGGGTGCTCTCTCTCTCTCTCTCTCTCTCTCTCTCTCTCTCTCTCTCTCTCTCTCAATCTATCTTTATCAGTCAGCCAGTCAGTCAGTCATCTAGCCAATCAGTCAGTCAGTCAATTAGTCAGTCTATCAATCTGTCTATCTATCTATCTATCTATCTGTCTGTCTATCTATCTGTCGGTATCTATCTATCTGTCTATCGGCCTTATTTTTCCATCTATCCACCTTGATAGCTTAACCATTTTTTACACACTTCACACTAGACGTTTTTAACACCTTCCTGCACCATCCATCACACCTCACACTAGCTCCTTGGAGGTAACGAGAGGCGAACGATCCAAACACAAATCACGTCCCCCTGAGTTTAACCCCCCGACCCTGCCCCATCCATCAAGGTGCAGTAGAGAGGCGTAGCATTACCTCACTCTTGCAGGGTGTAGTGGTCGAGGCTGATGATAGGTCTGCAAAAAGTGGGGGGGGAGAAAGTGAGGAGAAGGAGCGAGAACATGCGGTTTAATTGGAGACATGCAGCTTTGAAAGAATTATTAAAAAAAAAAAAAAAAAAAAGATGAGAATTTCGTGGAAGGGAGGTGAGAGAAAATGTGACCCTTTTTCAGGCAAATGCTTAGGTGGTTTAACAAATGCTCAGGTGGTTTAGCAAGTTTTCAGGTGGTTTAACAAATACTCAGGTGGTTTAACAAATGCACAAGTGGTTTAACAAATGCTCAGATGGTTTAACAAATTCACAAGTGGTTTAACAAATGCTCAGATGGTTTAAGTAATGCTTAGGTAGTCAACAAATACTCAAGTGGCTTAATTATGCTCTGGTGACATAACATATGCTCAGGTGAACAAATGAGTCCATGGAGACCGAATTGTTGGTGGTATGAGGAGAGGAAGACCGAGCTCTAAATGTCGGCTACTCTGGTTAATGTTGTAGGAGTGGCAAATGGAGTGAGAGGTTACCAATTAAGTACATAGAAGCGAAGGTGCTGAGGGGAAGGTGGAGGGGAAGACCGAGAACGTGATGGAGGGAAAGTTATTTGTGTCCAGCCTGTTGTAGCAGCAGAGGCGACGTGCAGAATAACACTTTAACAAAAAAAAAAAAAAATACTTGGAGGGATTAGTAAAAAAAAGAAAAAGAGCGAATGGGGAAAATAAATGAGAGGAATGAGGAGTGGGAGACCGATAAAGAGTAATGTTGAGTGGCGACATGCATAAAGGAAGAATAAAAAAAGGGTAGCCTACATAGACATTGAGAGAGAGAGAGAGAGAGAGAGAGATCATTGAAAGAAACTCATGAACCCTGTTTAGCAAAATATAGGAGCTGAGATAACTTGTAGAACGTGGTGATAAGAGATGGTGGAATGGGGTACAGAGATACAGGTGAAGTGCATGTGAAAATCAGATAATGACTAAGAACGAGATGGAAGGATGAGGCGAAGTACAATTAGGGACTTTGAGTGGGGGGAAAAAGGGGAGGTGAATCTGGAGAGAGAGTTTTATAGGTGAAGTGCATGTGAATATTGGTGAACGATGGGGTGTAGAAGTATATGGGGGAGGGCGGCTTGGAATCTGGGAGGAGTAGAGATGGACTGGGGCAGAGAGGTGTAAGTGAAGTTGATGGGCAAGTAATATGATGACCTAGAGCGAGGTGGATGGATTGCGTGATGAGCAGTACGCGGATGTCGCTGGAAAAGTAAAAAAAGAAACAGCGCCGCAGTAATTTGGCCATTAGGATCGAGTGGAAAATGAGACAGTCTGTAGGAGGGTACGGTTCTGAGGATGAGGTGGATGACGGGAGAAAGAGAGGTAGATTGGGAACGAAATTAAACAATAAGGTCTTTGGGTATGTTGCAGGGAGGTGTGACGTGGGTCGAGGGGTCGTTACTTATTACGGACAGAAATATTAGGAGCCCCTTTCTGACGAGGCCGCTACCAGAGTGGTAATGATGAAAGAGTTTCCTAACGTCTTTACCAGAAATTATCACCATATTCTCTACAACTAATTCACGACTTCAAAATATCTGTACTTAGATAAATAGATAGATAGATGGGTTGATAGATATAGATAGATAAATCAGTGGATGGACAGACTGATGGATAGACATGTGAGAGAGATAGAGGGCTAATTTGAGGTGATGTGATGTGATGTGAGCGTGTGGTGTTGGGTAATATCGTGACCTCCGGCGTGGGATCCATCACAATACTTCCCCAGACCTCACCTGCCCTCTAATTACACCTGCTTTATGTGCAGACCCGCTCCAGGCGTGAAACTGCTGGGGGAGGGGGGTGGAGAAGATAATGCGTAAGACTGGAAGGGAGTGGGATAAAGAGTGGATAAAAGAAGGAGAAGGAGAGGGAGAGGGGCAGGGAGAGGGGGCGAGAAGATGAAGCGTAAAACTGGAAGGGAATGGGAGAGGGAGGAAGGAGAGGAGTGAAAGGAGGGGAAGATGAGATAGAACGTAAGATAATGGGGGGGGGGCAGGGGAAAAGGAGAGGTGGAAGAAATGCTGGAAGAGCAATAGGAGAGAGAGAGAGAGAGAGAGAGAGAGAGAGAGAGAGAGAGAGAGAGAGAGAGAGAGTGAAAGCAACAAGGTGTGAGACAGAGTGAAAAGAGAAGGGAGAGGAGGAAGGAGAAGGAGAGGTGCAGAGATATAGAGCAAAAATCAGTAGTGATGAGGAGGGAAGGGAGAGGGGGACGAAGAGAGCAGGGGCTAGGGAGGGGTCAAAATCTCATGCCATACAGAAATTACCAGCAGAAACGAACGAGGATTAAGAAAAGGGTAAAAAAAAAAAAAAAAAAAAAAAAAAGGAACCCCAGGCGTGCTAAACAAGACCAGGTATTTCTCAGGTGATTGTTATTAAGGTGACGTTTATGCGGGCAACGGGTCAAGGGAGACGGGGCTAAAGATAATCACTGTCTCATTCTCCGTCACGCTCATTATCATCTTCCCCCCAAGACTCGACGTATTATTCCCTAATTTACGTGCATAAATTTGTTTGCGACCTCCGTTAATCCTCCAATAAGGCTTCCAGTGGTTCCTCCGGCGGGCCGCTGGAAAACATTGACCTTCCCTTTTTAACAAAACGCAAAACTGTTTTCCGCGGCGCATTTTGGGAATTAGATATTTCAAAGGATTCTGGAGGTCTCTCGGTAATGCCCTTTTTAATCTGTGGCTTAGATGTGTATCCCACTTCCGTTAAAGAAAAAATTATTGAGGGCAAAGGTATTTGTGAATATAATCCTTCGGCACGGAAGGCAATTTTTATTGTCAGTGCAAATAATTAAAAATGTATAATTCCTTTTTTACGATTAGAATTATATGAAGATGAGGCAAAAGGATTTCTCATTGATTTTTAAGAATTCACATTTTAACTGCATTGCCTACAGTACATTTACGTACAAGTTCTGTGTAATGTATAGCAGCATAAACCTTGAGCGGTCAAGTGTAGTATCATCATAGAGAACACCTCCAATATTCTCTCCTAGCTAACTCCAGACGATTTAATTCAGGTAAGAGTGAGTCATAGGAGCCTGAGAGACAATGTGGATGCTCTACGGTCTCTCTGCACCGAGGAATGCCGGTGTCCAGTTAGGAAGACCGGATTATTTTTGTGACCTGAAAAGATATCACTAATGGAAATTCGTCGTGGACTTTCAGCGCCATATGGGAGGGAACAGCATCTAACTGCAGCAGAGTGTGTACAGTTAGATTGCTAAGTTCAGAAATGTGGCACAAGTGTTACTGATGAAATTTCCTGTCGCCTATATACGTCCACTACAGATGAGAACGCTGAAAGAGTCTGTGCCATGAATCAGGATACATTGGTTTACTATAGTGCGTTTGTTTATAACCTGACGAAGATCCCTAATTCCCTTTACCTCAGTTATGTCCGGGTGCAGTCATTGAGGGTTGATTTGCGTCAGATTGAGGGTCTGTTTGCGTAGTAACCAAGGAGACTTAAACCTCACAGCAAAGGCACATCGGATTTAATGCAACCACTGCTTATATTCAAGATGTGGGAGTGGCTCAGTTCTACCACATGAAAACAGGCAAATGTTGTGCCACACTCCACTGCGGTAAAACATCCCAGCCGTACTTTACCGAGGATCTGCACTGGATTTCTGTCACCGGTGTACCTCCAGCAAGAAATAAATAAATCCGTAAAATAAAGTATACTGTACTCCTTGGTGCAGTCTGACAGCGGTGTGGCCATTGACACTCTTAGGCTCACAGGACTCGCTCTCAGCTAAATAAAATCGTCTGGCTTTAGCAGGATTATAATGCCAGAGTTGTTACGAGCATGAGAGAGTTAGACATGGTAGTACAAAAAATGTCATTATATTCAAGAGGTCATTTTTTTCCCAACCACGGAAGGACAAATATAAGAGAAAATATTTACCCTTCCCTCCGTAGCCTAAAGCAGGAAAAATATCAAAATAAATAAGCTTCCTTTTCAAAGAGCACCAGAATATGAGAGGAAATGCTCTTTTGATATTTTCCTTCCCACTGAACTGGAAACGTCTATCATTCTTTTTCTTTTAATACTTCCGTCCAGTTTTATTATCTATTACTAACCCACTCATGGTAAGAACAACTCTAGTATTCCAGGTACTCACTCGATATTATTTTTTTTTTTTTACATTATTTTTGATGAGTCATAGGAGCCTGTGTTAAAACGCCATTGACTCTCTTTTTGGTTTTGACAGCTCTGTTTTTTTTTTTTTTTTATCTTCCCTGCTGTTTCCTTTTGATCATACTTTGTTTCCTTCCGTATATGATTAAGATTCCTTCATTTTTTCCCCCTCCCTCCTTCCACCTTCCTTCTTTCCGTTCTTCCATTCCTCGAAAATTCCCATAATGGACCCTGTTGTTTTGTGTTATATTCTTGGCTTCTATTTCTTATATCATTTTCCTTGGACATTTTTTTTTTTAATTCTCTAGTTGTCATTTTTCGCCTTTTTTTTTCTTCTTTTCCACTCACACTTCTCTTCATTTTCATGCCCGTCATTCTTTTCCTCATTACTTAACCGTTTTTCATCCCTTTTTACTTTTTCTCACATATTACTTTTTTCTTCCCTATTTTCACCAGCTGTCCCTATTTCTTTTCCATATTTCTTGTTACACATTGGTTTCAGTCTTTTTTTTTTTTTTCCTCATATTTTTTTTCTTTTTCATTTTCCATCCTTTAATCCCCCCCCCCCTCTTCGCGTATTACTGTATTTCCTCCTCTTTTTTTTTTTTCTTGTCGCTTTCTTTGTTTTTAATTCTTCTTCTTCATTTTTTATTAATTCAGTCTCTTTCAAGCGTTACGTTCTTACTTTGTTTTCATTCTCTTTGTTTTTTTCATGTCATATATTACTTTATTATCAACCTCATATCCCCAATTCTCTGTAATTTTTCGTCGTTCTTTTTGTTTTTATTTTTATTTTATTTTTCCATTCGTTTCCCTCATACGTTTTTCTTTTTCATATTTTGTCATTTTTCCTCCTGTATATTACTTTATTTTTTCTCATTTTTTCCCTCCCTCCCTCCACCATCTCGTTACGGATCCGAAAAAAGGAAGTCGATATTGATTCAGTAATTTACGCCCGAGGCCCATAAGGGGTGTTGGGGGGTATTGGATATCTGAGTAGGCCACAGCTAACGATACACAGCACCACACCTCCCTAACACAGCACCACACCTCCCTAATACAGCATCACACCTCCCTAATACAGCACCACACCTTCCTCACAGCACCACACCTCCCTGACACAGCACCACACCTCCCTAATACAGCATTACACCTTCCTAACACAGCACTACACCTGCCTAAAACATTGCCACACCTCTCTAACACCGCCACACCTCCCCATACAGCGCCACATCTTCCTAACAGCACTACACCTTCCTAACATAGCACCACACCTCCCTGATACACCACCACACCTTCCTAACACCCCCACACCTCCCTTAACACAGCATAGCATGGCATAAAGCGGCACAGCATAACATTGTACAAAACTGCACACCATGATAAATTAACACAGCACAGCACAGTATTAAATGGTGCAATGTAACATACCGTAAAGCAGAAAAGCATAGATCACCGTGGCTTAGAATAACAAGGTATCAGGCTGCTTGGCGTAACGTAGAACAGCATAGCGTAAAACGACACAACATAGTATAGAATAGCATAGCATAAAGGGGCGCAGCATAGCATATATTTGGTCAAGCAGCATCTGTTCAGCACCCAACACACCCCCATTCGATGGCTCTCCGCAGCTGAATAAAATCGTATGGAGGCAGCAAGAATAAAATAAATCGTCATCGCACTATTGTTGTTGTTGCTGTTTTTGTTCTTGTTGTTCTCAAGCACAGCAGGACGGTAACTCAGTAGTCTGCAGGTTGAAGCCCTTTTTTTTTTTTTTTTTTTTTTCTTTTTTTTTTCTTTTTTTTCGGTCCACCATCCTTCTTTCTGTTGATACGAAGTGGGTTGGTGAGGGTGTGCATAACCGGACAGTGGAGACGTTCGGTTGTATCAGTGTCACCGCGTGAAGGCGTCCCTGGTGGTGAAGGGGTTAAGAAGTTCACAGCACAAAACAGCTCATAGGCTTTCATATATGGATAAATGATCCAAGAGGGGTGGGAGAATTTTGGCAGAATTTTGGCAACTCTCAAGGTAACGCACTTGAACACAATTATGAACGATCGAGTAACTAACACACAGATGCATCAAACACCAAAAAACCATCGAGCAAACAAACACGTCAAATAGTTCCCCAAAGTCGGTGCGTGTTATGGCTTCCTAATTTTGCCTCTTCATGTTAACAGGCACCACTATAAGTCACCTGTGTCGCTCCAGCAGAGCCATATTTGTAGGTTAATGAGTTCACCTTTTTTTTACTCTAACTTGGGCCAGATTGTCGTCCTTTTGCAGCTTATGCTCCTTACTGGCAGAAAAAGACTGTGTTACGCCACTACGCCGTTTCCCCAGCACTTCTTTGTGAGTAGCACCATGTTCGACTTATAATCCATTGTGACAACTCAGCATTCAAGGTGGAGAGGTGGGACTTTTGGGCCAGGTTAGAGTAAAAGGAGAACAGGTTGTTAAGAGAGAGAGAGAGAGAGAGAGAGAGAGTGTGTGTGTGTGTGTGTGTGTGTGTGTGTGTGTGTGTGTGTGTGTGTGTGTTTTATTCAGAAATTAATGCCACTAAAAATGATTGCCAGAATTATATCTTTATCAGCTGTCGGAGGTGAGTTCTGTTTTCTTAGTTTTATTAGTGTTGCATTACTAATATAATTAAAACGTGGTACCTATCGCACCATCTAATAATAGTGTTGTCATTAAGAAGCCTAATTAACTTTCGGTAATTTTTACAGTGGAGTTTAAAAAGTTATGTTATTCAGAAATTAATTAGCAGCCGCACGTTTTATATAGAGAAATTCGTTTTTTTTTTTTTTTTTCGGGGTTAGGGAAAATGAAGTAAAAAAAAAATGTTGGAAAATGTAGTAATAAGCGTTAGAAATGAAATAATAAGATTGCAAAATAAGGTAAAAAGTGTTGGCAAATGAAGAAATAAGCGGTGGAAAATGAAGTAATAAGCGTTGGAAAATGAAGTAATAAGCGGTGGAAAATAAGGTAATAAGCGTTGGAAACTAAAGTAATAAGCGTTGGAAAATGAAGTAATAAGCGTTGGAAAATGAAGTAATAAGCGTTGGAAAATGAAGTAATAAGCGGTGGAAAATAAGGTAATACTCGTAAGCGTTGGAAAATGAAGTAATACTCGTAAGCGTTGGAAAATGAAGTAATACTCGTAAGCGTTGGAAAATGAAGTAATACTCGTAAGCGTTGGAAAATGAAGTAATGCTCGTAAGCGTTGGAAAATAAAATAATGAGCGTTGAAAAATGAAGTAATGAGCGTAACAGTAATTTATTCTGGGTGGAAGATAATGAATGTTGTCATTCTTTCCGGCCAGCTGCCAAAGCTAATTGAGAACTCCTGACACCATAACAGAATAGCACAGTCCAGTACAGTACAACATTTAACGGCAGTACATTTCACAGCAGAGTACTACAACACTGCAAAACTACTCAATAAAAATAAAAAGTACTAACTAACTCGGAATAAAAATCAGGTAGTGTAGACGAGTCCGTAACACGTCAGTACAAAAGAGTTTCATAAAAGATATTAAAATCAACACAGTGCCTCAGTATTAAAATGCAACATAGCTGCCTAACATAACATAGCCTTGTATAATAGTACAGTCTCAAATAGCAAAGTTGTGCAAAATTAGGTATTGATAATCCAGCACATAACATAGTATTCATTACAGCGATACCTCATACGGAACTCTATACTCATTTATTTCAGCAAAGCAGGACAGGAAAGCCGACGAATGAGAGAGTCCATGTTATCCTGCTGTGTGTGTGGGGGGAAGGGGTGTTGTTCCTGTTTGTATGTGTTGATGTGGCATGTGGGGTATGGTAGTATGTGTGGTGTGGTTGTGTAAGGGATGGTAGCGTATGGTGTGGTTGTGTGAGGTATGGTAGTGTGTGGCGAGGTTGTGACGCACGAGTATGGTAGCGCGTGGTGTGGAGGTGTGAGGTATGGTAGTGTATGAGAAATATGGAAGGGAGAATACACTACTGGCAGACTGTCAGCGAACTTTTGCACATGACTGTGACTAGAGCAAGACTGGAAAAAGAACATCGTAGTAAAATGACACCATAAAATAAACTTTACGCCATTTTCTGAAACTGAAAGACAAATTTCAGGGTATCTGGGTGTTAAAATTTCTCTCTCTCTCTCGTGACATTCACAAGCAGGCTCGTAACTCCTCTCATACGTGCTCTATCTCCCCACTGTTTTTTTTATTTTCCTCGTCGCATTTACACCCATCTGTAAACGTAAACACTGTAATCTCTCTTTTACGAGGTTTTATGAATCTCGTTTGTTAGCTGTAATGTGGCCTGCAAAAAATAGGGTAGGATTTCTTTAACTTGTCCTTTACATTTGTGTGCAATTTTAAGATTCTCTCTCTCTCTCTCTCTCTCTCTCTCTCTCTCTCTCTCTCTCTCTCTCTCTCTCTCTCTCTCTCTCTCTCTCTCTCTCTCACACGCATACACACACACACACACACACACATGCGGAGGTTTATGTATGTAAGTTGTACAGTGTTTTAGCGTCTCATGGTCGGGACAGCTCTAGTTCTCCATTCCAGCTAACGCCAGACGATTTTATTCAGCTGAGGGTGAGTCACAGGAGCCCGAGGGGTGTTCATACTGTCGCCATTCAAGTATGTATATTCAAGTTAATTAGTGTATAAGTTCCTCATGGTCAAGACAGCTCTAGTATTCAATTCACTCTCCAGACGATGATATTCAGCTGAGTGAGTGTATGAGCCTGACGAACACTTCAGGAAAAATCTTGCCTTGTTTGGGCACAAAAGATTAAATGTCAGAGTTACAGAGCAGGCTTAGAGTTGATAATTAATGAGTTTTGTCCTTGCCCTTTAATGATGATATACAGAATATTTTTTTTTTTTTATGTGGGGAAGAAGGAACAAAAGGCCACGAGCCCGCAATAACTGTTCCGTCCAACAGAAAAACAAAATACGAGAGCCAAATTCAAGATCCGGTCATTTCGAGATGCCTGGACACACTGCGTTTGAAAGACTGGAGATCATAGGAAGCAGGAAATTTAGACAGAGGGTGACAGTTCCAGAGATGAGCTGTTGCATAAATGAAGGACAGGGAGTAACGGTTAACTCTTGCATTAGGGAGTTGGACAGAAAAGGGATGAGAGTTTGCTGCTAGACAGGTGCTACGCGCCCGTCGTAGAGGTGGAGGAATACATGCATTTCTTTTCTTTTCATGTGATGTATTTGTCTTAAATAAATAACTAAATATCTATCTGTCTATCTATCCATCTGTCTGTCTGTCTGTCTACCTATCTATATATGTATGTATCTATCTATCTATATTGTAACCTACAGAAAATATGTGGTAGTATTTGTAATAATCTTTTATTTATCTTCTTCTATCCTTAAATTTAGAATCGTGTATATTTTAACTATTTTTCCCTTTCGCTGTTCTTTCACTGTACTTCTGTTTTTGTTATTATTATTATTATTATTATTATTATTATGTAACTGATTTATTTATTTTTGCTCTTCTATCTACATTTTCAACCGGTACTTTTCGCGAACACTTTTTTTTTTACATATATATATTTTTATTAAAGATCTAGAAAGTGCACGGGTGAATGTGTGTGTGTGTGTGTGTGTGTGTGTGTGTGTGTGTGTGTGTATAATTTAAAGGCGTATAAAATAGAGCTCATAATCGTCTCATTTCTTTCATTTAGCTTTATAAGTGTTCTCGCTTCAATTAATTTCTAGGCATAATTCTTCTCTCGGAACTCAGCGGATTTTATTTCTAGTACATCCTGGAAAATATATAAGTGAAAAATGAGGTGTAGTTCATAATTAGCTTTGTGTGTCAGTCTAGTCTGTCTGTGTACGTCTCAATTTATCTATGTCTCCCTATGTATATATCTGTCACTTTATATTTGTCTGTCTGTTTATCTTTCTGTGTCTGTCAGCTATCTTTATCTACCTATCAATCTGTTTATCTACCGTATCTATCTATCCGTCTGTCTGTCCGCCTGTCTATCTATCTAGCTGTCTTTCTAGCTGTGTTTGTCTATGCCCTTTTCTTTTTTCCCAGTATTTTTCTTCATATTCAGGTCATGTATGTTCTGTTCTTCAGCATGACCATCAAAATGCATGGATGAATGTGTGTAAAAACGGAGATGTCCGTAACTGTCTCCTGTCTTTTCATTTTCCTCCATATACATTCTCACTCATTCTTTTGCTCACTCTGTATTTTTCTTTATTATTATTTATGACGGTCGTACTTTGTGTTCATCATGTCCAGGAAATATGCAGTGATTGTGTGTGTGTGTGTGTGTGTGTGTGTGTGTGTGTGTGTCCTATTTAAGTTTACAGCATGGCCAGGAAATTTACACTGACGCTCGAAAGTATATATTAAGATCAGCTTATAACCATCCATCTCCCTTTCATTTCGGTTCATATACATTCTCATTTTTTTTTAACTCTAAATTTGTTCACATTTTTTTTTTTACGGGAATGAACAAACCACCGCCCCTTCCGTTTGGGTCAGTGTACATTCTTATTTTGCTGTCGTAATATGAACACTCAATTTTCACACATACTTTTTTCCCGAAATGAACAAATTTAGATTACCCATGAGTTGTATTTTTGTGTTCATGCCTCCCGGTCATCGCGTTCGTAATCCGTTCTGAACTAGGAGAGTTTTAGATTTTAACCCACTGCGATGACACCTCTCTCTCTCTCTCTCTCTCTCTCTCTCTCTCTCTATACCTACTTACCTACCTACCTATAGAGATTTAATTCAGTTTAGGAAGCCCTCTAGTGGAGAAAGGGTTAATGAAAGCTATATGTTAATACTGTAGATTGAGAAGTGTACCCTGAGGCGAAGAATCGTTTGTGGGGGGGGGAAAGAGAGAGAGAGAGAGTGAGTGAGTGAGTAGTAGTAGTAATAGTAGTAGTAGTAGTAGTAGTAGTATACCTGATTTGTTCTCCGGTGTTCATACCCGACCCTGGAGTTCTTCATGGCCCTCCTCATGTTCTCCAGTACACCGCTTGCTTGAGTTCGTGGGATGATCATGCAGTGTTTTTATGGTGTTGGCTGTCGCTTCATGGTGATTTATACAGCACAAATAAATCCCTTGTGTATGCAGCATGTTCTTAGGATTTATGTATATGTTTATTTGTTTTATTTTATTTATTTTTGTAACTTACATACCTGTGGTAGTGAAGAGGTCAGTGAAGGCTATGTGTCTCTCCATAAGTTCTAAAACTTTCCAAACGTAATAATAATAATACGTTAATAATAATAGTAATAATAATAATAATAGTAATGATAATAATATTAATGATGATGATGATGATGATAATAGTTAAAAGACTGTAAAATTGTCCAAAGACAATTTTGATAAAAGCTTCTCACAGGCATTACCTACTAGAAGCCAAGCTATAAAGGGACCTTGATATCAAGGTCACTGATATTGTGCATGTCGCCTTAGGTCATAACAGTCTATAAGTCCACCAGGTTTGGTGGCTATAACGTTAATTCATCATGAAAAATTAGGTTACGTCCGTAATATATGGAAAAGTCCCAATGTTTTACCCCAGGCGATCTCTGAGAATAATCAACCGATTGAAATCATATTTTCTGCACTTCTTCCGCCTTAAGGCTATATTGTGGTAAAATTTCGGCTTCTAGCTTAAATAGTTCTTGAGAAAACTTGGCAGACTCACTTTCCTGTGTTCCGGATAATATACGGAGATTCAGCTGACGGATTGCCACCAAATATGGCCCAGTGAAGCAGACAGCTGTCCTACTAAGTTGACCAAGTTTGAAGGCTCTAGACCAAGTAGGCTTTGAAAAATCACAGTTTTAAGATAAGTAAGAATAATAAGACTAATTATAGTGACAAAAAAAGAAACTTCCCTCAGGGATGTGACAAGTTTTAATTATCTGTAAGTAGTAAGCACAGAATAGAAAGCACATTATCGGAGTTAAATAATGAACAAAATTGAAGCCGATTTGCTTAACCCTGTTCATGTCAGCCTTAACTGCATTTATGGCCCTTCATCACGTTCTCCCATGCACTGCTGCCTGAGGGGTTGGGATTATCATGCAGTGTTTTTACGGTCTTGGCGGTACTTTCACGCTGGGTGCATGAGAAGAACTCCAATTTAGGTAGTGATTTATGTGACTGCATGACGGGTGAATTTCCTTACTTGGTTCCATTAATATGCTCAGGCTCCCTTGACTCACTCCAGGCTGAATAATATCGTCTGGCGTTAGCTTGGAGTAGAATTATTATAGTTGCCCCGATCATGAGGTTGCCAAGGCCCATATTCTCGTTGGTTAAGGAGGCTCTCTAGCACCTCTTCTTTAGCGGTTTATTTTTGGATATGGCTCGTTAATAGCCTTTTTGCACGTCATCTGTGCAGAGTATGGCGATAGTAGAATGATTCCTGTAACATTGAGAAGGACAGTAAGGTGTATAAGCAAAATAATTCTCTTAGAAAAGAGTGTTAGTGAGCTTCCGTAAGCGACGAGTATACAAGCCCAAATGTTGACAGTATTCTCTCTCATCCGAGTAAAATCGTCTGGCATTAGCTGGAACAGAGTACTAGATTTATCCTGATCATGAGAGGGTTAATTCCTGGAGCAGAGTAAAGTTGTAGCAGCGAGAACTGAAAAATCAACCCATTCAACCCGAGGACGAAGTTTATATTTTAACTTTGCTAGCTCCAGGCGATTTGCCACCACATAAGGGAGATTTTTCGAACAGAAAGGGTTAGAGATGCGATTTATTAACCCCTTCACTACACGAGGCCTCTCTGAACTGAATGAAATCGCCTGGAGGAAGCAAAGAACTGAGTAAGAGATGAAGTTTACATTAAAAAATATATATATAACTTTCTTCCCATTTCCGTCAACAAAAAAAAAAAAAAAAAAAAAAGATGGCGAAATACAGTGAAAAACATTATTAGTGTGTGTTTCAAATAGGTCGATTTTTCCGCTATATATTCGTTAAATTTTGGGAAGATGCATATTTTGCCTTCTCTGTCTATAGCCCATTGATTTTTGCTAGGCGGAGATTTTCGTCCTGAGGCTTATTCCCCGTAGGTCAGTGGAAAAATATAAAAAATATACTTAGACTAAACGTACTTTCATTAGCGCCTCATCCTGACCCCATATTCTAATGTCAATTTATTGTTATAGCTTAGCATGCAAGGTGGAGAGATGGCAGTTTTACGCCTAGTTAAAGTGAAAGGAGTAGAGTGAAATGATAAGAGTTTTGGCGGTGCTGGCGGTCGCTTCATGACTGACGTACCAGAGGGATTGACGTACCAGAGGGGTTGAGAATAGTTCCAATTATGTGGTGATTTATGTGACAGCGTGACGACTTAGCTCCTTCCTTAGTTCCATCAGACCTTTAAGTACGATGGTGCTCTTTCTATTATGTGTTTGCTATCTCCAGACGAATTTTCTGAGCGTTAGAGAAAAGTGGAAGGGTTAGACAATGTTCCTCCGCATTAGAAGTGTAAGAGTTTGACGATTTTACTCAGTGTTAGAGGGAAGTGGAAGGGTTAGACGATTTCACTCTGCAGTAGAGAGAATTGGAAGGGTTTGAGATGGCTTTTAATATTCCCTTCACAAGAGGCCATTCCTAAATAGGGATATAGAGAAAACAGTATCGAAGTGAAATAGCTAATAGAAAAGAAATTACCGACGTGAAATACTCGTAGATAATCCAGGCATTACGAGAGGTCCCCCTCCCCCCGTAGCTAAGTGGAATTGTGGAACCGTATCTAGAACCAAATTTAAAAATGTGAACAGTTGATCGAAAAAGTGTGGGTCCACATTCTACGTGAAGCATTTTAACACTTTAGGCAATGGATACTGCAAAATACCCCTTGGTTCTTCCCAGTAACAGTACAGCAGTATCCTAGCTTATCATTTACGACTAACTTTTCTATATCATTCATAGGAAGTACTGTTATTTAATGATTTAATGGGCATTCAAATAAAAACCAGTTAATATTCTTGAAACACCATTTAGGATATCATCGGCCCCCTCCTCCGCGATTTTTTTTTTTATTTTTTTTATTAGCTGTACTGTACGTGCTTGAATGTGTGTGTGTGTTTTACGGTGGTGCCTGTCGCTGTTCCTTGCTTTATGGCTGGCGCTCGCAAATGGATCCAGTTAAGTAGTTAGTTCCGTGATTTATATGACTGCATGACGGGGGAAAACCTTACTTAGTTCATTCATTCACGGCCGGACGTGTACCCAACATGAATCAATTGCGTGATGAGCAAAGAATATAATACACAGGAAATCCCATACCACCACAACAGCTAATGGAGGCCGTCTTTAACCCCCTCTTCTTCAGTAGGATGACTTTTCAGTTTCATCTTGCTGTCTTCAGGATATTTTAACTTCAAGATATTTTTTTTTTTTTTTTTGTCTGGAGGTGTGGGGGATTGGGAGGGATTAGATACGGCTTTCATTAACTCCTTCATAATTTCGTGCACCCCGAAACTGTATAAAAAAAAGATATCACGTAGCAGGAAGATTATAATTGACGTACTTGCGCTAAAGGGATTACTGCAAGATGATAGCGTTACGTCGTGTAGTCCATTCTTTGAGGGGCCAAGGCGTTGCTCCTGTTTAGTGATTTGGGGAGCGTGTAGGAAAAAAATGCAGACAGTCAGGACGTAAGACAACCAGGAAAGTTAGAAAAATAAAAACACAATCAGGACGAAAGACAATCGGGACGTAAAAGACAGAAACCCAGACAATCAGGACGTAAAACAATAAAAAACACTGACAGTCATGACAGAAAATTGAAAGCACAGTCAGGACATTGACAGTCAGAAACAAACAACTAGAACGTAAGACATTTGGTAACAGACAAACTGCATCTTCGTCACTTTTTCATTACCTATTCTTTCCTTACGGCCATACCACATAAAGCGCACCCTTGTCTGTCTTTTCCACTATATAACTTCGTCTTTTCCATCCTTCTCTTTTACGATTGCCACTTCTCGCCCTGCCAGTCCATCTCACCCCACATACAGGCTTATGGAAGTGCCCTTTATTTGTGTGTTAATATTTCCTTTATTTTAGCTGTTTTTTATCTGATGGAAGTAGGTTATCCCCATAACTTTAATTTGTAGTGCATGAAATTTGTCGAGCCATAGATATGAAACAGGAATGAGTCTCCTTGGTTACTAGTCAGAGTTATGCTTCAGTCTGGCTACACTTGGTCATGAACTAAGCAGAAAGGGTTTATACTTCTGTTCCCAAATGAAAACAAACCAGCTACAGTGTTGTTGCGTGAGAGCTGCTCTGTTAAACCTCATTCCAGTTCCTTTTTACGTCGCAGTTAAGATAAGCCTCAACTTTCATCTTCCTCTTATACTCCTTACAGAATTTTTTGCCGGTTTATGATGTGATTATTAGCATTAAGGTTCCCATGACTCACTCCCAGTATAATGGAATAGCCTCGTGTTAGCTGGATTAAATTAACTAGAGTTGTCCCTACCATGATAGAGTTTATGGTGAAAGTATTAACACTCTCAGGCAACTGTAGTCACCAGGAGCTGAGTAAAATCGATGCCTTCAGTTAGAAAAGACTAATAGTTGTTTTAAGCATGAGAAGATTAAACCTGTGAACAGTTTCTGGTATGTAGTAGTAGTAGTAGTAGTTGTAGTGGAAGTAACATAGTAGTAGTTGTAGTAGTAGTAGTGGAAGTAACATAGTAGTAGTTGTAGTAGTAGTAGTAGTGGAAGTAATTGTAGTAGTAGTAGTAGTAGTAGTAGCTGCTGCTGTTGTTATACCCTCAGTTTCATCCATAACATGAACCTATGGATTGCAGGCTGTAATTGCTCCTCTCCTGCAGCTCACCATCCCCCTTTCGGATGACAGGGAGGGAGCTGAAGGATGTTTGTATAACTGGGCTCTGTTAATTTTTTCTTCATGGAAGGGATAATCTTACAGGTTATAGCTTTTGATGCTTCTTCCTTGTGTAAACACACACACACACACACACACACACACACAGCTATATTTGTGCCCCCCTAAGAAAGTGACCCTCATGAGCACCGCTATGTTGTAATAAAGATAAAAGCTAACTGTCATCATGTCTTCTACTTCCCACGAATTATTCCCCTGGTGTGTGGCCGCGCTATAAACTTGCATCTGAATTACTTGAGTTTTTTATTTTGGTTGCGTGAGTTTGGTTGATTAAGTCACCCTTTTATCGTTGTTCCATTAATGATAAAGATGACTTTAATTATTTCTACTACTATATTTTCTTCGGTTTTTATTGATATTGTTAGCTAATTTATCCTGACCTAACCTAGCTTACCATACTATTATATTTTCTAGGGTTTTTATTGGTATTGTTAGCTAATTTATCCAGACCTAACCTAGCTTACCAAACCCTTTCCTAACCTACATCAACCCAGCCCGACCCAGAATTGAACTAAACCAAACCAAATCAAACCAGTCTAAGCCTACTTAATGTACCTAATGTAAGCTGAAGTAAACCAAACTAATCTGAAGTGAGCTAAACTTTTGTGGCCTACCTCGACCTGTTCTGAACTCGACCATGAAGCTACCAACCCTACCACATCAAACTACCACACCCTGTCCTAATCTAACCTAACCTAACCCAGGGAAACGTAACAAAACTAAGTTCTTGTGTGCTAAGAGCCTTCGTTTAAAACTCTTTTCTTCCATATTGCAGTGAATATAAGAGGTGGTTCATCATCATGTCTACTAATTCTCTCGTATTCTCTGACAGTTTTAAGAAGTGCTTTTAATCTGTGCTTTATTGAGGTTTGTTCATATGTCGTGTGAGTCTTTTATCTCTTCCGTGTCCAATTAAGGAAAAGTGTAGATCCGTAACGTCTGCTAATTCCTGCTAATTCCATGCAAAATTTTCGCCACATTTATGCCTTGAAATTGCCCTTCATATAGTCTGGAATTATTTTTGTTGCGTGAGTGTCGTCATTTATTTACTTCTCCATTTTTATGTTGTTGGGCCACATTCTTATTATTTAGAATAGAATATTTCTTAATTCCTTCTCAGATGGATCTTGCCTGTTACACTTTAAGATACTCTGTGTGAATAATGTAAGCCCACGAGAATATTAACTGTGTGAAAGGCATAATAAATCGCTAAAGAAAAGGTGCTAAAAAGTGTACTATGCCAACAGGAACACGACAGAATGAGGTGGTTAGTTTAATAATTTCTTCTATTTTTTTTTCTAATTCTCATGCTTATCCAGTTATTTTTTACGTGTTCTGGCATATGACGCTATATTAATTTTTTCCTTCCTCCTACTAGACGATTTTTATCCAGATTAAAAAGGAGTGCAAAGTAGTGAAAAAAAAAAAAACTCAACCCCTTCAGTCCGATGAGGTACTTCTCGTTTTTATTCTTGCTCACTCCTGGCGATTTTATTCAGCTTATGATAGATTTTTTTTTTTTTTTTTTTTTTTTTTTAATTCTAGGGGTTAGATACAGCCTTCAATAACCCTTTCAGTGTGGGGGATGTTTCCAGAGTTAGATAAATTCGTCTGGAAACTGCAAGAACGAAAATTAAAATGCCAGCGAATAGAAGGGGTTAATTATGTATGTCCGTCCAGTACCACCACTCGATATGTTTGTTGAAGGGGTTAAATTGAAGGAGTTAATTTGCAGGGGTTTATTTAGTGGGGTTAATTTGAAGGGGTGAATTTAAAGGGGTGAATTTATAGGGATTAATTTAAAGGGGTTGATTTAAAGGGATTAATTTGAAGGGGTGAATTTAAAGGGATTAATTTGAAGGGGTTAAGCTGAACGAAGTCGTCTCATTATAGGAAGAATAAGCTAAGCAACACGTCATCGGATTGAAGATATGAAGCAGTGTCTGAGACGGGAACCATAAGTCGACTGCAGTTCACTTCCCGGATAATTCTCTGCTTGCGCCGTGTGGGGAGGTCCGTGAAAGCGCAAAGACAAACACCCTCCATAATTGCCATAATAAAATCCCTAACTGCCCTGTCATCTGGCCCAATCTAACAATTTCCCCCCTGGCTTTATACGTGCTGTGCTTGATAAGGACACCCACGCTCGTATGAACAAATGGAACGCTTGGGGAATTATGATAGTGGATATAAAGATAGTGAAATGGAAGCAAGTGGATGGGAACATGAGGGCAGGAAGAGAGGGGTTCCCTTCCTTGTAGGGTAAAGAGACTTCGTTGCACATCATTACAATTATTTTCTGATTCTAACACGTTGATATATCTTTGTATGATATTACTGGAGTATATGGTGGTATAAAAATGAAATACCATATAAGAGAATAATAAGTTTTAGTATGCAGTTCAAACTAGAGAAGAGGTCCAAGAAAAGCTACTACTCTGAGAAGAATTCAGACCTTGAGATGGCACTTCTTCCTGACGATTTGTTTTATATATAACGCCATGTAAGTTGCTTCGATGGTGATGAGTGATAAGAGACAGACTTGGATACACTTACGTCGCTGCCACCCATATCACGTCGGTACACGTGATCCATTAATACTGTGTAACACAACGAAAAATGGGGCACGAAATATTCCCATTGCTTTCACGTATTCATTTTTTCAGGGGCGTAACACATGTCTTCTCCCTCTAAAATGTGAATATAGGAAAATGCTCGGAATATTTCATGCTTCCTTTGATGTCGATAATTACTGTGCAACTTTTATTTTAGCCTGAGCGATTCCAAACCCCTATATCCTTAATTGATGGCCAGGTATAGCTAGACTGGAGGGTCGATTTAACTAGTAACCAAGGAGACTCAATCCTATCTCCTCCAAAAGGCTCATCGAATGTCATGTAGCCACGACTTAGCATGCAAGTTGCGGGAGTGGCTCAGTTCCGTCAAAAAAAAAAAAAATAATAAATAATAATAACAGTAATAATAATTCCACATCAAACTGTACTCAGGCGTAAAACTTAATCTTATTCTCATTAGTTATCAGAATCAAATAATCTCCCCTCACCGTCCATTACACCCCCCCACCCCACCCTTGCCTCACGCACCCCACACCGTAGTATCGTGCGCTGGTAATGCGGTGCTACGTTGCGGCGTGACGGTGATGAGAGTGACTGTGTGAACGCCGTGATTAGGTGCTGTGGTAAAATAGTGACGGATGGGATGGGGTTGGTTAGTTTAGTTGAGTTACCCTTTCATTGTCTTCTCGTCTCTCTCTCTCTCTCTCTCTCTCTCTCTCTCTCTCTCTCTCCCTCACACACACACACACACACACACACACACACACACACACACACACACACACACACACACACACACACACACACACACACACACACACACACACACACACACACACACACACACACACACACACACACACACACACACACCTGAGTAATAGAGGCTGCCAGGTTGAGAAACACGACCCCCTGAACTGACCTTGATCTACCCCCCCCCCTCGTTCCCCTACCCGAGTGGATAAAACACCCCTCTCCTCTCCCCACTCCTCTCCCCTCCACACCCCTCTTCCCTCTACACCCTTGTCCTTTCCCCTCTCCTTCCCACCCTTCTCCCCCTTCCCCATCCCACTTCCCTACTCACATCTGTTCCCACTCCACCTCCCTCCACTCATGTCCCCCCTCCCTTATTCCTCTCCCCACCCTTGTCCCCTCTCCTTTCCTCTCTCCCCTCCCCATGACTCTCCCTCTCGCCCCCCCACACCGACCCAGACAGCTGACAAATGTGAGTTTTGGTGGCCACGCAGGGCATCATCCACGCCTCTCTAATCTGGTGGCGTGTGGAGAGAGAGAGAGAGAGAGAGAGAGAGAGAGAGAGAGAGAGAGAGAGAGAGAGAGAATAGGGAAAAACTTAAGACCTCCTTTTGATTCCAGATATTGATTAAATTATTTCCTGGCAATATTCTCAGCCAGCCATATAATACAATCAACATTATTTCCTTTTGATTTTCAGAGGACAAGTTTCATCACATGGGCTGAAGCAAACCAGTACCAGCGAACTTGGTGAGTGTACCGATATTGCATTATGTTTTTGTAGGTTCGTTTTAATTATCAGCATCTGTTTTGCCTTGTGGACGGGATGGAGAATGAGAACATGGCTAGAAGAGTGTATGTGGGTGAGGAGGAAAGAGTAGGAATGAGTGGCTGAGGATGATAATTATGGAGGGTTGGAGTGATATGAGAGAGGGGGTGTATGAGTTGCATGGAGGGCAGCCAGATTGCGGAGGACAGGGCGACGTGGAGGGGATTTGTTTGTGGCCACCCCTTTCGGGATTAAGGCGTCTGGCAATAGAGAGTTATATAGACCTGTACCAGCGAACAAAGTGAGTTTATCGATTCATTCGTACAAAAGTTGCTGATAAATTAATCTGTACCGACGAATATGTATATACTGTATAACGATATTGATAAGTTTTGTAAATTCATGTTCATCAGCTCAATATTTTACTGGGTATGGAAATTGACTCGTCTGGAAAAATAATTTGGGGGTACAAGGGACTGAAAAATTTCCACTAGGAACTGGGGAATGGTGGAGATTTGTTGAGTGGTGAGGAAGTGGTGGTGAAAAAGTGAGACAGTGGTGGGGAGGGAGAGGGGTTGTGAAGGCAGTGGTGGGGAGGGAGAGGAGTGGTGAAATACAGTGGGGTTTGGCAATGGTTGGGAGGAGGGTGAGTGATGAAAAAGGAATGATTAAATGGAAGATTTGGGAAGAACCGTGAAGAAATAGTGAAAGACTGTTGTTGGGAGAATAAAGTGAGAGGGGAGTGGGGAGAGAAAAATGGGGATGGGGAGGAGACCGTGTAGGATAAAGGAAAGAAACTGGTGGAGGGAGGGAAATCCGAGGGGAGACAATCGATTTGGTGCGGGGAAGGGGAGGCGAGGGGAAAAGAGAATGAGGGAATTAGGGAGAGTGAGAAGGTGAAGAGAATGAGTGAGAATTAGGGGGAGTGAGAAGATGTAGAGAAAACCTTGCTATTTTCGTGTGGTGATTTATTATGTTACTATTGTGGGGTGTGCCTTAAATTCTTGTATCTTTTTTACGAAATGTCATGTATTCACCACGTAGACAAAGCTGGATATTCACGTAGAGTTGAATATTCACGATGACTTTAAAAGGATAATAAGAGAAGATTTTTAGGTGATAGTGCAGGGAGTCCTATAGTGCAGAGTTTGTCTTTCCCAATGTAATTCTCTCACTACAATCACGTCATACTTTAGTACATAGTTGCAACCTTCGGAAAGAGTCACTGAATCTAAGAGACGGCCAGAGCAGAATATACACGTTCGTGGTACATATGTACATGTTTCTAAAGCTAATGCCTAAATCACCTTCATAGCCTAATGTTTTTTGTGTGTGCTGTGGAAATACATGAGCTGTGTGTGTGTGTGTGTGTGTGTGTGTGTGTGTGTGTGTGTGTGTGTGTGTGTGTGTGTGTGTGTGTGTGTGTTTCAACAAATACTGGCAGTGTCTTTTATCCCGGAATTCTAAAACTCCTTCGAACCAATCACAGAAGTGGTCTAGATGGACGTGTATATGTATGGAGAGAAATGGAGACCTCGAAAATCCCACAGAAATATCCCCAAACTTCGAATATCCTCACTACTCTCGAATGTATCCCAAAACTGTGAATGTCTCTCGAAAACTCTGAATATTTCTGAACTTACCGCGGTTTACTCCACGTTATCAGGGCGATCCATCTCTCTGATTATTCCTGAGAAGCTGTTGGGTGTGTGCGGGGCCGAGAGGGGAAGGGGACGGTGCACTTACGGTTCTGAAATATTAATATGAGGAAGGGAGAAAGACCAGGGGACGTGGTTACAAAAGATCGAAGGGAAACAGTTTGATGGATAAATGTGATATGCTTCTTCATACCACTTCACCGTTGTTGGAGATCACTTAATTTGACCTCTTTCGATCCTGTTATTCACTATGTTTAACCATTATTCTCTGTAGTTTGGCTGTGGAGTGAATGGTAGCCGTAGGAGTGAAAACAAAAGAATTACAGTCTTACACACGACTTATGTTTAGGAAAAATTTATGAATGAGGATCCAGAGTACGTTTCCGTCTCTCCCTTCCTTCGCTGACTTATTGTATTTCACCACCGCTTATTTCGCTGTGGCTTATTCATCACAGAGTGGAATACGGAGGGCCGGAGTTCCCTTATCAAGCGCGGAATCCTCAGGGACGCTGTGGAGCTATTCATAGTGTTTCTTTTGACGTTTAAGGGTGCATTTTTGAACTCTGTCGTGACCTAAAATTGCCTTCTCTCCTTGTTCAGTACTTGTAACAGCGGGTCAACACTATGATGCTAGTAACAAAGAATTGCTGTGGAAAGTGTGTTAAGCCAACGCATTTTCTTATTCCGCCTGTGACCAAGCTGCAAAACGACAACAGTCTGGGCCAAGTTAAGGTAAAAGGACTATAGTAAACCTAAATCTGATACCCAGGATTTTACTATCAAGCGCAGATTCCTCGCCGGCAATGCGGGCAAAGGTGGTATTGGTATATTTGAGAGCACGGAGGCGCCCCGAGTATTGCGAAACCAGTTATATACATTTTTTTCCCTAGCGATAGTAATTTTTTATGAATGAAGGTAGTAGTAAACCTAACAAGATAATCCAGATTTATTCAAGTGCGAAATCCTGAAAAGTAATGCGAAGCTAGTGATCATATTTCAGCCCTCTCGTGATAGAGTAGAAGTGATGCCATCGACCTACATAACCAGTCAGCTACGATGGAACTTCAGAAGAGCAGGCTATCGACAAACACTGAACAGAGTAATATAGGACGAAGGAACCGATTAACTCCTTCTAATCCACGACGCACTTTTCATTTTTTTTTTTTTTTCAGACCATGAGACTATTTTATTCAGCCAGAGGGAGATAGGAAGGAATTTACGAAGGCTGTGTTTAACCACTGCAGTTTAAAAAGTCTCGAGTTAAATCGCCTTGGTGGTAGAAAAAATAAAATGTAATATTTAGTTACAGGAGTGAAGTAATGAAGTACAAGCAGACTTATTAATGAAAAAAAAATGTAACAGACAAACAGACTAGACTGCATAGAGGAAAATCATGGGGAACAAAACAAAAAATATATACATAAAAAAAAAAAACGAAGTGGACCGAAGAACTAAGACCAAATATAATGATTCGATAAAATATTATGAAGAACAGATGAAAATAAACTCGGAAACGTGTCCAGAAAACAACTTTATTCTTTACGAGCGACACGCATTAAGAATTAAATAACATAGCAGGGGATTGCATGACAGGAGGACACCAATAAAATGCCGTGTGTAGTTGTTAGTGAAAGAAAAGCACTGGGGGAGAGGGGGAAGAGTCAATACCTGATTTATCATTTTCGTTTCTCTCTCTCTCTCTCTCTCTCTCTCTCTCTCTCTCTCTCTCTCTCTCTCAGAAATGCGTCTAGACTAAGATTAGAGTGAAACTGATTGGACGAGGATCATAAGGTGCTGTTTCGTTAATGAGAGAGAGAGAGAGAGAGGGAGAGAGAAAATCGAACTCCCCTCATGCCCTGTGGTTTGGAAGAGTAACGTCTCTCGTTTTCTATGGTTCCACATCTCGCTTCTCATTCCACACAGTTCATTCTCTCTCTCTCTCTCTCCATCCACGTTCCAAATTGCTGTCCACAACTCTGCTTCCACATTATACCAGGGAAATTTTCACTCATCCATCCACATCTTCGTCCTTCCTTTAGTGCTTTTATCCTTTTTTTTTTTTTTTTTTTTTTTTTTTTCTCCCACCCCACCCATCTTATCTGCCATTCCTTATCCTTTCTTCCTTCCTTCCTTCTTTCCCACCTCCACTCTTCCCTCCTTCCTTCCTTACCCTGTTCATTTTCCCTCTCTTCTGTCCTTCCACACCCCATCCCATTTTGCCTATCATTTTCCTCCCAGCTTACTCATTATTTTCTTCCCAGCTTCCCTTCTTTCTCCATAGTTCCTGTTTCCGTTTCATATCCCCTCCATTTACCCATATCCCGTCACCTCCCATATACCCACCTATTTCCCAATCCATCCCATCTTACCGGTCATTTTCCTCCCAGCTTTCCTTCTTTCCCCACCTTTCCGTTTGGTTTCACCTCCCCTCCGTTTACCCACATCCCAGCACCTCCCACATTCCCACCTATTTTCCCCTCACACATGCCCCATCCATTCCCAGCTTTCCATCCTTGCGTGGGGCCCAACACTCGGCCGAAATGAAAGTAAAACGTAAGCACACACACATCCACCATAACCCATCCCGAACCCCGCAACATCTTCCCAGGTTTATTTTCAGATTGCACGCGAGTTGGTCGGGTTTGTGGCGCATTTGGTTTGGGGGGCGATTCTTTACACATTTTTCACCTTGCTATTTTGTTTTTTATCTTTTAAGATTTGTTTTTCATTTTCCTGTCACATTATTTCGTGCTGTATGCCTCTTCTTGTTTCTTCATATTCATTTCCCCTTTTTCCCTTCATTCCATAAACGGCTTATTGTTTTTTCTTTTTACTTTTTTCACACCCATACCCCAGCCTTCCTCCCTTACCCCAGTCTTCCTTCCTCATCTTAGCCGTCCTTCCTTCCTTCCTTACCCCAGCCCTGCAATAACTAACATCCATTCATTCACCGCCGGTCCGATCCTTCATTCGTTCCACATTTTCACTTCCTTCCAAACTACTTTTACACCCGCTCTTCCTTCCTTCCTTCCTTCCATCCATTCTTCCTGCCTCCCTCCCTCCCTTCCTCCCTTCATTCATTCATTCATTCATCATTGTTCCCATTATCTTTCCTTCCACGTCCTTTGTCTTCCATTTTCACAATATTTCAAATCCTAAATTATATTCCTCACCTTACATTCATTTTTCACCCAATATCCATCTCCATATTTTTTTTGTGCAACCTTAATTCTACACAGCTCTTTTACTGCGGATCCTTAGCACTGTCTCCTCTCACTCTAGATTTTTTCTTTCCTCTTACTGCACACTCGCCCAACTCCTTTTTTATTCTTCATACTCCTGTTTTCACTCTTTCATACTCATTTAAAACTCTTAACTCTTCCTTCTCTTTTTTTCTTTCTCCATTTTATTCCTGTTCCTTCTGACTCTTGTTAATACTCACATATATCCCTCTTTTATATATTCTTGTCTCCTCCTTCATTTTGCGTTATTCTCACATACGTAGTTTTCTTTTTTTTCTTTTTTTTCTTTTTTTGAGTCCTCGGTTCGTATTTCCGCCACCTTAAGGGGCATCCTATTACCCATTCCATCCTAACTCATTTATGGAACGTTGATATTGTGTTGTTATTAATGCACAGTATATTTATATATAAAAATACAGATAAAAAATAAACAATATTTATTAAACAGTGTCATCGTGTACCATCTCATACTCGTCTCTGGCCTTTCTTTCCCCCTCACATCTACCCCTAGCTTCTCCTCACCATCCTCTCTCACCCTTTTCTCCCCTACATCCCTCACCCTTTCTTTTCCCCATCCTTCTCCTTTCTCGCCTTCACCCTACATCCCTCTACTATTCTCCCTTAACCCATCCTTCCTCTCCCTTCCTTCCTTCACCCTATCGCCTCTCTCCCTTCTTACCTGCACTCCCCTCCCCTCTCCACCTTTTTCCTATCCTCTGCAACCCTCTCATTCCCTCACATCTTTCTCTCCTTTCCTCCCTTCACCCGGTCTTTCCTCTTCTTCCAGTCAGATCCCTGACTTCCTTCTCATACCTTCACATCTATCTTCCATTTCCTTCCTTTAAGCCCCCTCTCCCTCCACCCCACCAGCACCATCATCCCCCCAGCTTACGACCTCCTTCCCGTGGCCAAGCAGCGTCCGGATGATGATTGAGAGGAGTTGCATGGTGATTGAGACGAGTTGATGGTGTCCTGGCAGCGGCGATGGGGGGTGATTGGATGGCCGTCTTGGGTTTCAATTATTGGCCAGGTGCGTGATTTTCCACACGTCTTGGCCGGGTAATTTTTCCAGGCGTGAAGAGAATTGGAGGGCGATCACCTGCTTAACCTTAACCTTTCTGCTTAACCTCTCTCTCTCTCTCTCTCTCTCTCTCTCTCTCTCTCTCTCTCTCTCTCTCTCTCTCGTGAACCAGCCGGACCCAAAAATAAATCACTAAGGAATAGGTGTTAGGGACCCTCTGCAACTTAAGAGAATACGAGTTGGTGATTTTACTGAGTTTAGGAAAGTCCCTTACTAGAAAGTAATAGAAATTGTCTCTAACCCCTCCACTTCAGATCGTCTGCCCGAAGCTGAAGAAAATCGTCTGAAGGGAGAAAGAATAAAAGAAAAAAAAACTACATCGGATTCAGGGGGGAAAAAGTCTAAGGTTTTATTTTTATTTTTTATTACTTTAATTTTTTGACTGTACTTCCTTCCTCCCTTTTTTTTAGGTTAGGGTTTGTTAAGGTAAATCATAGAAAACAGAGAGAGAGAGAGAGAGAGAGAGAGAGTGTGTGTGTGTGTGTGTGTGTGTGTGTGTGTGTGTGTGTGTGTGTGTGTGTGTGCTCCGTATTGCTATCACTTAAAAATATTTCCTGTAACACCTGTCATTGCAACATTTCAACTGAGAAGTGTCTACGAACTTTCGATCATGGTTGCACAGGAAAAATTATCTATCCAAAATATCTATCCAGGCGGTGTCATGAAGTCGGTACAGTACAGCCATCGACCCAGTGATATAATTCCCAGGAAGAACAAGGTCAGTGAACGCTCAAAGAGAAAACCTGACAATTTGACCCCATAATGCAGGGCAACGTAGAGCCAGATCGCGTGGAGATTAGGGCGCCGGTGTAGCCTAGTTCGTCCTGGGTAAAAAAGTGCAGGATGGATTGTTTGGGAATGTAGCGTTGTCCTTCCTGGGAAAAAAACTGCAGGATGGATTGTTTGGGAATGTAGCGTAGTCCGTCCTAGGTATAAAACTGTAGGCTGGATCGTTTCGAGGTTTAGCGTAGTTCGTCCTGGGTATGATACTTCAGGCTGGATTGCTTCGGTGTTTAGCTTAGTTCGTACTGAGTATAAAATTGCTGGCTAGATTGTTTACGGGGTTGATGTAAGTTACTAAAATCGTTTGGTGATAAAATGTACAGGTATAAAAGTAGGAGATGCGGGATCCTCAGGGCCCTTTTGTTTAGTGTGTCTGGTGTGGTGTGGTGTGGTGTGGTGTGGTGTGGTGCTGTATGGTGTGGTGTGGTGTGGTGTGGTGCTGTATGGTGTGGTGTGGTGTGGTGTGGTGTTGTATGTTGTGGTATGGTGTGGTGTAGTGTGATGTGGTGTGGTGTAGTGTGGTGTGGTATGGTGTGGCGCCGCAAAAAGTCGCTGCAGTCAACGGGATTGAACCACCTCGCCTTCGAGAATCATTAGTGAAGGACTGACAGACAGAACCACTCCTAGAACTGCTCCAAAATCTAAGAAGTAATAATAATAATAATAATAATAATAATAATAAATACGTTCATACATAAATAAAACCGATACTCAATATTTGCCAACTCTTAACCTTCCTCTAAAACAAGATCCCAGTCGTCATGTTTATATCCAGGTCCCCGATTGAACTGCTGGATGAGTTAGGACAAAGGAGGCAAACAAACTGTGTCCACCAGTCTGACCGGCGCGAGAACACTTCCCTTTGAACCCCAAGTACGAGATAAAGGTCGTCTTGATCCTGCAGTAGATCATTAGGATTAGATGCTGTTTGGAAAGGGAGGAAAGCAGGTTCAGAAGAGCCGGAGGGGGTAACCTTGTAGCTTTTTACTGAGGGCCAAATTAGACTGGAAGAGTGATTGGGAGTGATAATGTGAGTGAGAGTCAGAGAGATGAGTGGAAAGTGGAAGATGATTAAGTGCGTGAGTTGATAGTGAGAGGGTCAGGGAGATGAATGAGTGAATAGAACTGGAAGGTAAGCGACTGAGTGAGTGAATGAGTGATCAATAACGAGTGGATGTGTTGAGCAAATGAGTGAAGGAATTAGACTGCGGAGTGAGTGAAAATGTGAGGTGGAGGGGAAGGGAGAGGGAGAGAGAGGGAGAGGATAAGTATAAAGGAATACTTAGGAAGGCAAATAGTAACAGCCTTATTGATTCTTTCGAGGCTTTTGTTGTAGGATTGCTTATAACAAACATAATTGCTCTGTTAGTCGTTGGCAAGGATAACAAAGCAAGAAGGGGGGGGGGGAGAGGAAGGAAGAGGGAGAGGCAGGAACAAGGGGGGAGGGGAGAGGAGGGGGGAAAGGGCAGGGGGATTTGGTGGGGGAAGGAGGGGATATTTGTGTGCGTGTCCGTGAGCCCCGTGGGATTAAGGAAAGCTTTGTTAAACACTCTCATGGGTGGGACAGCTCAAGTATTTTATTTTAGCTGAAGCCTGACGAGGATGGGCCAAAGAAGTCCAAGTGTTAATCCAGGGAACCATTAACCCTCTCACGATCGGGACCTCTCTAGTGAATTAAGAGTGAGTCATAGGAGGCCGCGAGATTGATTCTTCCACCACGAACCCTCTCATTGGTGGGATAACTCTAGTATCCATTCCACTGAGAAAGTCATATAGGAACATGAGTGTGCTACTACTGTCGCCATTAACCCTTCTATGGTCGGGACAGGTTTAGTATTTTATTCTTACACCTGATGCTGATATTCACCTGTGAGGGAGTCATAGGAGCGTGAGTGCGTTAAATGAATCTGAGTAAATGAGTGCGTTAAATGAGTCTGTGAGTAAATGAGTGCGTTAAATGAGTCTGTGAGTAAACGAGTGCGTTAAATGAGTCTGTGAGTACATGAGTGCGTTAAATGAGTCTGTGAGTAAACGAGTGCGTTAAATGACTCTGTGAGGAAATGAGTGCGTTAAATGAGTCTGTGAGGAAATGAGTGAGTAAACGAGTGCGTTGAATGAGTGAGTAAATGAGTGTGAGTAAATGAGTGCGTTAAATGAGCGTGTGAGTAATTGAGTGCGTTAAATGAGTCTGTGAGTAAATGAGTGCATTAAATGAGCGTGTGATTAAATGAGTGCGTGAAATGAGCGGGTGAGTAAATGAGTGCGTGAAATGAGTCTGAGTACATGAGTGCGTTAAATGAGTCTGTGAGTAAATGGGTGCGTTAAATTAGTCTGTGAGGAAATGAGTGCGTTAAATGAGTCTGTGAGGAAATGAGTGCGTTAAATGAGTCAGAGAGTAAATGAACGCGTTAAATGAGTCTGAGTAAATGAGTGCGTTAAATGAGCTTTTGAGTAAATGGGTGCGTTAAGTGAGTCTGTGAGTAAATGAGTGCGTTAAATGAGTCTGAGAGTAAATGAACGAGTTACATGAGTCTGTGAGTAAATGAGTGGGTTAAGAGTCTGTGGGTAAATAAATGCCTTAAATGAGTCTGTGAGTAAATGAGTGCTTGAAATGAGTCTGTGAGTAAATGAGTGTGTTAAAAGAGTCTGTTGGTAAATGAGTGCGTTAAATGAGTCTGTGAGGAAATGAGTACGTTAAAATGATTCTGAGGAAATGAGTGGGCTTTGCGTGCATGTGTGTGAGCCGCAAGGGATTAGCGAGAGGATTTACTTAATTGCGAGGGTAAACTGCTTCTCCTAAGCTATTTAAGGCTTCCCAACATTGTGCGATATCTGAGACTGGGAACTATTATATCTTTTCCCTCTTTCTTTTTTGTAGTCTTTGTTTGTATATCCATCTTTCGTGTATTTAATTTTTTATGTATGTATGTATGTACAGTACAGTATGTGGGAGCCTCTGCGGTACAGTGGTAATGTGTGCGTTTTCGCACTCTGGAGAGCGAGGGTTCGCGCCCCGCCAGGGTAAAAAACTTTGGGAGCGTTCTCCTGGCCACGTACTGCTTGGCGGACATCAGGGGTGCTGTGGTTGAACCAGTGTCGCTTACTATAAAAGTATGCTTGCACCCAGTCGGCTTGCGCGGGCCGATTACACTTGGCTCACAGACTACACACATCCAAAGCCACTCCAACACAACAATTACACTTACAAGCACTTCACACCCTACATACAAGTCTACCAAACAGCCTAAGCCACTTGGTATAGATACATTGGCTGTATCGCCCCTACTTCGGTTGGGATAGGCCGGTCCTGCAGTTGACACTCAAACGGCTGATGATAATGATGATGTATGTATGTGTGTATCATTAACAATTTGTGCGTATGTATGTTTATATGTCTGTATCAATTTTCTTTCCCTTTATTTTAGTCTGTTCTGTATTTGCATCCTTCCCTTTTCTTCCTAACAGTCTTCATTTTTTTTCCCCTCAGTTTTCTTAATCTTTTTGTTTATGAAGCTGTTTGTGCATTATTCTAGTAGCCTTTGGAAGATGTATTTCAGCTTAAGAACGACTCTGACTTTACGAGGCTAAGAATAAACTCGGCTAACGGCCGAGGTTCTTTATACTGTACTGTTCCTACCACCACGTAATGTTTATTTAGTTTATGAGGTTAGATAGTCCCTTTCCCGCGATGGCGCCTTATATTATTATTATTATTAATATTATTATTGTTATTATTGTTATCATTATTATTTGTAGTAGTAGTGGTATTTGTGTTATTTTATTTTTTCAAGCAGGTAACTTTATTAGACTCAGGAGATTCGTCCGGATAAGAACATTAGCCTTGGGCCCTGCACCTCGCAAGGGCATATTGTAAAAGTGGCTATTATTTACTTTACACATTATCATATTGCTTACTATTATCAGGCGACCCCTCTCTCTCTCTCTCTCACTCATTAACAGCTAGTCCCATATAACCCCATCGAGGTGTAGGGGCCCGAGGCTAGGCTAACAGTCCAGTACACTTAATGGTAGATGAATTGGCCTACTTCCTTCGTGGCATTACCCGGTTGAAACCTCTCACGAATCAAACTCACACGTTAGTAGAACATACTATTAGGGCAATCACTCCGACTGGTGCATTCTAACCACTGGACCACCACGAGAAGGCTAAGAAGTCAGGGTGCTAGAGAGTGAGCCCTGTAATTCCCAGCCACACCACCCAACCCCTTATTTAACTGACCAAACCTTCTGTAATCTTTTGTACTCTTTCATTTTCTCTCTCCCTGGGATTTCTTTACCACTGCCCTCTGCTGTGCCACTTGCCTTTGATTTGAGGGGGTGTCTTGGCTAATCTGTGTCATTTTAGTGTGGTGTAAGCGCCGTTCTTGTTCCTGCACCGGTTACAGGTCAATTGAGTGTGCCTTTTCGATATGTGGGTGCGCTCGTCATTCAGTCACTCGATGTAATGCTACTTTTAGGTGACTACATTGAGTGACGAGGCAAATGGCTTTTTGTAACATACCCCTCAGTTTGATACGTTGGGTGGTAACCATATTGGGTGAAGGCGGTGGCTGAATCGGTAGAGAGGCGGCCTGCAGTCCTAATGGACCCAGGATCGAATCCCGGCTGGGGCAGGGAACAGTTTAAGGATTTGAATTTCCTAAAAAGCAGACTTTCCTGATCTACCAGATGACCCGCCGACATGTAAAAGTACCTTTCTAATACCAGTACACCAGTCCTGGATGAGACAGCCCTAGCATGTATTCAATATGGACGGTGGGTGTTAGCGCCGAAGTGGTGACATGTGGAGGTGTAGGAGGACTACTGGGCCTTGGGATAGGTGACTGCCTCCAAGAAATAGGCCCTGAGCCTTTGCCCAGAGTCGGACACGTAAAAAAATATATATATATATATATATATATATATATGTATAGCCAACAGATAAACACTTGGTGGTGTAGTTGGTTGAGCCACTCCAGTTGGATGTGTCTCGTAACAATTTAAATCCGAGGGTTGGTTGAGGTTTATTGTTCACGTTATGCCGTTCAGGGATATACGACTGTTCACCCTCCTCAAACGCTCGGACTGAGTATCCTATCCCCGGGTCCCTACGCTCCTGGTGGTGCGATAAAGGATGATGCAATAGCCGTAGCTCTTGTACCATATCACCGGCTTTATAAAGTCGTCACTGAGAGGAAGTCTTTTTGTCTTTTTTTTTTTTTTTTTTTTTTTCCCTCCGGACAATGTTATTTAGTTTAGAAGAGACTTTTCGAACTGGAAGGGATTGATATAGCGTTCATTAATCCCCTCCGACCTTGAATAATATAGTTAACTTAGAATGAAATACTGGCGTCATCTGGCCGAGGCATTTAATATTCTCATTGTTCGAACAATTTCTGTGTTGGAAAAAAGTCAAGAGTATGTCGATGATGATGATGATGGATGATTTGTCACAGTAAAATGTGCTTGTATTTACTTGTAGAGCTTTTTTCGCTATGTTATTCACTAAATTATCCGTTTGCGTCTTTCGTAATATTTTTTTTTTTATTTATACGGAGTTTCTTTTTATATATATTATTCACCAAATCAGCCTTTAATAAAAAAAAATATTAATCTTTTCCTCCTCCCAGTCTCTTCTGTGTCATCAAACGTTACTCAGCTCAATATTATTTTTCATTATGGAAGTCCAGAAACTTTTTTATAATAACTTCTCCAACTAGTTTTCTTTAACTTTATATAATTATTTATGCTGTCTGTTTCGTGTTGTTTATTTTGCTCTTTTTTTTCATCTTTTATTTCGTGTTACCAGCTTTATTTGAGTATTGTGCAACATAATTTTTAACCATTTGATTACTAGGATTTTTGTACCCTCCCATACAACATAACCCCTTCCACACCACCTCTGCCTCATCACCCCTTCTACGACCTCCACGAAACCACCCCTGCCATGCCACCTGTTCTGTAACTTCCATCAAACCACCCCTGCTACACCACCCCTGTCTCAGCACCCAGCCACACCACCCTACCGCACCACCCTGCCTCACCAACCCTGCGACCATCTCGGCTTTTAGCTTATCTGTCCTCCTCCGAACTTTAATTTTACTCCGAGTCACATTTCTGTCGTGTCTGGCGTCCTCTTGATAAGTCTCTTGGAAATGACTCTTTTAAAATCCCCGGAGTTAGATCTTATAAGGACGGGAAGCTGCTCCTAAGATGGTAAAGATAGTTTGGTGGTACTTATATTAATATACCGAAGATTTCTAATGGTTAATGGATACAAGATTTTAAGACTATTTTCCTTCCCTTATCTAAGTTGTTTATTGTTATTATTATTATTATTATTTGCATGTGTGGGGCTCCTAATTGATAAGGTTTCCTTGGAATTGATTTGTTTTGCAAGACCTCATGTGGTTTCGACACGATGCACGGAAATGGATGGTCTCAAGTACACTAGTTTTATAAAGGTCAGGTTAAAAAATAGTACCTGAGAATGGAATTAGGGAGAGACTAGAGAAATGAAAGCTGTCGTTAGGTTAAAAGTTTGAGAGTGTGGGTGATAAAGGCAGGGTGCTGATGGCCTGGTGGACGTGTGTAAATACATGAGTCAGTCCTTCGTACCGTATCCCTTTTTCTTTTTTTCATTCCCTCTCTCCATTTCTCTCTCTCTCTCTCTCTCTCTCCATTTCTCTCTCTCTCTCTCTCTCTCTCTCTCTCCATTTCTCTCTCTCTCTCTCTCTCTCTGTTTTCATATCTCCACCAAGCTTCCGTTTTAGGAGAGTGGTCGATTGTGTGTGTGTGTGTGTGTGTGTGTGTGTGTGTGTGTGTGTGTGTGTGTGTGTACCATCATCTCATAACCCCTCCTGTTCAAAAGCACTGTCCTATGATCAGAAAATGTCCTACGCTCCACCGACTCCTCCACCGTGCGCCTTCCTCAAAGGGACATCCCACTCCAGTCTTTTAACTCCTCCTTCAACCCACCTAAGTTTTTCATGACCTGATGGACCAGAAAGCAGTCTGAGTCGGTGAAATTGGGAATTATCACATCAGAATTATCTTTAAATAACACGTACGGGGAAAGGGAAGCCACAGTATATTTGTATCTGATTGTGTCGTGTCCTGGGTGGAAGAGATTGCGTAGGATGTTGGTAGGGTGTCCTTTCATACGCTATACTCTTTTCACTTTACCTTGGCCTAATATTGCCATCCCTCCATCTTGAATGCCGAGTTATTGCAATTGATTAACACCGGAATGACGCAGAAGAAATGGATGCAGAGACAGTATTGCCATTTTCTGTCACTTTGCAACATGACAGAAGCTGCAAAAGGAAGAAAATCTGAGTCAAGTTAAAGTGAATGAACTACAGTATGTGTTCGCATCGTATTGGTTCCTGTCGATAACATGTAAACTGTAAATCTGTGTTCACTCCGAATGCGAGAGTTCTGCGTCACTGAAACTCATAGTGAGGCCAGTTGTGTTAATTAAAAATGATGCCATACTTCCCCCCACCCCTTCCCCACACACACCCACGCCTGCAGGCATTTAGTGCGGACGCCACCTAACACAGTGATAGCAATAACATGACTTAGCCTTTCATATGTAGCTCGTTATAGTCGTACTTAGCTAGCTTGAGAAAAAGAAAAGTCCGGTCATCACTCTCCCTCATTGATGAAGTTCCGATCCTGCAGTGGACATTTTACGGATTGATACAGATAGAGATACAGTGTTATAATATTTCCATAAAGAATATTGCCAAACCAGCTTGAAGGGACAACTAAAACGTGTGTGTGTGTGTGTGTGTGTATATATATATATATATATATATATATATATATATATATATATATATATATATATATATATATATATATATATATATAGACCCTACCCGGAAGGTATATATGCAGTGTGCTTATAAAGGAAAAAAATATGCTGATGGCTAGGCTTGTGAAGTGGAGCCCGGATTAAAAGGGCATGGCTGATGTGTGAATGAGTTTTTGACGTATTTGATAGGGTATGCAGCTGACAGTTCGGTCGTAATTTATTGTTATTTAGGGCCCACTTCACTCGGTGTTTAGGTGGGGAAAAAGGTCAGGATGATAATTGTGGTGGTGGTGGTGATTCCGGTGATGGTGATGATAAGGATAAAAAGATTGGTGATGATAAGGATAAAAAGATGATGATAGCTATTACTGGCTTGGCTGAAGGGAGTGTGTGCATGGTGTTAGTTTATAAGATTATTGAAGGTGTTTTTGTAGCGACCAATATGGATGATCTCCGGATGTGGTGTTGAGTCAGGGCCTTCACTAATTGCCCTCATCCCTTTTTCTTAGCATTTGTATCCTTTTGTCCATTTCTTGACGTTCTCTTTCTTCGATTTCCTCCGTCTCCCTTTCATGCTTTTTCTTTTTTTTTTGTCCCCACTCTCTTTGCTCTCCCCCTTCTCCCCATGTCCTCCTCTCCCTTTCACGTGTCTTTTCTCTCTTTCGTGTTCCCTCTCTCTTTCCCTCTCGTCCTCTCGTATTCATGGTTCCTTCTTTTTCACGCTGCCTCTTTCTCTCTTTATGACTCCACCTCTCCCTTTCATGATTCTTTTTCCCAGCTTCTTGCTCCCTCTATGCATTCTCATCCTCTCCATTTTTTTTTTTAACTTTTATTTTCTTCCTCTTCCTTTCAGTTCCTCCTCTTCCTCTTCGTCCCCCATTCCTTCTGTTCCTTTTTGCACCATCTTTACCTCCCTCCCCCCTTTTTCTCACTCCGTCCTCTCCCATGCCCTCCTTTCGCTGTTCTCTTCTTTTATTTTGCACATCTCCATTTTAATTCCCTCTCCCCCCCTTAGTTTCCCTCTCCTCCCTTTTTTACCTCCTTTTTTCCTCCCTTCCTTTTTTTTTATTCTTTTGCTCCCTTCTGTCTTAGCATTTTTAGTCTGATGCACCATTTTTTATCTGCTTTTACTCGTAGTCTGTGTATTTACTTTGTTAGGCTATCATCAAATTATTTTCTTCAGTTCTGGAGGGATCCTTTAATTGTGACGGGTTAGAAGCAGTATTAGTTATCCCTTTCACAAGTAAATTTCTCCACCCTAAGCTGAATAAAATCGTCTGGAGATGACAAGACACATGAGAAAAAAAAAATTACTTTCCCTGTCTCACACTTTTCTCCTCGTGCAGTCCTCATGTTCTTCTTTCCTACTCGTCTTCTCCCTTTCTGTTTCACCTTTTACACTAAATTTTCCATAATTCGGTAACTTCTGCTTCCTTTTTCACTCGTGTTTCTCAGCCTTTCTTTCCGTTCTCATTCCTTCACTGTTGTCATATCTGCAATTCCTTACAGTCAGTCTCCATTTCGTCTCTTTTTTACCTCCCTTCCTTCCACTTCTGTCATATCCAACACTTTCTTACAGCCGCTCTCCATTCCCTCTCCCATTCACCTCTCCACTCACTTTTATTCATTTCACTTCATCCCTCCTCACCTCTCCTCTCCTCTTCCTCTTCCCAATCCCTTCTTCCTCTTCCCATTCCCTTCCTCCCTTAACGCCTTTCCTCACATTTCCTCCCTCCTCTCCTCTCATATCCTACAATTCCTTACAGCCACTCTCCATTCCCTCTCTCCACTCAGCCCTCCCGCCCTTCATTTTCTTATATTTACCAAGCTATTCAACGCCCAGGCTCTCTGTTTGCCCCACCCATTGGCTCTGACCCGTTGCTTGTGTGCCTCCAAGTCTCTTTTTCCGCCAGCACTGACATTGTTTACTTCTAAGCGTGTTTGCACAGTGAATAGGGAATCTCGCGGGCTTGCTCCTGCTGCTGTTGTTTCAAGCGGAGTGCTGAGAGTTGAGGAAGAGTTGGTTTCTTTGGGAGGAGTGAGTGAGTGTGGAAAGGAGTTGCTGTTTTCTGTGCGAGGTGTGAGTGAGTGAGTATGGAAAGGTGTTGGTGTATGTGAGTGGGTGAGTGAGTGACTGAGTCTTTTTTGGCGGTTGTTGTAATCGGTAAGTGAAAGTTGCGAAGGATATGGTGCTTATGGAAGCTGTGGGTGGGAGCGTCCGTGAAGGAGTTTGCTTGTGATGAGTGAGTGAGTGAGGGTGTCTGCAAAAGAATTGGTGCTGGTGTGGCGTTTAAGTGAGACTGCTTTGCTGTTTGTTGCAGTGAGCAAGTACGAGTTGAGGAGGAACGAGTGCGTGTGTGAATGAAAATGAATGAGAGTTGGAAGTGATGTTTGTGTGAGATGTGAGTGTTTTTGTAACTGGTGAAGGTATTTTTGCGGCATGTGAGTGAGTGAGTCTGTGTTGGTAAGGGTATGTAAGAGGGTGATTCTGTGTTGGTAAAGAAATGACAGATGGGAAAGTGAGCGAGGATGTGGAACTGGTGTTGGCGGGAGGTGAGTGAGTAAGTGAATGGGTGTGTGAGTGAGTGATTGAATGAGTATGTGTGTTGGTAAGGGTATTTGAGTGAGTCAGGTAATGATCTTTGCGTGAAGGAGCGATTTTTTGCCTTAACAGAGGAATAATAATGGAATGTGATAAAGCGAGTGAGAATGAAGGAACTGCTATATAGTGGATATGTACCACCCGTATAGTTATATTAAATACTTTCACTGATATTCTGTCAAACTGCTAATACTTGAGGCAGTCGGTACTTTAAAATTCATGTATACAACTAATCACGCCTGGTGTCTTCTTGATTTTTTTTTTCAATGCATGTCGCCTTCAGTATAGTAAACACAACGTCGCCAGGTCTCTAGAAGTAAATGAATCTTATTTTTAGCTTTATTTTTCAACTTTACTCGGAAGGAATAAGTTTTACAGGCTGTCATCCTTAGTTTTTCTTTTTATTTTTTATTTTTAACTTCATTTTGCATTAAACCAAAGGCTATTTGTTGGTGTGGAAAGAATATTCGAACGATTATAAATTTTTTGGTTAATGTATTCATATTCCCAATTCCCAGTTTGCAGAAAATTAAGTGGATTAGCTGCCTTTTGCGTATATGTCTTTACGGGTCTAATTTTAGCTGCGTTTCTGACAGTATTTTGCCTTGGTTGACAATTACTTTTCCAAGTCTCACATTCACTGTTGATTTTGGCTGTGTTGTTTCTGCCGGTTGCTAGTTTTTTTTTTTTTTTTTTTTTTTTTATCTTTTCATATTTTCTGATTTTGTAATGGTTTTTTTTTTTTTTTTTTATATACTTTGTCATCATTTGTCTTTCATTTTGTATATGTACTGTTCGATTGTCTTCAATAACTCCTTCCTTCCGAGGACGTATTTTTCCTGATATTCATGCTACCACTTGACAATTTTCAGGGGAGACGTTTCTATCCGCTGTTCTCTTCATTTTTTCCCCCTTGTCTCCCTCCTTCCCTCTCTCCCTGTCTTTCTTTTTCAGTCTTCATTCTCTCCTTCGTACCTTTTCACTCCCTCCCTTCTGTTCATTCGTACCCCTTTCCTAGCCCATTGCCCGTTTCCCTCCTCCCTCTTCCTTCTCTCCTTCTCCCCAACATCTTCCTCCCCTCTTTTAGATTCATCTTTGCGTTTCAGTGTGTCCCCCCCTATCACTTCCCATTTTCCTTTCGCCCCTCTCCCATTTTCCTTTCGCCCCTCTCCCATTTTCCCTTCCCAGTTAAGTATATCAACTCCACCTCTTTCCTCTTATCCATCCTTATTCCTCTCTCCTCTCTTCTTCCATCTCTCACTTCCTCTTCACTGAATCCCCTACACTTTCTTCTCTCCCTCCTTCTCTCCCTCTCCCCCTTCCTTTTTCCTGACCATCACCTTCTACTCAAATTCACTTATAATCAAATTCCGTCCATCTTCCCCCCCCCTCCTCTGTCTCTCTCTCTCTCTCTCTCTCTCTCTCTCTCTCTCTCCCCTGCATCACCTCACCACTCAGACTCACCGTTAATCCAAAACGTGTCCACATTTTAATTTCTTATTTCTTTTTCTTTGGTCTCTCCTTTCCTGTTCGTCTCCCTATTTTTTTCTATCCTCCCTCTTCCTGATTTTTCTCTCTCCTCTCCCCATCCTTCCTCTCCTCTCTTATCTCTCATGCCTTCTTTCCCTTATCACCTATCCTCTTCACTCCATCCTTTCGTCTACTATCATTTTTCCGTCTTCCCTTTCTCTCGTTTCTTCCTACCGTCTCTACCTTACCTAGCTTTACCTCTATCCCTTCTGTCTTACCTTTCGCTATTACTTTATTCCTTCTTCTTCCCTCTTCCTTTCTCCTCCTTCGTTTTCTGCCTTCCCATCCTTCACTTTCTCTCTTTTCCTCCTTCCTCCTGTACCTTCTCCATCCGTCTCTGTCTTCTGTCTCACATATTCTTCGTTCTCCTACCCCTCTCTCTCTCCTTTCTCCCTCATTCTCTCTCTTCTCTCCCTCCTTCCCTCACCCCTCAGTCTCCTAACCCCTCAACACATTATTACTTACGAAATTCCTCCTCCTCCCATCCTTCCTTCCTTAACTCCATTCTTTAATTTCCTTTATGTTCATTTTCTCCCTCTCCTCCCTTCCTCCATGTCCCTAATCCCACTCCATCCCACAGTGACGTCCCAAATGCATTTCTCTTTTTGAATTGTTTCCTGATACTTTCTCTTCTTCCATCTCTCCCCTTCCCTTTTCTCTCTCTCCTGCCCATTCATCCTCTCTCTTTCCTTCTCCATTTCTCCCTCTTCCACCCCTCTTTCCTTCTATCCTGTTCATTTATTCCTTCCTTCCTTCCGTCCTTCCGCTCTTTCCACTCTCGCCTTCTTTCCTCCATCTCTTCCCACTCCATCTTACTATTATGTTCCAAATGCATCCCCCTTTTCACCTCAGCTTCTCCTCTCTCTCCCACTCCCTCCCTCCTTCTCTCCCTCCCCTTCTCCCACTCCTTCCTTCCCATCCCCCTCTCTCCCTCCCCCCTCTCCCTTCCCCTTCCCTCCCTTCTTCCCCCATTCCTCTCCCTCTCCTTCCCTCACTCACTCACTCAATTTCTCAGTCACTCACTCCCTGCCCCTCTTCCTCTCCCGCTCCCTCTCCCTCTACTCCCCTCCCTCCCTCTTCCTCCACTCCATCCCAAATGCACCAACCCCCTCTCCCCACTCCACCCCCTTCAGGAGCAGCCGCAAGCAGCAGGCCGCAACAACTAATAACCTCGAGTAAAATATATACTCCTTTTTTACCCAGCTAACGAAGAGCACACGAGTCGCTCCCCCAGACGCCCGTAATGAGCCTCTGATTAATCCTTTACCTGCTGGACGGAGGAGGGAGGGGATTTTTCTTTTGGAGGATTTTTGGGGGGATTTTTTCTGATTTTTTTTTTTTCCGGAGGATTTTTTCTGATTTTTTCGAGGGTATTTTTTGTCTTTTTTTTTCTGCTGGGGTATTTTCTTCTTGGATTTTTTTCTTGGGATTTTTTTTTGCTGGAAGTTTTTTTCTTGCATTTTTCTGCTGAGGGATTTTTTTTAATGTGCTGTGTTTAATACTTTTTTTTCTGCTTAGGGATTTATTTTTGTTGGGTGTTATAATTTGGTGCTGATAAACCCTTTGCCTACTGGCCAGGGAATTTTTCTTGTGCTGGGAGATGGTTTTTTTTTTCAAGGGATTCTTTTCTAGAGGATTTGTTAAGAGATTTTTTTTTCCTGCTCTGGGATTATTATTTTTGAGATATTATGAAGCAATAGTTAACCCATTACCTGCTGCCTGGGGATTTTTTCTGTTGGAGGATTTTTTCTGTGGGATATTTTCTGCTGAGGGAGTTTGAGTATTTTCAGTTTTTTTTTTCCTGAATTGGGGTTAGTTAGTTGTATTATAAGGCACTAATTAGCCCTTTGACCTTCTAGCGGGGGGGGGGGATTTCTACTGTTGGGCGATGGATTTATTTAAGATTTTTTTTATTTGCTGAGGGATTTTTATTTCTGCTGTTGGATTTTGTCTGATCCTTTTAGGGATTTTTTCTGCTAAGGGAGTTTTAAATCATTTGTTTTGTATTTCTGGAGAGAGAGAGAGAGAGAGAGAGAGAGAGAGAGAGAGAGAGAGAGAGAGAGGATGATGTGGACTGCCTGATATACTCACTCTGTTAACTTAGAGAGAGAGAGAGAGAGAGAGAGAGAGAGAGAGAGAGAGAGAGAGAGAGGATAGTGTGGACTGCCTGATCTACTCACTCTGTTAACTTTCTTACACCCTCTTGTCTTGGGTGCTGCTAGCCACGGGTGAGGCAGGTGGGAAAGAAGAGGAAGCCTGGTGGGATTGGCAGAAATACCTGGGAATGTTCTTTTGATCATCTTTTTTTTTTTTAATTATTTTTTTTAGCGGATATATGGTTCATTTCATAGTTCTGTTGCCTTTGTGCTTTCCTCTTTGTTTCTGAATCACATTTGGGAAATTGTTTGTGATGATGATGATGATGATGATGAGGAGGAGGAGGAGAAGCAGGAGGAGGAGCAGGAGGAGGATGGTGGTGATGATGCTGAAAATATATGATGATGATGATGATGATGATGAGGAGGAGGAGGAGGAGGAGGATGGTGGTGATGCTGAAAATATATGATGATGATGATGATGATGATGTTTGTATTATTTATTCATTTGCATCAACACTTATAGGCTCCTGTGACTTACTCTCGGTGGATTAAAATCGTCTGGTGGTCACTGGAATAGATTACTAGAATTGCCTCGACCATGCGAAGGTCAACAAAGTATCTTAAATTTTTTTCCTTATACACAAATATTCTTTATCCTTGTCCACGTGATGGGTGGAGGCAGAACTGTTGA